>NC_133535.1:66948141-67316891 GCF_048544455.1 Silene latifolia | reverse complement strand
GCTAGCACAATTTCTTAATCATCCTACTACCAATCACTGGGCTGCCCTTAAGAGAGTATTACGTTATCTTCAAGGAACCATCAACTATGGCATTCATTTAAATAAAAACTCCCCATTGTGTCTTCATGCATTCTGTGATGCAGACTTACCCGGTGACCCAACTGATTATGTCTCAACCACTGGATTCATAGTCTATCTCGGCTCTAACCCACTCTCTTGGGCCTCCAAGAAACAAAGAGCATTATCTCGCTCCTCTACCGAAGCCGAATTTCACGGTATTGCTGACTCTACTGCTGAAGTTTTATGGCTCACGTCCTTACTAAAAAAACTCAACATTCTGTGGACAGCGGGGGTGCCCACGGGGGCGCTTGGGAGGAAGGAGGAACAAGCGTTTGCATTTTTGTTGGAGTCGCCACCAATTTTTATGGGAAATTGGAACCGTTCGAATACCTCGTGTCATGTCAAGACACAAAGTAAAGACATGAACACTAAGCAATCGTTACCCTTAGCATTCTATGTCTAGAATGACTCTCGCGGATGCCAATGAACACGGGTGCTCACGGAGATCTGGAGTAAGGGGTGAGGGTACGTATTAGGAAGCTCTTTTGATCGAACACCTAATCCCGCCCGCCTCGATAGCGGCCTCTACTAATGATTAGGGAAGTTATCCGTACTCGATATATCGTCGGCTATATGCATGCAATGCAACATCCAAGTTTTAATCCTAGCATGTGAGAATTAACTAAGTCGGTTGACACGTAATTAGCATACAATTAAGGTCGAAGTAGGATTTAATGTTCAATTTCATGTGAAAACATACAAATGGATACAAGAAATAATGATAAATAGAAAAATTACAATAATTACATTGGGATAGGCGATTTATGTCGAAAATACCTTTAAAACGGATAATTTGAGAAAAAGAATAAAAGAATAAGATTACGAACAGAACAGAAGGCGATAATACGAATAATAGTTCATTATACGTAAGCTAAACAAACTAGGTCAAGCAACAACGAAGTTCAGAGACAGAATTCAACCCGGAACAGGCGCAGCTGAGCTGCGTCCCTTGGAATAGGCGCAGCAGTTGCTGCGTCTGTTCCTGACCTGAATTCTGGCTGTGAAGCCGGAATTGCGTGTTGTTAATACTCGTCGGTAAATTTAATGATTGATTAAATTATTTACTTGGATGAAAGTGATTAATAGGTTAATTACATGTGATTAATGGGTCATGAAAGCAATAAACATGGATGAGACGGAGTTAAACGAATTAATATAAGATTAATGAGAATTATTAACAAGTTAATAAACTAAATCAATTAATTAGGTTAAATACGACGGATTAATGACGAATATATGATAGATATGACAAATAACAGATGTAAATATATCAATGATAAATTCCAGAAACTCAATATTGATGAATTGAATCTCTAAAGCCCGAATTGAGTTTAATGACGAAAACCCGCAAATATTGATTACTTGGGATTTAAGTCGAATTTAATGATGAATTAAACATGTTAATGAATAATGTACATGTGAGATTATTATGCTATATCAAAGAATTAAAGAACAAACGAAACAAAGTAAAAGGAAACGAATTACAGAGGACGAAGGAAGAAGAAAGGAAGCAGGAACTGCGGCAGCCTCACGAAGAGGCGCAGCAGGTACTGCGCTCCTTCGAAGAGGCGCAGCAGTTGCTGCGTCCTTTCTCGACGGTTTTTCTTCTGGAAATTCGTAAAAAGAGGTTTTGAACACGGTTTTAGAAATCGGTTTTAATGATATTTTCGACATAAATCTTACATTGATGATTACAAAAAGGTAAATACAATAAATAAATAAGGATTATACACCCTCAGACTTACATGTTGACGAAACGAGAAGGACTAAGATATCGTAAGAGGAAAACGATTAAATTGATTAAAGTTGATTGATATGGAGTTGGTCAAATTGGTCGGTCATGCAAACGAGGCTGGTACTTAGAAAGATCCGAGCTTACGTGGTCGAATGTTCAAGCACGTAGACGCCAAAAAGTAAGAACAAAGGTCTAGAATGCAAAGGGAGAAGAGAAGGACGGACACTCGCGTGAGAAATATGAGGAGCGAAGGCTCCTATTTATACTAATCACGTGAAGGAATTAGGGTTTCGGAGACTCTTTGGAAGTGAATCTCGGAAAGATATGAAAAAGATACGAGAATTACGCAGAAAAGGACCTGGGAAGAGGCGCAGCAGCCACTGCGTCTCTTGGAAGAGGCGCAGCACCTGCTGCGTCTGTTCCCAAGGAGTTTCCTCCTGCGGAAGAAAGATTTCCGTGTTTAGGTTATGGTAGGACGGAATAATTTGGTTTTCCTGAATATCTTGTGTGAATATTACGGAAAATTGTTTACCAAAGGATAAAGATTATGAAATATTTATAAAATATGGAATAGAAATATCCGGAACATTCCAGAACATTCTGACTCGGGATTTAACGGTTATCAGAAAATGAAGACGGTTTTAGGCCCGGGCTCCAAATGTACTCTAATTACTATCAAAACGACCGTATCGGCACATAGATGACAACTAAGAGGTAGACATTAATATTTGAGCAATCACTTGACGATAATCTTACGAATTGTCACAAATCGTTCCGCGTACCAAACATGCGGCCCAATCATCACCGGGTGGTTTGCGAGAGGTGCAGAAATGAGGTATCTACAGAGCCCCCACTTTGACTGAGGCTTGGACAAGGCAAAAGTCAAAGTATAGCCATCAGGTCAATCGATGATTACAACCTGACGACTATGGCGACGCGAGGCGACTCAAGGGGTCTGAGCCAAGGACCTGTCGTCGGGAACATTTTACAGTCTGTCGACTATCGTGGAGGGTCATTTAAAGTCCATTAGACTACGTAAGGAGGCTCGCCAGCCATAAGAAGAGACCATACCTGAGACTTCTTTTCGAAATGCTTCCGGAGGTACATGGGAGCTAAGGAGCGAAGATCAGGCGTAAGGACTAAATAAGGTGAGTAGCAGGACACAAGCGGGAACTGCTGAAAGAAGACTGCTTGGGTAGTCTTCGAGAAATAATCGCGAATAGCAGGACACATGCGGGAACTGCTGAGGAGAAGACTGCTTGGGTAGTCTTCGAGAAGCATTATATGTAGCAGGACACAGGTGGGAACTGCTGAGGGAAAATCTGCTTAGGTAGATGTTAATATTCATGTCTTGAGAGGGACAGTACGTCCGCTTACTCTCGCCGGGGACATGATTGGGAATTAATCTCCATGTCGTGAGAGGGAAAGTGTATCCGCTTACTCTCGTTATAATGAAGGCGTGTCGAATTCTGTGAAGGAATAAATGCTCGTTGCGACAAGCAAAGGTCTTGAAAGGAATAAATAATATGCAACGATCTGCTTTGGCTTGAGAAAATGCGGGTCGGAATGAAAGAAAATCGTCAAACAGACCAAAAGGATAAAATAGCATCGGGGAAGAGGCGCACCAAAGATGGGCCCACAAATAACGAACTCATAACGAATTTTTGAAAATCCGTATGGAGGGAACATAAGGAAGAGGCGCAGCAAGAGCTGCGTCTCTTGGAAGAGGCGCAGCGCCTGCTGCGTCTATTCCCCAAAGTGTATTTCCTGCGTAAAAACGCGATAATCAGGAGGCTTATGTTCATTTGTTCGAAACACAATTTCACACATTCCTCTCTCAAATCTTCACCATTTCCGCCAAGGTTTGATTCAAAAGCTTGCATTAATCATGACTAATCGAGGTATGTGTCTCATTCTCGCATTAATCTTCCGTGTTTGCTCAATTTTGAGTCAAAAAAATTGGGTTTATGACCCATTTGATCGAAAATTTGGGGCTTTTCCCCCAAATGCATTTGCCTTGTGCAATTGACATTAGAAATGGATAACTGGTAGTATAAGGAACATAACCATGTATTTGCCTTGGATTTTCGTCGAGTTTTGAGCCTTTGAATGAAATTTGAGACGGTTTCACAGCTAAACCGTAAATCGCTTCGAAAATAGCCTTAGGATCGCCCATTTGCGATGAAACTTGATATTTGGGATCCTTGAATGATGGATAAACTTTCTGTCATCTCGGAATTTTGGTTTGCGACAACTTTTTCAGGACACTTTTCTAGGGCATAATCGCTGTTATAGCGAAATGCTGCCGAAATTTCGACTCGAACCCGGAACTAGGCTTCAAATTAGGCTTGACTTGACCCAAGTTACCACATGAGTGATTGGGTTGGTGAGAATATGGCCAAATATGGCGAGAAAAGAGCGATTTCAGGGCTTCCGAAGGCTCGGAAATCCTTTAACCAAGTCTTGGCGTCACGTGACGCGGCCTAAATTTGCTTTAACGTTGCAGGTGATGTGGCTTCTACTTATGGGAGGACTCCCATGGAGATAGACGTTGCTACTGTCGAGGAGGATTTAGAGCAGGCCTTCACCGCCACGGTGATGGCTGCTGGGGACGAGGTCCATGAGGAGGAGGAGGCTGTTGAGGAGGAGGAGGCCCCGAGACGGGCCAACGCTGGACGAGGAGGTCGTCTGAGAGGAGCTCCTGCGTGGGCTGAGACTTGGGAGAGTAGGCACCTGTTGTGGGCTGCAGAGGGTCACCTGTCCTACAGGATGGTGAAGAGCTTGGTAAATAGGAATTCGCTACTCATTACTCATCCTTTTTCATTCATTTATATCTCTTTCGATTTTCATTCAAAACTAAAGATAGCTTTTTTGTTTCAAATCAAAATAGGAGGTCGGGAACATCAGGTCGTTCTCGGGCTACACGACAGCGATGGAGCACTACGAGCGGCTGTCGGCGGAGGAGCGGGCCATGATTGAGCATGGAGCGTTCGGTCCTTTGGTGCAGGCCTGGAGGGATATTGCGAAGAGGAAGCTGCGGGCTAACCTTAGCCTGGTCCGCGCTTTCTTGGACCGATTATGGGATACGACTTCCACGTTTCACATGCCTTTTGGTGAGGTGGGAGTCACTTTGGAGGATTACGGCATGATTTTTGGTCTGCCGTGTGGGACCGAGGAGGTGGAGTGGCCGGAGACTGCCATGAGGGTGGACCCGACCGAGGCGAGGAGATTGATCGGCTGGAACCTATTGCCGAAGGCCGTCACAGTGCCGGGTTTGGTGCCCAGCTCCTACGTTCGAGACTACTTTGCGGGAAAGATCCCGGCGCTGGTGACGATTGATGGGAGGGAGACGGCTCCTCCTCCTCCCTTTCTGGTGAGCGAGAGGGCTCGTTTGTGGCTCTGGTGGTTTCGTCTTCGATTTACCTCGGAGACAAGGGCGAGAGGTCGTCGACGAAGCTTCTTCCCTTCCTTTCGACCCGAGTTCCCTAGGGCGTTGGGACCGGGTCATCTGGTTGGTTTTGCGGTCCTCATTCGCTTCATGAGGGCCATGGTTCGTCCGGAGTTGATGGAGAAGGGGACTTCTCCTGGCGCTGTCGGACCTGGACTACTGCTGGAGGTATGAACCTTCCTTTAGACCAAAGTTAATTCCTTTCTTTATCAAATCCTGAAAGATCATTATTGATCATCTTGCTTCACAGGCGTGGGTGTACTCCTATTTCCCGAGCCTCGCGCCCAAGAGGACGGAGCCGCTGGAGAAGGCCTATCCCGTGGTGAGGGATTGGGTGATGTGCAGGACGAAAAGCAAGCGTTCTTCTCACGGTGTCTACCGGCGAGATGTGAACGCTCTTTAGCTAGACAGCGTAAGTATCTTGCTTATATTCATTTGCTTCTATATTGCTTTTAAGTTGATCATAAGAATGATTCCTTTGTTTATCTTGTCCCAGTGGGTGCCCAGGCCTTGGGCGGAGTACGCTGACACGCCTCCTTTTGTGGCTGAGGTCCTTCGACCTAGGAGCTCGAGTCGGCTGTTGTTGAGGACGTCGATGGGTCCGGTGTGGTACTTGGGCGAGCGCTTGGCTAGTCAATGCTCTCGGGACGTGTTGACGGTTCCCATCGATCCTCCTAGGACGATGTTCAAGGAGCCTTCTGAGGCAGAGAGGGAGGCGGACTTGGCTGGCGCTAGTGGTGACGCCCTCCTTCTTTCTGGCGAGGACTACTCGGCGTTCCTCTACGGGAGGTTGGCGTACTGGCCGGTAGTGGTGAGTATCTTTTACTCTTCCTCTTGATTTGATTTCCTTTTGAGAACTATGATGAAAGATCACCAATTAACGAGAAATATTTGGTTTTGCAGGAGGTTGAGGCGGCGGGCATCGGGCCCCCAGAGTATCCCGAGACCCTCGAGTACACTGACGCGACCGGGAGGACGACGATCTCCGAGCTGCGTGACTTTGACGTAGCTGTGACGGATGCTGGCCTAGACGATTGGCAGCATCTGATTCGGAGGGTAAATCCTCTAACTTTGCATAACTTTTTTTGTAAGAACACATTTGATTGAGTTTATTCAATTGTTGAGAACTTCTTTTTGAAAATGCAGGTTGCGCCGTCTCGGTTCGTGGCGTTGTGGAGGGTGGCCAACCGGCTGCGAGCTACTGCCGTCGAGGCACTTGTCGGCGGTCGAGGCCGTCAGGTATGAACCTTGTGCCCGTTTCATTTTTGAATTTTGATTTTCCAATTTTGCTTGAAACGATTGACATGAGCCATTTTGTTGTTTACAGGGGGACCGCGAGCTGGAGCGAGAGTTCACCCAGTCTCGGGAGGAGACAGCTCGCTTGTTGAGGGAGCTCGAGGTTCGGGACGCCGAGATTGTTGTTCTTGCGGCAAGAGTTGCAGAGCTGGAGGGCGACCAGCAGTAGTTTTGTTTATTTTTTGTTTGTTTGTTGGCTGTAATTTGCACAGTTGTACATTTGGACCTTCATTTGGAACATTCTGGACTTTGTTTGGGGCTCGAGCTCCCAGTTTGTTGCACATTTCCCTTTTTTGTGTATATAAGATGGCCTGAGTGCCTTTGCTGCTGGGTTGCGTTGCTTGTACCTGCAGGTTAGCTTTGAACAGGTTTGGTGGATGACGTTTACGCCGTCATGCCGCCAAAATTTACATAGAAAATCACGCAAAACATACATTTATATATACATATGGCCTTAAGTAGCGCAAAACGAGTGACTCAAAAGAATGCAAAAAATGCAAAAAATCTGCCGAAAAATGAGCGGATGGTAGGGATGGTTACCCCCTAAAAAAGAAAAAAATAGAAATCTATAAGTTAGAGGTGAGATGATGAAATAAATGAAATGAAATCAAAATGAGATTTATTTCTTAAAATGAATTAATAAAAATGAAAACCGAAAAAATGAAAATTATTTCCTAAAATGAAAATGGAAAAAAAAAATAAAAATTAAAATGAAAATGAAAATTATGCGCAAGTGCGGTAAAATGGCGAAAGTGTCGGTGTCGCCTCGAAATGCGTGCTCGCGGAATTAGGAAACCTGAAACATGGTAATCTACACGTATTTACCAAAATAACAACCCGTAGGAATAGGAAATTATTCGTCATGGAATTAGGAAAGATCCAACGCGGAAAATCACAGAAGTGAAGTTGAGGAAGAGGCGCAACATGAGCTGCGTCCCTTTGAAGAGGCGCAGCAGGTGATGCGCCTGTTCCCAGGTTGCTCTATTCTGGCAGATTTTTCGAAACAGAAATTAGTATAAACAGAAACGTCGATGGAGCTTTTATTCACACAATTCTTTCGTCTCTGCTTCGTCTAATTACATAAAATTCTCAAAATAATCTTTTCATCATGAATACTTTGGATATTCGCTTGAAGGAATGGACCAACGAATTTTCGAACATGGAGAAACATGATATGGGTGCTTATAATTTTGGGTCTTTGTTGAGTTTAAAACTCATCAAGGTTGTTAAACCGTTCTTGGATGCTTGGCTTGACTATTGGGACCCGAATTACCATGTTTTTGCGTTCCCTGGAGGTGATATTTGCCCATTTCCCGAAGAAATTGCTGCTATTGGTGGGTGGGATCCCGAACACTTGCCTGCCATTCCTTCTACTTCGCAAAGGTACAAGAGCAAATTTAGAGACTTGCTTGGGTTGACTAGGCTCGAGGTGGACCGTCTAGTGACTTCGAAGGGAGTGCTAATGTTGGACTTCATAGATCGATTCATCAACAGGGCCGACCCCACCGTTTCTCATGTTGCTAGGCGGAGGGCATTTGGCTTTTGCTTGTTACATGTGTATGTTTTCCAAGGGCATGTTGATGAAGACTTGAGAGGTGATCCCCGTCTTCTGGGCCTTGTTGAGCAAATGGAGCTGCGCAGGAGCCCAGCTTGTTTATGCTTAGGAGAGATTCTTTTGGGCTTGGATAATAGGAAAGCCAACCGTGGCCTACCGTATTTGGGAAGTCCCGTCATTCTGCAGGTAAAAGACATTTTTTTTTCTTTTTTTTTTTCGTTTTTTTTTTTCGCTTTTTTTTTTTTTTTTTTTTTTTTTTTTTTTTTTGATGTCTAATACCTGCTTTTGGTAGGTTTGGCTTATGGAACGGCTCCGATTGATCGAGCCCACAGTTCATGTTCCTTCCTATCATGCTCGTTCAATTGCGATGAGGACTAGACTTTACATGGTGGATTTCACCCGAGTCTGCAATTATTGGGAGAACAAACTGAAGAGCGATGATGGTCCCTTGATTAGGTGGATTGTGCCGTGGTGGCACCTCAAATCTGTCACTGGAGTGTCTTCCTTAGATCCTACTCGGTCCGTGCGCATTCCTGGATTGGAGTTTATGGTGTGCATCTTCCCGGAGAGGCTAATGAGATAAGTTGGGCTGAAACAGACGATCCCGAAGCTTGATACCGTCCCGCAGACTGCTATGGCGCTTACTACAGAGAGCCGAAGGGAGTGGGCCATTAAATGGGCTCAAAGAAATGTGTGGTTCTTGAACTATTCTACAAATGCCTTGTGGGTGTCGGATTCTTATCTGCGATGGAGAAAGTCTACAACTCCGGAAGAGCGCGAGAGATTGAGGAAGCGCGAGCCCGTTGACTACAAGGTGCGCGAGGTAGAGAAAGAAAAGGAGAAGCATCTGACAGAAGGAGAAGAAGAAGCCGGGCTTCGAGTTATTCATCCTTCGAAGAAACCGAAGATCTCTCCTGTCGCGAAAATGGTTGTTGGCAAGAATGGGAAGTCGAGGCCTCGAGAAAGACCTTTGGTGATTAGGTCTGAAGTGGCGCAAGAGCGTCCGGCTCGAGGTCGTGACAAGAAATATGACAAGAATGACAAGGGCAAGGGAAAAATGGAAGAATAGCCCGAGTCTTTATTTATTATTTGATTATTATTATTATTTATTGTTGTAATAAAAAAAGGTGGGGTTTTTAGAATCCTAGCCTCTTCTATTTTTATTATGTAGCGTACTATTATTATTAGAATAAATGAAATAAAAAGGTTAAATGGTTATGAAACCGTTGTGATTTTCTATTTATTATTCTTGTCGAATTCCAAATGCAATGCAAATGTCCTTCTATTTACGTTTTAAAATAAATGGGTTGTATCCTGTGAAGGATTGCCTACGTACTCACTTAAAAAAATGAAATCAAACCCTTGCGCGTAGTTCGAGTAAATGTAAAAGAATAATTGTTCTAAGAAAGAGCTTGTAATGAACTTAGAAAATAAGCATTTGCTTACTCTGGAGGTGCAAATTTAGTTTATTTGATGATACGAGGATGATAAATTTGTCAAAATACAAGAGTACAGTGACATTTGCTTATTTCAGCTTGGCCAGGGGCCGGTTATTTAGTGTCACAAGAGCGACACGTGGGGTTACGTGAGGCGCGTTTTTGTCCCTATCCTAGGCATAGTACCGTTTTAGTTGGTCAAGGTTTGTTGGGTTTGAAAACTCATTCCCATCTAGGTCAGTGATTCTAACCGCACCCCCTGGGACTATGTATTTGACTAGAAATGGTCCGGCCCAATTAGGTTTGAATTTTCCCCGTGGGTCAACAGGTAAAAGAGCTCTAACCGATTTGAGTACTAAGTCTCCTTCCTTGATGTTCCTTGGCCTAACCCTTTTGTTGAAAGCTCGTTTGATACGTGCTTGATATGTTTGGACATTATGCAAGGCGCGTAGCCTACGTTCATCCAGGAAGATGAGTTCTACATATCTATCCCTCTTCCAATCGGCTTCCGGGATTTGACTTTCGAGTAAAATACGCAAGGATGGTATCTCTAGCTCGACTGGTTGTACAGCTTCCATGCCGTAGGTCAAATAGAAAGGAGTAGCCCCAGTGGGCGTCCTAACAGATGTACGATGCCCCCACAAAGCAAAGGGTATCTTGCTTGGCCAATATCTATAGTTGTCAATCATTTTCTTGAGAATCGTGACAACATTCTTGTTTGCCGCCTCTACCGCGCCGTTAGTCTGTGGTCTATAGGGCGAAGAGTGGTGATGCCTAATCTTGTATTTGGCTAGCAATTGCTCGGTCTCAGCTTGGAAATGTGATCCATTATAACTAATGATCTCATGTGGGCAACCGTATCGACAGATGATGTTGTTTTGTATGAACTTTGCCACATTTTTAGCCGTGAGACTGGTGTAGGAAGCCGCTTCTACCCATTTAGTGAAATAGTCGATTGCCACTAGGATGAAATAGTGACCTCCTGTTCCAGCTGCGGTTATCTTCCCGATTATGTCAATTCCCCACGCAGATAATGGCCAGGGAGACGTCATCGTATAGATCAATGAAGGAGGGACATGTTGTACATTCCCGAAGATTTGGCAATTATGGCAATGTCTTACATATTTGATGCAATCGGATTCCATTGTGGTCCAATAATATCCCAAACGTGTGATTTTCTTTGCCATTATGGGCCCACTCATGTGAGGACCGCATTCTCCGTCGTGGACTTCTTCCATCACCTTTCGCGCCTGTGAATGATCAAGGCAGCGTAGGATTACACCCAGAGGTGTCCTTTTGTATAATTCTCCTTGCATGAGAACATATTGGGAAGCTAGTAGGCGTATAGCACGTTGTCCCCTCTTGTCCATATCGGGTGGATAGGTACCATTGAGCTTAAAATTCAGGATTGCTTGGAACCAGGGTTCCTGTGCGACCTCCTCTTCATCGGTGATTTGGTGGACATAAGCCGGCTCAGACCATCGTTCGATGCATAAGAGCATTTCCACCATGTGGTCTGGCATATTAATCAAAGACGCAAGTTTCGTAAGAGCGTCTGCAAATTGATTTTCCTCCCGAGGTAGGTGTAGCTATGTCACGTGATCAAAGAATTGGGCAACTTGGTCTATTCTGGCTTGATAAGGTGTGAGGCTTTCGCTTCGAATTTTCCAAGATCCAGTAACTTGGTTGATGATCAAGGATGAATCTCCATATACTCGGAGGTTTTTAATGCCTAAGCTTACTGCCGCTTGTATTCCAATTAGACAAGCTTCGTATTCTGCGGCATTGTTTGTCACCTCGAAGTCGAGTTTGACAACAGTTGGTGTATGCTCGCCTTCAGGAGAAATAAGCAACACTCCTATTCTGAATCCTCTTAAGTTTGATGCTCCATCAAAGTAAAGGTCCCAGGAATCTACATCAGTTTGGAGTATATCCTCGTCTGGAAATGACCAAGTGTCTATCGTTTGTGCGTCATTGATGGGATTTTCTGCGAAGAATTCGGCGACGGCGCGACCTTTTATAACTTTCAGCGGCACGTATTTGAGGTCGAATTCTGAGAGCATCAGAGTCCATCTTGCTAGGCGTCCGTTGAGGACGGGTTTCTCGAAGAGATATTTGACTAGATCCATTTTGGAGTATATTTTGACGGAGTAGCTAAGCATGTAATGGCGTAGCTTCTTTGTTGCCCACACAAGAGCGATGCATGTCTTTTCGAGTTGTGAGTATTTACACTCGTATACCAAGAACTTCTTACTAAGGTAGTAGATAGCTCTTTCTTCATTTCCTACAGTTTGAGCCAGCATGGCACCCATGGCTGTGTCGGTTACTGTGAGATATAAACCAAGAGGTTGATCTCGTTGAGGTGGCATGAGCACTGGTGGTTTAGACAATATCTCTTTGACTCGGTTAAATGCCTTTTGACAATCATCATCCCACATGGTGTGGTCCGTTTTCTTGAGTTTCTTGAAGATAGGCTCACAGATCATGGTGAGTTTCGATATGAATCGACTTATATATTGCACTTTTCCCAAGGAATCCTCTGACTTCTTTTTCTGTTTGAGGTTGTGGCATTTCGATCAGAGCTTTGATCTTGGAAGGGTCTATTTCTATACCTCGTTGGCTAACGACGTATCCCAGGAGTTTGCCAGATGTTACTCCGAATGTGCATTTCTGAGGATTGAGCCTCATGTTGTACTTTCGTAGTCTTGTGAAAAATTTGCGAAGGTTCGCAATATGCCCCTCTCTATCCTTGGATTTGACAATCATGTCGTCTACGTATACCTCAACTTCTTTGTGCATCATGTCATGTAAGAGTGTAGTTGCGGTGCGTTGATATGTAGCTCCGGCGTTGATCAATCCAAACGGCATGACCGTATAGCAATAGGTTCCCCATTGAGTGACGAAGGCGGTCTAATGCATGTCTTCTATGGCCATCTTGATTTAGTTATAACCCGCATATCCGTCCATGAAGGATAGTAACGCGTGGTCTGCAGTATTGTCCACCAATATGTCGATGTGAGGTAGAGGGAAGTCGTCTTTAGGACTGGCTTTGTTTAAGTCCCTAAATCAACACAAACACGGATTCTCCCATCCTTTTTGGGTACGGGTACTATGTTGGCTACCCAATCAGAATACTCGGAAACTTTGATGAACCCGGCTTTGAATTGCTTGACAACTTCTTCCTTAATCTTTAGAGCCCATTCTGTCCTCATTCGTCGAAGCTTTCGCTTTTCTGAGGTTTGAAACCTGGCTTAATCGGAATCCTATGTTCAGCGATATCCCTGTCGATCACTGGCATGTCTTTGTAGGACCAAGCGAAAACGTCTTTGAATTCATTTAGGAGGTCTATGAAATCGGCCCTTTCGGTAGAGCTCAAGGTAGTCCCTATCCTAAGTTCTTGGGGTTCTAGTTCGGTTCCTACATTGATAGGTTCGGTGTCCTATATTACTGGTCCCCCTTCCCCTTCCTGCAGTATTTCTTTGGCTACGTAGGGAGGTATTTCGATCGAGTCTGGGTCTTGGTCATCCTCAGTATCATCGTAAACAGAATTGCACTCAAGATAACACAAAGAGTAAGCAGAACCTCATTTATTCATATTAAAATTTGAGTAGAGTTGAAACAAAGAAGCCAACTGATCCATGGTCAGTGGCGGCAAAGGGATAGTGGTTGGGACATTTCCCGAACTACTGTGACTACTCGAGGCTAAGCTAGGAGAAACAAAGGGAGTGGGGATAACGACAAGAGGAGACTCTCTAATGACTTCTCTAGACTCCGACTCAGACTCCGACTCCGACTCGAACTCATCGTCTTCTGGTTCTCCTTTGAACATCTTTCCTTCTCCAGTGGTGAGCTTGAAGAGTCTTCCTTGATTGTTGGTCCACTTGATTGATTTTCTCCATCCTTTCTGTTGACTTGTGTTGGTTTTTGTGATTAACGCGGTGGGGTTGAAGCGATCGTCCTGAAGTATCATGGTAATGATCTCATCCTGCGCGGCCCTAACAAATCGATCTTCTCCGAACAATAGGCTAACAGCTTGTTTGTCTAAGCAAGGTGCTTGACGGGTTTTGACGGTAGGAACCGTTTCTGGAGGGATGAAGTAGCAATCGTGAAAGATCTCGATTCCGGCTAGCTTCCTCCCGAGATAATGCCAAGGCTCGGGAAATCCGTGAAAGAGTTCTAGGCTTCCTTCTTGAACAAATTACCCATTTAAAGTAGGGAGATAGGGTCGCATTTGGACTCCTACGTGCTTGCGGTTTTGGACTTGAGCAAGCATTTCGAGAACCTCTTCTTTAGTGGGTTTGTACCCTAGTCCAAGTGGTATCCTCTTTGAGTTGCCTTCCTTATATGGTGCGAAGGTATTTTTTCGGGCAGGGTTTAAAAGCATTCCAGGGAAGTATCCCTGGGTTTTGAGTATGTGGTTGACCACCAAGTTGGAGTAGGGATCATAGTATATGGGTGCCAACTCACTTTTTATGACACTTATGCTTTGGAAGCCCCCAAGTTCATATACGGGATCTGCAAGGACTTGATTGTTCGACTGTTTTTCGATTATTGCCTTGATGGGTGACGAAGTGATCGTCACTACTTTGCCATTTAGCGGGATTTTGATCTTTTGATGAAGAGTGGATGTTACTGTTATGGAAGCGTGAATCCAAGGCCTTCCCAGAAGTATGTTGAAGGAAGCTTCGATGTCCACTATTTGGAAGTTAACCTTTCGCTCAATTGGCCCCGTGGCTATGGTAAGGTTAACAAGTCCAACCACCTTTCGTCGTGTACCATCATATGCACGCACACCTTAATTGGTAGGGGTCCAATCCGACTCTTTCATGCCTAGCTTGGATGCCGTTTTGAGGGATATGACGTTGACCGCGGAGCCATCATCTACCAAGGTCATTGGCACGTTCTTCTTTAGATAAATTACAGTGATGTAAAGAGCTAAATTGTGACTTGCGCCAAAAGGTGGCAAATCTTTGTCTGAGAAAGTAATAGGATTACTTAGCTTCGGTGATTCTTGGAAGACCAAGTTGACTACATCTTCGGGTGTCGAGTTATGTGCTACATTTAGTTTGGCCAAAGCTTGCAGTAAAGCTTGGCGATGTGGGAACGAGCTTGCTACTAATTGCCAGACTGAAAGATCAGCCTTTGTCTTCTGTAATTGCTTGAGCAAATGATCAGTGGAGTCATCTTCGTTATCATTTGGAGTGACAACGTTGGTTGGACCGCTTTGAGCAATGCTTTGATATGGACGACCCGAACGAGTTAAGTGGTCCACATCTTGGTCTTCACCATTTTGGACTATTTCTTTGACTAGGGAGTTCTCAATGAGGTACTCGTCCTCGTCATCGTCGGCCCAAACCCCATTGATTGTAGCTAGTTTCCTCATTCTCATGATTTCATCCTCTAGTCGTATGATTTGGTCGACTAGTTTATCAACCATGGTGACTACCTCTTGCATAGTAGTGTCTTGAGAGAAGATTAGTGGCACATGTTCTTTGGGTGTTGCGTTGGGATCGCGTAGAGTTATCACCACATTTTCTAATTCCCACACTTGCCTATCTACACTCCTTGCCCATGTGATGAAGTCGGAAATGGTAGAGGAGATGGTAGAGTAGAACCCTTCATTCTCGATGGCATGGATATCATTTTCGACTGAAGAAATGAGGTGTGAGCAATATAAGGTAGATTCGTCACTTGTAATCACTAGAACTCCAAGAGGATTCTGAGTGTTGTTGGGTTTACCTCCCGGCGGTATTGGCAATCGACCATCTTCAATCATGTCTTGAAGCACATTTTTCAACTTGTAGCACTTTTATGTGTCGTGCCCCTTGCCCCTATGTTATTCACAGTACGAGTTCTCGTCCCAGAATCTGGATTTCCTTTCGGGTTCGGGAGTAGGCTCAATGGGTTGGAGTTTACCTTGCTTCATTATCCTTTTTAGAGCGTTGAAGTAAGTGTCCCCAAGATTTGTGAATTTCCTTGGTGGGGTACTTCTCTTGGATGGCTCGAGAAGGTTAACTTCATCGGTCTTGCTAGTGGAGCCATATGAACGACTTGTTGAGCCTTGATATCCTCGACCTACCGTTTTGGACAAGAGCCCTTTACGGATGTCATCTTCGATCCTTGTCCCTAGTACGGTTAAATCCTTGAAAGGTTTGATATTTTGGTATCTCAAATGATTGGCATAGATGGGTTTGAGATTGTCCACAAACTTCTCCACTAGAGTAGCCTCATCTGGGCATTCAACTAGTTGGGTACTAGTCTTCCTCCACCTACTTAGGAAGTCGGTGAATCCTTCTTTGTCATTTTGGGTAAGAACCTCTAGAGTGCGCATGTTAACTTGGATCTCGGCGTTATCCGCATATTGTTTAGAAAACTCGATTGCGGCATCTTCCCAAGTAGAGACCTTCTTATGATCTAAGGAGTAGAACCATTGCTTCGGGATGGTGTCAAGAGATGAAGGAAAGATCCTTAAGAACATCTCGGGTTTGATGCCTTTGATAGACATATAATCCTTGAAGGCACGGATGTGGTTCAAAGGGTTCTCGTGCCCCTTGAATTTAGGGATATCCGTCATATTGAAGTTGGTTGGCAATTTGGAATTGACGGCCTCATACTTGCGATTGTTCTCCCTATAAATGTCATCCCCCTTAAGGTACATCAATTGCTCCTCTAAGTATTGGAGTCTTTTCTCAGCTACAGTCATCCCCATGAGAGGATTTTCATCCTTGGATTCATTCTCGAAGTCACCTATTACTTCACTTTCCTGAGGGGGCAATCTCCCCTCTACGGCATAGATCCGGCCTTCGATGGTCTCAAGGCGGTCATAGACTTGGTCTTGGGTAACTTGCATTTGGGATAGCACGGCTAGGATTCGATCATTACCACCTTGAAGTTGGTGGAGGTTTGTTTCGCTGGATCTAGGCATCTTGAAAACTGGGTAAGAGATCGGCGACGAATTAAAACACGATCGACCATTCTAACACACTTGCTAAAAGAAGAAATGTTTTGACTCGTGAAGTGGGTGTGTGCCACTTGTGTTGAGTGAGCTTTGAAGAAAGACAAGGTTTTTGAAAATGTGTGTCCTAGTCAACTATAGTGTAGTTGTACGAGTGGACTCAAAGTGAGGTTTTGAAATGGGCTCTTGACCCGAATTTTGACACGACAAATGGACAGAGTTTTGACTGGGTTTTGCGCTAATCAATGGCCTATTTTTTTTCGAAATTTTTGATTAAAAAAGAAGGGTTTTGATTTTTGCAAAATCGTCATGGTTTCGTTTAGAAATGGTGATCACGTAAGGTACAAACATTTATACAAGCATTATAACGGGATGCTGAGTGCATTTAAAAGGGTTTTGGTTTAAAGGGTGGGCTACCATACCGAACCATCAAACCCGAAGTCTGTGGAGAGGCTCGTACCAAACAAGAGTAAGGCCGATTCCTAGTCCATTTCCTCAAGTAGTGAAAGCCCTCGATACAAACAAGAGTAAGCATCATGGTATGGATGACGTCAATCGCTATCCATCCTTAGGCCCAAATAAGAATTAGGACCGTTTAGATGGGACGATTGGTCGAATGGGTTGGGTTGGGCCTAGGAAGGCCGAATAAAACGATCTAGGAAGACCGAGTTATGAAAACCGACAATTGTCTTGTACAAACTATTCCCTAACCTTGTTCAAGTTTCACCCTTGCTACACGTAAGTGTATTATTCGCCAGCAGAGTCGCCAAACTGTAGACAGCGAGGGTGCCCACGGGGGCGCTTGGGAGGAAGGAGGAACAAGCGTTTGCATTTTTGTTGGAGTCGCCACCAATTTTTATGGGAAATTGGAACCGTTCGAATACCTCGTGTCATGTTAAGACACAAAGTAAAGACATGAACACTAAGCAATCGTTACCCTTAGCATTCTATGTCTAGAATGACTCTCGCGGATGCCAATGAACACGGGTGCTCACGTAGATCTGGAGTAAGGGGTGAGGGTACGTATTAGGAAGCTCTTTTGATCGAACACCTAATCCCGCCCGCCTCGATAGCGGCCTCTACTAATGATTAGGGAAGTTATCCGTACTCGATATATCGTCGGCTATATGCATGCAATGCAACATCCAAGTTTTAATCCTAGCATGTGAGAATTAACTAAGTCGGTTGACACGTAATTAGCATACAATTAAGGTTGAAGTAGGATTTAATGTTCAATTTCATGTGAAAACATACAAATGGATACAAGAAATAATGATAAATAGAAAAATTACAATAATTACATTGGGATAGTCGATTTATGTCGAAAATACCTTTAAAACGGATAATTTGAGAAAAAGAATAAAAGAATAAGATTACGAACAGAACAGAAGGCGATAATACGAATAATAGTTCGTTATACGTAAGCTAAACAAACTAGGTCAAGCAACAACGGAGTTCAGAGACAGAATTCAACCGAATAAAGCAGCAAGAGCTGCGTCCTTGAATAGGCATGCTTGATTCTTTGCGTCTGTTTCGACCGAATCTCGGGCATTTGTGAAGCGGAATTGCGTGTTGTTAATACTCGTTGGTAAATTTAATGATTGATTAAATTATTTACTCGGATGAAAGTGATTAATAGGTTAATTACATGTGATTAATGGGTCATGAAAACAATAAACATGGATGAGACGGAGTTAAACGAATTAATATAAGATTAATGAGAATTATTAACAAGTTAATAAACTAAATCAATTAATTAGGTTAAATACGACGGATTAATGACGAATATATGATAGATATGACAAATAACAGATGTAAATATGTCAATGATGAATTCCAGAAACTCAATATTGATGAATTGAATCTCTAAAGCCCGAATTGAGTTTAATGACGAAAACCCGCAAATATTGATTACTTGGGATTTAAGTCGAATTTAATGATGAATTAAACATGTTAATGAATAATGTACATGTGAGATTATTATGCTATATCAAAGAATTAAAGAACAAACGAAACAAAGTAAAAGGAAACGAATTACAGAGGACGAAGAAAGAAGAAAGGAAGCAGGAACTGCGGCAGCCTCACGAAGAGGCGCAGCAGGTACTGCGCTCCTTCGAAGAGGCGCAGCAGTTGCTGCGTCCTTTCTCGACGGTTTGTCTTCTGGAAATTCGTAAAAAGAGGTTTTGAACACGGTTTTAGAAATCGGTTTTAATGATATTTTCGACATAAATCTTACATTGATGATTACAAAAAGGTAAATACAATAAATAAATAAAGATTATACACCCTCAGACTTACATGTTGACGAAACGAGAAGGACTAAGATATCGATTAGTGATGCTCGACGCGAATGCAAAGAAAGTGCCCTCGTAAGAGGAAAACGATTAAATTTATTAAAGTTGATTGATGTGGAGTTGGTCAAATTGGTCGGTCATGCAAACGAGGCTGGTACTCAGAAAGATCCGAGCTTACGTGGTCGAATGTTCAAGCACGTAGACGCCAAAAAGTAAGAACAAAGGTCTAGAATGCAAAGGGAGAAAAGAAGGATGGACACTCGTGTGAGAAATATGAGGAGCGAAGGCTCCTATTTATACTAATCACGTGAAGGAATTAGGGTTTCGGAGACTCTTTGGAAGTGAATCTCGGAAATATATGAAAAAGATACGAGAATTACGCAGAAAAGGACCTGGGAAGAGGCGCAGCAGCCACTGCGTCTCTTGGAAGAGGCGCAGCACCTGCTGGTCTGTTCCCAAGGAGTTTCCTCCTGCGGAAGAAAGATTTCCGTGTTTAAGTTATGGTAGGACGGAATAATTTGGTTTTCCTTAATATCTTGTGTGAATATTACGGGAAATTGTTTACCAAAGGATAAAGATTATGAAATATTTATAAAATATGGAATAGAAATATCCGGAACATTCCAGAACATTCTGACTCGGGATTTAACGGTTATCAGAAAATGAAGACGGTTTTAGGCCCGGGCTCCAAATGTACTCTAATTACAGTCAAAACGACCGTATCGGCACATAGATGACAACTAAGAGGTAGACATTAATATTTGAGCAATCACTTGACGATAATCTTACGAATTGTCATAAATCGTTCCGCGTACCAAACATGCGGCCCAATCATCACCGGGTGGTTTGCGAGAGGTGCAAAAATGAGGTATCTACACATTCACGTCACAAAAGCTCCTACCATTTATTGTGATAACCTCAGTGCTACACACTATTCCACAAACCCCGTGTTTCACTCTCGCATGAAACACCTAGCCTTGTCATTCCACTTCATCAAAGAACATATCAATCGCAATAACATACGCATACAACATATCAAAGGTTCGGACCAACTTGCGGATGAGCTTACCAAGCCACTTGCCAAACACCATTTTCATCTACTTGTCTCCATGATTGGCCTCCGTCAACGACCGTCCATCTTGCGTGGGAATATTGAAGATAATAGTCTCAAACAAGATACGTAATCAAGCAATTTTCTATTTTAAGATAGTATCATGTGTATCAATTATCTTTTGTAATTACAGTAAACAAGTGTAATTGACAGCTTATGTATCCCTAGAATCATGGAGGCAATCACAATATTATTGGCTAGGATTTCTCTCTAGTTATGTATATAAACATCTGTGTAACCGTGTTCATAATCATCAAATAATACAATTATTCTTACAAAACAATCAAAGTTGCAATTCAAGGTTTATTAAACTTCTGATGATTTCGACATTTAATTTGTGTGTAGATGGCAAAAGATGTGGTCACATTTTTTATATAGGCTGCTGAGCCTAAGATGGAAGAGCGCAAATTAGTAAGTCGACCTTACATTGTAAATTTTTTATGACCCCATAATGAAATGAAACAAACAATTGATACGGAAGACATTAAAACTGTAGAAATGTGAAGGATATTCGACACTATGTTCGTAATTAAACAAGATGGTCGTCTTTGTTGTTGCTTCTAGTATTGGAATGATACAGTCAGTCATGGCTAGCTAATGGAAGGCGAAGGCCTATTTTAGGGTATTACATATTCGACACTTTGTTTGTATCGCTTTGCTCTTGTCTAATTTGTACTACGCTCATATACACAATCCATTCTGTTTATTGCTGAGTATTTTGCTATTTGCAGAAAATGAACAAGGAAGAGCAAAATGGTCAAGGAAGCACCGCATGAGATTTGTAGCTGAAATTCCGACCACAGATGTTTTTCTTCCTTTTCCATGTTACTTGAAGTTCTTTTTCGGCAAATAATTGATACCGCATGAGTGTGGATTTGGATATAACATAATGTATCTAGTACTCCCTCCGATCCACAAGTACTTTTCAAAATACGAAAATTGTATGATTTAAATATAAATAATATGGACCACGTATAATAATGTGTATCTAGCAAAAGATGTGTATCTAGCAAGGTAAAGAAGTGTATCTAGCTTGCTAGAGATGTATATCCAGCAAGGTAAATGAGTGTATCTAGCTTATTAGAAATGTGTATCTAGCAAGACAAATGAGTGTATCTAGCTTGCTAGAGATGTGTATCCAGCAAGGTAAAGGAGTATATCTAGCTTATTAGAAATGTGTATCTAGTAAGACAAATGAGTGTATCTAGCTCGCTAGAGATGTGTATCTAGCAAGGTAAAATAATGTACCTAGTAGTGTAAAAAAAGTGTATCTACCTTGTGAGAGATGTGTATCTAGTAAGTTAGAGGTACGTATCAAACAACATAAAGAAGTGTATCTAGGTAGATACATGTATGTATCTAGCTAGCTAAAGGTATGTATCTAGCAACATAAAGAAGTGTATGTTACGACTTAATGGAGGGGGACAGAGTATTATTCTGTAAGACGACCTTAAAATGACACATTTTTGACTAAAAAATGGTTACTTAAAAGATCGGTTGTACAAACTTATTATATAAAACCGCTTTAGACCTAAATATGTAGTTTCAATGTCATTTAAGCATCACAATATACATCCAAAAATCAGTTCACTCAAACCCAAATCCTTTTTTTTCCTTTGCTAAATTAAAAGAAAATGATGAATGACCATGATCTCTTTCTTGAGTCCAAGAAATTAGTGACTTAGTTCAGGTCAACATTGTTTAAGGTTGTCAACATTGTTTTGATTCTTGATCGATATTTTGTCTGTTTTTAATACACTTCACATATATCTGTCAACCAACCCAAAGAGCCAAAAACATAACACTAGATAGTTTATAAAAAAAGGGAAAGTTACCTTACATTGAAAGAATGGTGAATTCTTACTATTTTAATGGTTGTAAGTTGTAACTAGTTTTAGCAAAGATTGTGACATGACTCACATGTACTAAATTACACAATTTATGGCAAAATAAACTCAGATCAATTATGGATTTAAAATGATACATATATCTGTCAACCCATTTTTTCTTGTAGTGAATTTTAGTAGTACAAAATTACATAACTCGAGGTTGTCGTCATTATAGTTTGGCTATATGCACATATTCTAACGGTTGGCGGAGTATATAATCACTCTGCACCAAAGACTCATGTCGAACTGACCGCTCTGGACTCGTAACTGGACCTCCATGGTAGCTTGTGCTCTATTCCTTATAGTATTCTTACCTATGTTCAGTTTCTTAACTATGTTCAGTGGACAAACTAGAAATTTTGTTAGTGTACGTAGGACGTATTAGCACTAGTTTGTGCAAGCGGAGACGTTCAATCTCGCAAGCAAATTGTCGGGCTATAAAATAGAACATGCTTTTCGTAAAGCAGCATTTAACCCCATATATTCCTGTCTCTGAAAACCACAGCTAAATGTTTGACGCTATCTTTGTAGGAGTAAGCAGTAAGATTTCTAAATTGCCAGAGAGGTGTTAGCATCTAGTCTCCGATATCGAAACTTAAATATCCATTTTGCTCCATTTGTTAACATTTGTGGAGTGCTCCCTCTAAAAACAGGTAATTACTGTCTTGGACATCAGAAATGAAAAAAAATTACAATGCTTTAAGAAAACAAATTACTTAAACATGTTGGTAAGATTACAATTTTTCTTTGCAGGATAAGAGTCCCTTATCCCGTTGCCAGCACATCCATCGACATCAAAAATAAAGAACTAAATGTCAGATCTACAGAAGACGACCCAAAATACGATGCAACCATCGGTGATAACGTTTCATATGATATCTCAGCAATAACCTTTCATATGATTTTCTCCGACCATCGGAATACATCGCGAGCGGGCACAACTATAGGTCATCTGGAAGTAGTTTAGAGACTGATTTCAAAGAGCTCCGAATAGTGGTCGACTAGATCTGGAACACGAGTGCCTGAACAGATCTGGGACGCGGTGGTCGGAGGAGCCAAATATGGTGATGAATCGGTGTAGCCCGTCAATGGCGTCATGGAATGAGGGTCGTGAATATAGGACCACCAACATCTCGCTGATTGTGATGAGTTGTTTTTGTGCCGGAGATGAGGTTGATTGTTGATGGTACCTCCGACGGAAAGTGACGGTCGTCGGACCTCCGGCCTGGCAGCGTCGAAACTCCGGCGATGTTGGGTGGTGGTGTGTTATAGAGAGGATTTGATAGGATCTTCAGTTTGAGATTTGCGTGAGGTAGAGAGATCTTAGGACAACCGTTAACATGTATGTAAATCAAGTTTTGATCTGATGGTTAATACTTAGTTCGTAGGTTCGCACGGGATCCTATTCCTATATATATATATATATATATATATATATATATATATATATATATATATATATATATATATATATATATATATATATATATATATATATATATATATATATATATATATATATATATATATATATATATATATATATATATATATATATATATATATATATATATATATATAAAATCGGGATCCCGTATTTAACTAAATTACGGTGGGAACCGTACGAACTGACTTAAAACACCTCAAATACTAAAAACTCACGCGTGACATTTCATTTCCTTTATTCCAACTACCCAACCCCAAACAACAAAGCCATACGGATACTTCATAATCTCATCTCAACCTCTAACCTCCCTCATCTATGTCCTCCACCATTTCCGCCATTGATGCCGAGCACTTCGTCGGAGTTCACCACTAAAGCTTGCCGGCGCATCAACTAGGCTACTGTCGGCAAAAAAAAAGCAATCAACGAAACCACCACTTTCTCCTCCCTCTCTTTCAAGATGCCCACAACTCACACCTCTAACCACCACTACCATACAATCGTCGGAGCTTCGTTATCAACGTCGCCGGCGCCATTACTTCTTTAGCTACCTCTTTTTATTTCAAAATTTTTGTAATTTTAATCTTAGATCTAAAAAAAATGAAGTTGATTTTAGAAAAATAATCGTAATAATGGCGTCTCATTATCCTGAAGAACTCAACTATAGAATGAAAGGTATTTTGGCGGTTTAGATCTCAATTAGAACACAACTTTTAAAAAAAAAAAAAAAAAAAACGAGATGTATAGTGGTTGAGGCGCGTGACTGAGCCACTGGTGGTGCGAGGCTAAGTAGAATGGGATTGAAGGCGGTGCGATTGAGGATGTGGTGGGGAGAGGATGTTGTTGGGTGGTGGTTATGTGGTAGTCGTGGGGATGGGCTGGAAGTGTGTCCGGTGTTGCGGATCTGGGTTCACCGTTGGGAAAGTCGTCGGTGATGGTCTGTTCGGCCGCCGACGATAATGGTAATGCCACGAATCTGCAAAAACTAACAACACTAGTGGCTTCGTCGGGAAATTTCGAGTCCAAATACATCATCGGGAAATGTCGAGTTAGCTAGTTGTGTGGGATGCGATATAGGCGGCGACGACTGCTAGTATCTCACCGGTGTTGTTAGGTGTGTTCGGATCTGGCATTTTTAAGAGCTCATGGTATCAGTCTCTCTCGGTAGTGGCGGCAGTGGCGGTGGGGTGCGGTAGTGGGGACAGTGGTGACGATGGTGGGCGGTGAGGTTGGTGGATACATCTAATATGAGACTAGATACACTTATAAGTGCTCTCGGTACATGTGTACCTAAGGGGGTGGCGGTGGCGGTGGCGGCGGTGGTGGTGGTTGGTGGTGGTGCGTGTTGGTGGAAGTAGTGTTTGGGGGCAGTGGTGGTTGTTGGGGCAGTGGATACACAAAATACAACCATAGATACACATGGTATTACTACGAGATACATACGTATCCATATTAATACCATGTGTATCTAGTAGTATGGCCCTAGATACACAAATGATTTTGTGTATCCGGAAGTACTAACATGTGTATCTGAAAGTATGAACTTATGTATCTGAACCATGTGTATCTGGGTTTGATAAAATGTGTATCTAACTTTAATGATATGTGTACCCGTAAAAATTAGTGTTAAAAAAAGTGTGAAAGTGCATTTATAATTTAGTGTGAAAAAAAAAGTGTATCTACTTGTATTATAAAATGTATCTGAATAAGAGGTGTATCTGACAAGGATATAAAGTGTATCCGGAAAAAAAAAAAACTGGTTTTAAACTAGTTCGTACGTTAAGGTAGTTCGTACCTGAACCCGCCCCTATATATATATATATATAGAGGATCTTGTGAGTTTGGTTTCTTATGGTGAGTTTGTGCTTACACTTATTATAATGTTATTCTTAAGTTCTTATGTTATTATCTAATTTTCTCATTATGTTACCTTTTTTTCTTTTTCTTTTTGTACCAGATTTTTTTTCTTTTTTTTACCTCGTGTTATTATGCTGTAATTGTGCTTTTTTTTTTTTGATTTTTTTTCTCGTTTTTTACCACGTGTTATTGTGCTGTTATTATTATTCTGGTGTTATTGTGATGTTATTCCGGTGTCACTTTCATTTTTTTTACTACTTGATTTTTTACTATCTTTTTTACCACATGTTATTGTGCTCTTATTCTGGTGTTATTGTTATTCTTGTGTTATTGTGATGTTATTCCGATGTCACTTTTGATTTTTTTACTACTTTGATTTTTTTACTCTTTTTTTACCACATGTTATTGTGCTGTTATTTCGATGGTATTGTTATTCTGGTGTTATTGTGATGTTATTCTGGTGTCACTTTGATTTTTTTTACTACTTTGATTTTTTTACTCTTTTTTTCCATGTTATTGTAGTGTTGCTGAACTATTATTATGGTGTTATACAGATTGTCAGTCTTACTAGAGTAAATGACTAGAATTGCATACAGATGGTCAGTCTTACTAGAGTAAATTCCACAAAATTTGATCTATACTCTTAAAAATGGACAACAAAGGAGTTGATTATCTATCACTGGAATCAATAAGGCAGGCATTAGTTAGACTTGAAAACACCTTTGTCTTCTGCTTGATTCAAAGAGCCAACTTCCCTCTCAATTCACCTGCTTATGACAACAATAATTCTACTTTCCATGCTTTTCGTGCATCTTTGACTGACCTCTTTCATCATCACCATTAGAACAATATCCACGACCTGGGCTCATCCCGATTCCATATGTTCTACTTGATTCCGAATCCGACACTCAACTCACCTGAGTCTCGCATCACCGCGTTAGAACCACCACGAGCAGAGTAGCAGCTATCATCAAATGTTTGCTTCGCCAGATAAAATAATGATGATGGCGATGAATTCGAATGTAGACTATGAATTTTATTCAAGAAAAACATGAAGCCCTGAATTCGAGTAAAAAGTGGACACAATTTCAGGCACCGAGCTGGTGAAATTGAGATAATATAAATAGGTTAAATTGATTAAAAATACCAATTTTTACTAGATCAATTGCCTAATTGTTGAAAGTGATCGGAGAATAGATTAAATTGAGAAGACAACATTAATTTTTGTTTGAATTTCTGGGTGTTAATCGTGTTTCTCAGAAATTTAGTTTTTATTTTTTTAGATTTTTTTAAGTTTAGAGAAAGGAGCACAGGTGGGGTTGTTTTGATATTCAAGTTGTGGGCTTTTCTTTCGTGTTTATGTTAATATTAGATTCAATCTCAGCCATCTATTCCCTTTTATCTTATGGTTGAGATTTTAAAGCACAAACTCACCATAAAATCCAAACTCTCTCTCTCTCTCTCTCTCTCTCTCTCTCTCTCTCTCTCTCTATCTCTATATATATATATATATATATATATATATATATATATATATATATATATAGAGAAGGGATAAATGTAAAGCGCATGATATATATTAGTGTAAGGTCTTTTGTGAGCCATTGGATGGAGGGAGATGGAGGGATGAGATGAACCCACCCAAAGTCATTATACAAGCAAATTAACACACTTTACTAATCCACCCTAATTAGCCACTAATTTACTATATATTTGTTTTCTACCCACCCATTTCTCTCTCATCTCACACATTTCACTCTTCTCTTCTCACAAACCTGTCAAAACCTCAAAAAAAAAAAAAACCCAAAAATCCAAATAAATAAAAAACCCAAAAATCCAAATAAATAAAAAAAACCCAAAAAATCCAAATAAATTAAAAAACCCAAAAAATCCAAATAAATCAAAAATCCAAATAAATCAAAAAACCAAATAAATCATTCATTTCTCTCTTCCTCATTCACCACCACCCACCACTATCCCACCCGACACCACCCACCGCCCACATCCACCGCCACCTCCACCACCGCCGTCGGTAATTATATAAACTCGTTTTTTTTTTTTTTTTTTTTTTTCCAGATTTTGCGTCTCGGTTTATTTTCGTCACTTTTTTTTTTTTTTTTTTTTTTTTTTCGATTTTGTGTTAAATTAGTTGTTTGGGGTCGGTTTATTCTATTTCTTAATTTTTGTTAGTTTTTGTTGTTATTTATTCTTTTCAAATCTATTCTTTTTATACGTTTTTTAAATAAAAATTTCGGGTTTTAAATATCGTTTTTTTTGGTGATGTACTTTTTTTCAACTAAGATCTACTAAAATATTGACTAAAGTTATACAAATAAGGACTAAAACTATACAAAAATTGACTAAAGTTATACAAAAATGAACCAAAGTTATACAAAAATAGACCAAAGTTATACAAAAAAAGACTAAAGTTATACAAAAATTGGACTAAAGTTATACAAAAAATTGGACTAAAGTTATACAAAAATTGGACTAAAGTTATATAAAAATGAACCAAAGTTATACAAAAATGAACCAAAGTTATTCAAAAATTGACCAGAGTTATACAAAAATGCACCAAAGTTATACAAAAATTGGACTAAAGTCATACAACAATGGACTAAAGTTATACAAAAAATTGGACTAAAGTTATACAAAAATGAACCAAAGTTATACAAAAATGAACCAAAGTTATACAAAAATGGACCAGAGTTATACAAAAATGCAGCAGAGTTATACAAAAAATTGGACTAAAGTTATACAAAAAATGAACCAAAGTTATACAAAAATGTACCAAAGTTATACAAAAATGAACCAAAGTTATACAAAAATCGACTAGAGTTATACAAAAATGCACCAAAGTTATACAAAAAATGGACTAAAGTTATACAAAAATGAACCAAAGTTATACAAAAATGAACCAGAGTTATACAAAAATGAACCAAAGTTATACAAAAATGAACCAGAGTTATACACAAATGGACTAAAGTTATACAAAAATGGACTAACTTTTGTATAACTCTGGTGCATTTTTGTATAACTCTGGTGCATTTTTGTATAACTCTGGTCCATTTTTGTATAACTTTGGTTCATTTTTGTATAACTTTGGTTCATTTTTTGTATAACTTTAGTCCAATTTTTTGTATAACTCTGGTGCATTTTTGTATAACTCTGGTCCATTTTTGTATAACTTTGGTTCATTTTTGTATAACTTTGGTTCATTTTTGTATAACTTTAGTCCAATTTTTTGTATAACTTTAGTCCATTGTTGTATGACTTTAGTCCAATTTTTGTATAACTTTGGTGCATTTTTGTATAACTCTGGTCCATTTTTGTATAACTTTGGTTCATTTTTGTATAACTTTGGTTCATTTTTGTATAACTTTAGTCCAATTTTTTGTATAACTTTAGTCCAATTTTTGTATAACTTTAGTCCAATTTTTTGTATAACTTTAGTCCATTTTTTGTATAACTTTGGTGCATTTTTGTATAACTCTGGTCGATTTTTGTATAACTCTGGTTCATTTTTGTATAACTTTGGTTCATTCTTGTATAACTTTAGTCCAATTTTTTGTATAACTTTAGTCCATTTTTGTATGGTTCATTTTTGTATAACTTTGGTGCATTTTTGTATAACTTTAGTCCATTGTTGTATAACTCTGGTTCATTGTTGTATAACTTTAGTCCAATTTTTTGTATAACTTTGGTCATAAAATGTATAACTTTAGTCATTAAATGTATAACTTTAGTCATAAAATGTATAACTTTAGTCGTAAATAGTAAAAAAATCAAACAATAAATATGAAAAATATGAAAAAAAATAATAATAACAAAAACCAAAAAAACTCATAATAACAAAAACCAAAAAACCAAATAACAATAATAAAACCAAAAAACCAACCACCCAACCAAACCCGAAATCTAAAATAAACCAAATAACTAAAAAAAAACCAAATTTAAATATCGTGTGTATAACTCTAATGCACGCAGTGTATAACTTTAATAGACAAGATGTATAACTTTAATCCAAAAAATCAAATAACAATAACAACCAAATAAAAAAATAAAAAATAAAAACAAAAACAAAAAACAAAAACAAAACAAAAAACAAAGAACAAAAACAAAAATAAAACAATGAACAAAAAAAAACAAAAACGCTGCAAAACCAAAAACAAAAAAATGAGTGAAGAATGTCGACATTTTTGTCATCTACAAAACAAAAAACAAAAAACAACAAACAAGGAGTTGTGGGTGGTTGTGATGTCGACATTTATTTAAACAAAAAACAAAAATGCTGCAAAAAAACAACAAACAAACAAACACGAGTTGTGTGTATGCTGCAAAAAACAACAAACAAACACAAATATTGAGATGTCGACATTTATTTAAACAAAAATGCTGAAAAAAAAAAATAAATCGACAAAACCAAAAAATGCAGATCGAAATGCACAAAAAAACGAGTTGTGGGTGGTTGTGCGGGGGTGTTATCGTCGTCGGGTTGTGCAGGGGTAGTGATGGCGTCGGGTGGGGTTGTCGGGTTGTGCAGGGGTAGTGGTGGCGTCGGGTGATGTCGGCGGTAAGGAGGATTGTTGGTGGGGGTGTTGTTGTTCTTTGGTTGTTAATGTCGGTGGTTGTTGTTCTTTGGTTGTTGGCGAGAGAAGGGAGAAGGGAGGGGGTGGGAAGAAGGTAGGGAGGTCGGGTGGTGGTGGGCCGGGAAGAAGGGAGGGAGGGTGGTGGTGTCGGCTGGTGAGGGTGATGGAGGTGGAGGTGGAGTGGGTTTTTTGGTGATTTTTTTTGTTTTGTTTTAGTTTGGGTTTTTTTTTGTATGAGCTTGGTTTTTTTTTTTAGAGAGGGTGGGAAGAAAATGAGAGAGAAAGAGTGAATGTGAGAAATGAGAGAGGATGAGTGAATGAGGAAGTGAGTTGGGAGATTAGAATGGTGGTAGAGTTGTACACAATTAGGTAGAGTTATACACAATTAGGGAAGGAGATTAGGGAGGGAGATTTGTAGCCCTCCATTGAGATGTAATCTCATCCCTCCATCCCTTCCATCCAAAGGCCCTTATAAGGACTTAGGGCCTTATATGATAGGAGGACCTTAGAAGAACCACTCTCTCTCTCTCTCTCTCTCTCTCTCTCTCTCTCTCTCTATATATATATATATATATATATATATATATATATATATATATATATATAGGGTCAAGATCCGGTGAGAACCACTAATATAATGAGAACCGTGAGAACCCTTACTAAATCATCCTCAAATCTTGTTCTGAAAGTTTTGATAGATCATTTACCCTTAGTTTAGTTTATTCCAACACATTTTTAGTATAACTAAACAAAAGATTTTGATTTTATTAACAAAATATAAACTTAATGTACAAAAATACAATTAGGTGTACTAAAATGGCTATAGATGCACTAAAACGAATACTAGGTGTATGAAAATTATTACATGCATGTAAATGATTACTAGGTGCATGAAAATATCGGGCTCTAGATGCACGAAAACGAGTTTTAGGTGCGTGATAATTGTTAAATACATGAAAAATGACTAGTAAGTGCATGAAAATTAATAAAATATTTCTCGTCTCGATTTCAGTCAATAATTTATACTTTTTGGACCAAGAAATATGTTATCTAGGCATAAAATTCTATGCCGAATCAAAATATGTCGTTATTGTTTAGAAAAAAATTCCGTAAGGTGGGGTTCTCACGGTTCTCACTATGTAGGTGGTTCTCATCGGATCCCAAATCTATATATATATATATATATATATATAAGAGATCTAATGAAGCAACCTTATTTCTTTGAGTCCATAAGCCCCATTTAGATCCCTTAGATTGTGAGTGTGAATGGCTAAGATTACACCAAAAAGCAACTTATAAGATTATAATATTGGGTAGAGTATTTACCTCTCTCCTATTGGGAGGTAGACATACTGTAGAAACTGTATGCCTCTTTAGTCCATTAGTCATTTGCACGTTATTCCATTTTCCTCCACTCTCTCATACAACTCCTTCTATAATAATTTCAAAATCCGTCTAAATTCTTGTCTTTGATTTCCACATTTCTGCATCTTTCTTTTGCACATTTCCACAAAGCCATTTCTGCTCTTCTTTTATTCTCAATCAAACCGTCCTAATTCCTCACTGTTTTTCTTTACCACATTTCGTTACCACATTTTCTTCATCAGTCACTTTGAAGGTAACTCTTTTGATCATTCTTGACTCCTTTCTTTATCTAATTTTTTAAATATGTAGATTTTCCTTGAGTTTTAATTGTTATATACGGGTTTCATTCCTTTTTTTTATCGTTTCATTGTTCTATTTTGTTATTTCCGAGATTATGATTTTATTAGCATGCTTAAATTTTATTGATTTTTATTCTATTGATTATCCATAAACATCTTAATTCATTAGTATGCTTGAATTTAATTTTCAGTGGGTCAGATTTATTTTAAAAAGTATCAATTACTAATTAAATTGATAGTGTAAATCTGAACTGATGGGTAGTGTAAATGTAATTGTTAGGGTTTTAAAAAGTTAGGGTTTATGCTGTAAGTGTAATTGTTAATGATGTAAGTGTAAATGTAAACAAATGGGGAGTGTCAATGTGTAAGTCTATAAGTGTAAATGTGAACAAATGGGGAGTGTAAATGTTAATGTGATGAAACCCAAAGTGTAAATATGACGATAGGGGAAGTGTAAATATAATAAAATGAAAAGTGTAAATCTGAATAAATTGTAAGTCTAAGTCTGATAAGACTATAACTGCAAATTTTAAATGTAAATGTGATCAAACCCAAAGTGTAAATCTGAACAAATGAAAAGTGTAAATCTGAACAAATGAAAAGTGTAAATGTGAAGAATCTGATAGTGTAAATGTGAATAAATTGGTAGTGTAAATGTGAATAAATGAAAAGTGTAAATCTGTATAAATTTTAAGTGTAAATTTGCGGAAGCTGCAAGTGTAAATGTGAACAAATGAAAAGTGTAAATTTGAACAAATGAAAAGTGTAAATGTGAAGATTCTGAAAGTGTAAATGTGAATAAATTGGTAGTGGAAATGTGAATAAATGAAAAGTGTAAATGTGAATATAGGGGAAGTGTAAATGTGAAGAATCTGAAAGTGTAAATGTGAATATATTGGGAGTGTAAATGTTAATAAATGAAAAGTGTAAATGTGAATATAGGAAAAGTGTAAGTGTGATAAGACTATAACTGTTTAAGTGTGATAGATATTCTGTATAACTTCTGTAATTTGTGACTTGATTCAGATGGTATCCGATCAAGAACAACCCGAACATGAAGAACAACCACAAGATACCACTACTGTTTCCGTGAAGTGTCGCCCCAACAGGCTTCTCAAGCTTATTAGTAAGCTTAACAATGCTCAGCGAGCTGCTGTACAGAGGATTGGATTTTGGGGGCTGCTTCATCTTAAACTCAGAACTTTCCCGCTTTCACATGTTCATGAATTTCTCAACGCTTTCAGTGATAGTTCTTATGTTTTCAGGGCGTTGGAGTTGAAGGAGTTTATGGTAACGAAGTATGATGTCTATGACTGTTTCATGTTACCTGTTGGTGAGAGAGAGATGGAAATAGTACCTACTGGACATATGCCTGGTGCTAAAGAAGAAAATATAAGCGAATAAAAAATCTGTGGCGGCAAAAATTCAAAGTGAAATCAAATTCTGATTCTATTCCTTTAGGAGACGTCTTCAACCATATTGAGGCGAAGGCATTTAAAGATGGAGGGGATGAATTCTGCCATCTGTTTGTGCTGCTTAGCATTTCATCATTCCTTGCACCGACGTTGAACAACGGTATTGAAATGAAGCTTTTGAAAGTGGTAGAAGATGTGAGTGCCATTCCGGAGTATGACTGGTGCTCGTACGTCTTAGAATATGTAGCTAATGCGGCAGCCGAGTCTCGGAGCATGCAGTCATATTTGCTTGGTTGTATCCCATTCCTTATGATCACTTATTTTCAGCGGTTTGATTTCTGCGGTAAGAGTTGCCCAGATGACCTTCCACTTATTCAGCATTGGGACCTGAAGACTTTATTGAAGAGGATAAAGGATGAGCTGGACAAGGGGCCATTGAGTCAACTAACAATGTCTAAGGTGAAGTACCCCCGATGTCAAAATAAGACCTCTGATGAGAAGGACACTGGCAATACGATGTTGGCCATAGCTGGAACGGCTAAGGCACCATTGGCAAGCCCTACGCCTCTCATGATTTCAACTTCGGGTGCAACACCTGATAAGAAGTTTATTCAGATTGAACTTCCCCCTGGTGTTAAAGATGATGATGAGTTGAAAGCTAGGGCTTTAGATGTAAGTGTTGTGTTATAAATGTTTAATTCATGTCCTGTTATTTTTAATATTTATATATGAGCAGGTATATGTTATGTATCTGGACTTAAAAGCTATTTTGTTACCAAGTGTAGGGTGTACACGAGCTGTACTTAAAGATTCAAAGGAACGCTATGGCCTTCTATGCATGGTATGCGGATGCAACGACAATGATCAAGAACTTAACAACAGGGGCTACTTCTTCAACTGGTCTTGTTCCGTCACAAGCGACACAAGATTTTTTCGAAGGTGCAAAGCTGAAGGAATATGTTGAAGAAGTTGAAAATATAGCGTCACAAATGAAGAAATCTCTTGAAAAAGCTCCTTCATTGTCAGATGTTGGGAAGGTGTCCAAGAAAAAAACCAAGGCAGCTGTTTTGGCAATTTTTACCGGATTAGGTTAAGCGAGGTCAATGCGGTCTTACTCGTTGTATGTTGAGTGGATGTTCGTGTTTAGTGCAAAGTAAAGGAATTAAGTACGCAAGTAGAAATTGACACGTGGGATTTGGTGACGCGGAAAAGTCAATGTGGGAAATGACCGCGGGAAGGGACGGTACCCTTCCAAAGATTGCACTAGCTTGTTAATAAGAGAACGAGTACAATGGAGACGGAATGTAAACCTAGCTAGCACAATGTATTATGCGTGTGGGATCTTGAATGCCCTTTTTTGTTTGCCCCCTTTGCTATTTATAGGGTAGGAACCCTAGATATGTCCTACTCCGTTTATGGCAAGGAATATTAGTCATGTCACAACTCTTTCCATAAACAGATCCTCTTCCTCAATTCTCCCTAATCTCCCTAAAATCTCCCTGAGGATTCCTTGGCACGCGGGTTCCTTCTGTTCTTGGGCTTCCTGCGGCTATATGCTCCTTGGCCCAACTCGCTGAACGAAACTTCTTGGGCTTGCTCCATATTAGGCCAATAAGCGGATTTTGGCCCAAATAGTTTGCCCCTAATTACTTGTGAGATACGTCTCGAGGCGTCGAATAAGGAATTACAGATCATTTTTCAAACCTCGCACCGTCTTTTGCACATCTTCATGTGCACTCATCATTGCCCCTAATCTTTTCTCCTTATTTCTCGCACCCTACTCCCTCTCTCCTTTTTTATAGCACCTACCGCACACCTTCTCCCCTCATTCATTTCAAAACTCAAAAACCCTTATCCTTCTCTAAAACTCTTCTTCTCCCACCTGCTGCTTTGTCGGAGTTCGCCATTCTCACCGCCGCTTTCCACCAGCTACTTGTTGGAATAAGTGTCCTCCGACAATAATGCGATCACAACTGTCGATCATAATGATCACATGTTTAAATCTCATATTTAAGAATACATGTGGGAAGTAATATTTTACAGTCAACTGGTCCACACATATCAGTAATGATTGGCTGACTAGAGTTTGACATTACTGTCGTGCGACGGTGGTGATCAGTTGATCCCCTTAGGTCATACCTAAAGGGTGACGCTCTTAATTGATTATTTAATTAATCGTATGTCGATACGGGTTGATTAAATAGCTTAAAATTGACGGATGATTTTGTGAGTATAATTGACGTGTCTTATTTTAATTCGATTAAATAAGATACGGTCTAAGTAATCAAATTGTTTCATTACTTAGATTAAATTATTGTTTACGAAACAATTCAAACTGAATGAATATTTTATTATAAATACAAGACGTTGTGATTTATAATTGATAAACCGTTTTAGTACAAGTAATTACGAATTACTAGTCGATTTTTGTATATGACATGTTTTTATTAATATGTTGATTTTTAATTGTTAAAAATACATTTTATATATATGATGTCATGTAATATGTTACATGTGACATATTGACAAAATCACAAAATAAAATGGACTCTTCCATTTTATATAAGTGTACCGAAATAATGGGTGAGTAGTAGGGTTTTATTGTGTTTTATTTTAAATCAAACACAATGATTGCATTTTTATATAGCCTTACATGCCTACATTTTGTGGGTAGAAGCAATGGCCATGCATTAGCCTTGTGATTCCCACCCCACCCAGTTTTGGACAAGAGAGGAAGCCAAGGATTTTCACTCTTATTCTTCCTAAATACACCACTATAATGTAGTGTATTATTATTCATTCCACACATAAAAACATAGAGAAGTTTAAGAGAAAAAATACTCTATAATTCCTCCCTCTCCTTACCGAAACAAGAGAGACAAAAATAATATTTTGGGTCATTTTTAAGCTAGATTAATAATATTACTAGTTCATAATATTATTAATTATTAAGAGTAACACCTTGGGTATAAGCTTTTGGGAGAGGTTCTAATTTGAACCTTTATTCATCCATTATAAGGAAGCTCAAGAACTAATAAATAGGTGAATTTGTTGGTGCCCTTTTGATCCAAAATCCCAAAGTAAGATTGACGATTTCTTCTCTAATCTTGTTTTTAGTTTGCATGCATAAGATCTAGTTATTATTTTATGACTAAATAATCACATTTGTATGAAATGTATAGAAATGGAATTAATGAATCCTAACAAGTGGTATCATGAGCCTTAGGTTGTTTGCATGCAAATCGGTTTATTGTTTTTCCGAGTTACTCTTATTAACAAACAAAACTTGTAATTTTGTGTTTATTATGATATATCACGAAATCACTTTGCATGTTAAATTTTCTGGTCCTAAAATTTATTTGGGATATTTTGGTTCATTTATGGATTATATTGTTCATTTTGTTAATTTATGACATAAAAATGTGATTTTGTATATATAAATGTCATTTTTGGACGAACATTACTTAAACTTCGAATTTTCTAGTGGTTTTTGGATATGTTTGCACTTGTAATACATACTTATGGCCTGTAAAGTTTCATGTTAAAATAGGTTGTTTTACTCGAAATATGAATTTTATAAGTTAAAATCGTATTTAAATGGGTAAATAGGTTAATATGAGTTATATTTCGAATTTAATCATGAAATTTTAGTATGTTGTCACATGAAATTTTAAAAAATGTGTATAAAATGTTTGGCTATAGTTAAGTCTTTTTGCATGATTTATGAATTTTTGATGAAAAATCACATAAATAGTGACTATAATTAGTTATAATGCTAAAACATACTTCATGACTAAAGAAAAACGTCACATGTTGCATTTTATCATATATTTCAGATCTAAAAGTGAAACTTTGATGAAAATAAATTTTCTCATATTTTAATGGTCATATTTGTTAAAACCGATAAACCGCAACATTGTTTTTCTCGATAATTTTTCAAAATATTTAACCTAAGTATTGAACATTATGAGAGTCATGGTATTTTTCCAGAATGTTCATAAGTTTGAATTTCAAAATTTGAAATTATTTGAAATTATTTTGATTTAATTTGAAGTTTATGTTATAAAATTGTAATTTTAAGTCCATAATGAACAATATTATCAAATCAAGTTGAATTATTGTCAAAGTGTTAGTGAAGACTAAATTTTTGAGTCCTAAGTGAGTTAGGATAATTAACTTGAACATAAATATGAGTTTATGAAACATATTGTGATTTAATAAGTTAAATCACGCAAATCCGTAAAAACAGATTAATATACGATATTGGCTCTTTAAAGACGATTTAACTTAAAATTTGGCATGTTCATACATATTATAAATGTTGCATTTTATTTATGATTGTCATAATTTTGGTTATATAATTTTGAATTATGTAATTTTACTTAGTATGGCCTTAGTTTTTAGTCGATATTACCCGAAATGTATGGGAATATCGATTCGGTTGTAATTTTTGTAATCTCGTATCACCAATTTATAATTTAATAGTTATTTAATTTTTTATTACAAATGTATAATAGGAAATTATGTAATTTATTTTGTAATTTCCCGGAGTTCCCGAAGAAGACGGTGTTGCCTCGTTTTGCGTGCCAAGACCGAAGTTCAAGGGACCAAAGGAGTTGGTTTCCGCATTTGTAATAGTTTATTAGATTTACTATTTTAGGAAGGCCATACTAGGATTTTATTTTTATGCTTTGCATTTTATTTATATGTTGCATGCATCGCTAAATCGCCATAACTTAATATGCATTTTTAAATCGAGTTTATCGACCGTGTCAATTACAATATCGTAGTTCACCGCTTTAGTTCACTTAAAACGTGATAGATAATAAATTGACATGACCTCTCGCTAAATAAACAATTGAGACTTAGCCTTATCAAAAATTAGAAACCATGAAAACCTATTTCGTGAGGGAGTGCGCTCGGCCAAACCGGGGTACAAACCTTGTTACGTAGGGGAAGTGGGTGATAAATGTCTATCCACCGAATTCATGTTGATGAGGGTTGTATCGCCAAAGCATGCCCAAGTTAATGTGAATTTGGATCATAGACACATTTATTCGAAATTTGGGTTGTACTCAACAAAAGTATTCTCGACCATAGCCGGATGTGTTTTGGGCTAAAGATAAAAATTAATGTAAATTTATCGACCAAGAGTTCTAAAAGTAGAATCGATTAAAGGCTTAATCCACCGAGTTATATTGATAAGGGATGTATCGCCAAAGCGTGCCCAAGTTGATATGAATTTGGGTCTTGGAATCATTTATCAAAGTTGGGTAGAGGCCACTAGATAAATGCAATAAAACTTGTTTAAATTAAAATTTACGAGTATTATTAAAACGACAAGTGTTTTATTCCTTCTATTTTTGTTTTGTAGACCACTTTTATTTCTTATAACAAATGGTCGCACCAAACAACAACGCTCAAGCTCTCACTAATGTTTCTTGGCTCCGATCCTTCATGGATCGTTGTAAACTTGAAAAGAATGGGTCAAACTTTTCCGATTAGGATGCCCAACTCAAGCTAGCCGCCCAAGGTGACGATAAGGTTCGTTACCTTATGGAGGCCTCTCGACCCGAACCTATTGCTAGGTCGAGTGCCGCAACAAGGGAAGCCTATGAAGCTTACCATAAGGAATCCGCCGCAATTAAAAATTTGTTAATTTTTGCGATGGAGGCGGATCTCCAAAGGAGAGCTTTCAAAATGGGCACCGCTTATGAAATTTATTCCAAACTTGTGACAATGTTCTCACAAACACCGAGGATCGTCCAATATGAGGCGGCCTCGGCATTCTTTGATCTCGATTTCAAGGAGGGCCAAAAGGTTAGCCCTCACGTGCTCAAATTGTTGGAGCTAGTCGAGACATTGAAAATTCAAAAGGTTGAAATCCCCAAGGAGCTCATTGTTGATAGGATTCTTCACTCCTTATCCAAAGTCAAAGCATATGTGCAATTCCGGGTGAATTTCAATATGCAAGACAAGGACGTGTCTCTTGAGGAGTTGCACAAGTTACTTGTGCAAGCCGAAAGAGACATGGGGCTAAATGTTAGCCCACCTAAGGATGTGCTAAATATAAGCACTAAGAGCAAGGGGAAGTTCAAGAAGAATGGGAAAAAGAGTAAGAGGCAAGCTCCCATGAACACCAAGGCTAGGACTTTTGAAGCTAGCACTTCCAAACCCAAGAAGGTTCCTCTTGATAAATGCCATTATTGTAATGGTGTTGGACATTGGAAGAGGAATTGTTCCAAGTATCTTGGTGACATCAAAGCTGGAAAGATCACTCCAGTAGGTAAATGACTATCCTTTCTTTTATGTTTCTAATTCAACTATGGTATTTTGATACAAGTTGTGATAATGTATCCTCTTTTTATTGTAAATAGGGCCTCCTCCAAGCAAAGATAAGGGAAAAGAGAAGCAAGCTTAAGAAATCATGAAGGAGCTAGGAGTAGCTACCAATGAAGCTTGGCTTTTATTATTGTCTTTATTTTAATGTTATGGATTTTAGAACTATTTTGATTTCCGTGTTCGACATGGAAATGTGTGATCCTTTTAATCAATGGTTGTATTTTGGATTTTGGTGGCTTGGCTTGCAACCCAAGTCATCCCTTTTATCGTATTTGTTTGTTCTAAAATTCGTCTTTATATGCTTGCACATAGAAACATATGAACATCTACTTAAAGTGAACCAATAGACAATTATAATGATAGGATTCATTATATGTCCACAAGCTTGAAACTTGTGTATGATCAATTATAAGGTGATATTGAGTTGATGAACTCTCCTAAAGGAATGTCAATTACCAAGTACACTCATCAAATCTAAAATCTATTAGTCAATCTATAAGATAGTCCTCCTTCTACTTCAAAATCATTATTTGTGTCTCATAAGTTATCTTTGAACATCTAGTGTATTTATTCTAAAGAAAGAGTGGGAGAAAAATGAAGACACAAAGAATACAAAGAATAATTTGTATGCTTCAGTAAATGAGATCTACGAAAGAAAGAATGATTTGTTTACCAAAATAGATAGTATACATGAATAGATGAGATCTACATAACAAAAGAGACCAAGTGAAGTAATCGAAAGAATATGTTCTTAAGATAACTACACGAGGAGACCAAAAGAAAGTTCTTGAAAGAAAATGACTAAAGAAAAGTCTCAACAAGAGATTTTGCTAGTTTATAACCTAGATATAAATAGAGTTTCAAAATTGATATTTACTTAAGAGCCTAAATGAAACAAAGTTGCATCCTTGAATATAAATGAGATTTATGATTAAAAGTTGCAAAGAAAGATATGCCGATGTCTACAAGAGCTAAGTTAATTGTTAACCACGCTAGTGTCATTACTTAACCTCATTATGAAAATGAAATGGTTAAACCTCCTTCCGAAAAGGGTATTTTGAGAAGGACGTGTATTAAATGGGATTTCACATTTAAGTAATGACATTTCTACGCATTATTATAAAAATGAATGAGTTAGAGATTAAAATCTCTTTCCATAAGTTTAAGATTGAAACCTTTTCAAAATAGGTATTTTGAACAGATATGTTGGAAACATATATGGTTTTATCTTAATAACTTGGCAAAGCAAAATTGATTTCAATTCTTGAAATGTTTCGATTGAGTAGTCAAATACGAAACATGTGGAATTGAGTGGGAGTTCGAAATTATTATGTGAAGACATGAAATTTAGTGGGAGCAATCATCTTGTAAAATTTATCACTCATTACTCATTGAGAATGACGAGCTAGTACTGTCTTTCACAAAGAAGTATTTGAGTTTTCAATTCTGGATGAAAATGGACTAAGATGAATCCAATCACAACATGGGATGTTGGATAGGCATTGAGATATGCACATCAAATCAAGGAGAAACGTAGGTTATTCATATCGATGAAAATGGAATTACCATAAGCAGTCACGGTCATTCATTGAACCTAAGAATGGTTTATTACATGATTAAAGATTACTAATGTTTCCGCCATTAGAATAATCAAGCACATGTCCTATAATGAATCATATGCTTAAGAGCATGATGAGTCATTGGTAAGCCATATAAGAATCGTCATGAATTCTTGAGGAGAACTAATGAGCTATTCTAGTGTTTCATAGAACTCTGTTATGTGATAAGAAGTTGCACATATTGAAGTTTCGAAAACGCGTAAGGATTTATGAAAATCCTAAGCTAATTAAGCTAAAAGGAGAAATAAGAATTTTGAAAAGATACTTGGTTATAGTGAGAAGTTACTCAAAACTAGTATTTTCAAATTTGCTATGACTTATGAGAAGTGCTAGGCTAATCATCTTGACAATTGTTGTAAGATCCTACAAAACATATACCTGGTACATTATGAGTTGGAAGAACACTTGACTAGTGCAAGTTATGTCGTCCACCATAATTTGTTTGTTATGTGATAAACAACAAAAAAGTTCTCTCAAAATAAAGAACCTAAACCTAGTTTGGGAAACTAGATATGTACTTGGTGAGATTCATGTTATATAAGACAAACATGAAAATAAACGAAAATGCAATTCAAGAGTTTGAACACATGGACACATGGTGTGTTAAACTCATGTTGCAAATGACTAGTGTTTACACACATACAATATACATCACAAGGTGGTAATATGGTATTGACTACCCGAATGTGATGTCCACATTTGTCGTTTGAGTTATTATTAACTCACCTTATACTTTGTTATATCCAAACGGGTTGTAGAGACAATTGAACCCCGTTAAAGTGAACACGGATTAACATTGTATTCGCCCATAGTCACTTACATGAGGTGACGTCTCGAAGTGACTAGAGTATGATGCGAATGATGGCAAGTTCAAGTGTCATGGAGTCATGTGAGATGACTAGTCGATCACATAGGCAGACTGTTAGGAACACTTGTCGGGATAATGACCGCTTATAGAGTTCTGGCAAATTTATATAGCCTGGTCGTGGCGAGAGCTACTATAGTATTTTAATGAGTCAATTCTTTGACTAAAGATTGTTCACCTAAGGTGGCACAGTTTCAGATTAACTTTGATTTATGTTACTACGACCTTCGTAAATGGGGTCAAATGGGCATATTTTGGGTTATGATAGCTGTGGCTAATCGAAGGGAATAGTGCGATAGGAATTTTTCACCCCTTGTCAGGGTTAAAACAATATCTCAGGGCCACTCGAGGAGTAATGAACTGGAAATGCGTGGCCACGCTTGGAAGGTATCTATGGTAGATAATTCCGGTCAATCAGTTATTCTCCAAATCGAGGAAACCACTCTCGATATGATCACTTGCAAGTACGACCCGAAAGACACGTTGCATTGAGTGGGAGATAGTAATAGGACAAGAGAATTGGTGACGCACACTTGTCGAGGACAAGTGGGAGATTGTTGGAATAAGTGTCCTTCGACAATAATGCGATCACAACTGTCGATCATAATGATCACATGTTTAAATCTCATATTTAAGAATACATGTTGGAAGTAATATTTTACAGTCAACTGGTCCACACATATCGGTAATAATTGGCTGACTAGAGTTTGACATTACTGTCAAGCGACGGTGGTGATCAGTTGATCCGCTTAGGTCATACCTAAAGGGTGACGCTCTTATTTGATTATTTAATTAATCGTATGTCGATACGGGTTGATTAAATGGCTTAAAATTGACGGACGGTTTTGTGAGTATAACTTACGTGTCTTATTGTAATTCGATTAAATAAGATACGGTCTAAGTAATCAAATTGTTTCATTACTTAGATTAAATTATTGTTTACGAAACAATTGAAACTGAATGAATATTTTATTAAAAATACAAGACGTTGTGATTTATAATTGATAAACCGTTTTGGTACAAGTAATTACGAATTACTAGTCGATTTTTGTATATGACATATTTTTATTAATACGTTGATTTTTAATCGTTAAAAATACATTTTATATATATGATGTCATGTAATATGTTACATGTGACATATTGACAAAATCACAAAATAAAATGGACTCCTCCATTTTATATAAGTGTACCGAAATAATGGGTGTGTAGTAGGGTTTTATTGTGTTTTATTTTAAATCAAACACAATGATTACATTTTTATATAGCCTTACATGCCTACATTTTGTGGGTAGAAGCAATGGCCATGCATTGACCTTGTGATTCCCACCCCACTCGGTTTTGGACAAGAGAGGAAGTCAAGGGTTTTCACTCTTATTCTTCCTAAATACACCACTGTAATGTAGTGTATTATTATTCATTCCATACACATAAAAACTTAGAGAAGTTTAAGAGAAAAAATACTTTATAATTCCTCCCTCTCCTTACCGAAACAAGAGAGGCAAAAATAATATTTTCGGTCATTTTTAAGCTAGATTAATAATATTACTAGTTCATAATATTATTAATTATTAAGTATAACACCTTGGGTATAAGCTTTTGGGAGAGGTTCTAATTTGAACATTTGTTCATCCATTATTAGGAAGCTCAAGAACTAACAAATAGGTGAATTTGTTGGTGCCCTTTTGATCCGAAATCCCAAAGTAAGCTCTAATCTTGTTTTTAGTTTGCATGCATAAGATCTAGTTATTATTTTATGACTAAATAATCACATTTGTATGAAATGTATAGAAATGGAATTAATGAATCCTAACAGTACTTCCCTCTTGCGATCTATCTTCGACCCTTTTCTTTTTCCTTCTTCTCCAACCATGGGTAAAACTCGACACACCACCTCGACCTCTGCTACGGCCGACCAAAACCCGGATCCCATTTTTCCTTCTCGTAATCTTTTTGTCCACTCCCACGACTGTAACTCCTCTCTGACCACCGCTGACATTCCTCTGATTAAGGGTTTGCTTGGTCTTGGCGATGGGGTTGATATTGCTATCTCGGAGCCGGGCCAAAAGGCGGACGCTATTCGGCCAGGATGGGTCTGCTTTTATCTTTACCCGATTAAATACGGTCTTCGCTTCCCTTTCCCAAAACTCATGTAAGACTTCCTCCGCACCAATAACTTCGCCATGGCACAAATCTCTGTCAATATTTGGAGGGTTCTCCTCTATTCCCTGTCAGCTAGTCACAATACCAGCAGGTCCATCTCCTTGGGTGAGCTGGCCTATATGTACGAGATCCGGTCTCTAGGAAGAGGCCAATTTTCTTTCCGGGGCTCTAGTGAGACCCCCTTCAAGCACGTGTCGAAATCCAGGGATGAGAAGTGGTTCGAGGACTTCTTCTATGTGAGGAAGGCCTCTATCCTGCCACCTGCTGATTACATCTTCGAGGATTGGGTTATTACCTTGAGTAAGTGGCTCTCCTGACGCCTGATTTATTCCTCTTAATGCTTACTGGCTTACTTTTTGCTTTCGTGCAGGCCCCTGCCACCTGACTCGTCTAGGTGACCCAATATTTGCTCGTAACAAGCTGTTCTGCATCTCCCTGTTTGACAGGAAGTTTCCTGATTTGCTGCCTGATTTCCCACCTGCCTCTTCTTCCAATCCACAAAAATCAGCCCACAGCATGTCTTCTGGTATGTTACTTTTGTTTTGTCATCCGTGTTATCTCTACTGGTATGAAATTTTGCTGTCCACTGGGTATTTCTGGTGCCTGAGATCTCGCTGCTTGCAGGCTCAAAAGTTGACCCTCTAGAGGCTATCTTCCAGAGTGCTAAAAGAAAGAGAGCTGCTGCGAGCCCTGACGTAGCCTCTGCCTCGAAGAGGAGTGCCCCTGCTGCTTCATTTCAGTCTCCTCCTACCCATTCCAGCACTGCTCGTCCTAAGCCCTTAGAAGTCAGCCCGCTGTCCCTTCATCCTCCTTCCCCACCTGCTAGTCCTTCTACTGCTGCCAGTGGTGGTATCATTGCCCACTTCCCTGAGGGCTTCGGGAATATAGATAAGGTGCCATACTGGCCTGAGATCGACCATATCCTTTTCCCTCCACTTGTGGAGGTCTTCTCGGAATTCTCTCCAGAAGAAATGGCGGAGAATGATGTGCATAACGCCTTTATGGTAAGTACTCTCCCTCTGCCATATTTTCTGATTTATCCATGCCAGTCTTGCTAACTTTTCCCTTTCTGTTCTCAGGCCTTCTAATCAGCCCTTTACAATAGGAAGATGATTAACGTAGTCCAAACTACCAGCAGGGCCACTAGTGCCAGGAATCAGGAGCTGACTGGGACCATTGCTGAGTTGGAGCAACAACGCGTTGACCTTAGAGGATGGGTAGTGGAGCTAAAAGCTGAGCTTACTGGAGCCAAGAAGAAGTTAAAAGAGGGACCTGATCAGCTGGCGCGTACCCAGGAAGTGTACAGTACCTTCTCTGATTTTCTCAAGCACTCTGACGAGAAGATCAGCGAGCTAATTTCCCTGGCCACTAATATTGTTGCTTATGCTACCTGGCGGGGAATGATCAGTTGAATGCGTGATGCCCTTGCTGAGACTCCAACCCTACATGCCATAGAGAAGGAGGAGAGGCAGCTGAAGATCCTTTACCCTGTCCAGCCTAATTTGAGCGTGCTGATGCCTGAAGTTGGCGAGGTGAATTCTCCTGCACCAGCGGAGCAGACAGCTGCTGGGGATGCTGGCTCATTCTAGGAGGCTGCTGTTGCTGAGGGAGCTCAGGAGGCTTATGTTGCTGAGGGCGTGCAAGCTTGTCCTGTACCTGAAATGGGAAGTCAGCAGGAGGAGGCAGAGGAGGTGCCAGAAAAGGAGGTCATTGATCTGGCCTCCAGTTAAAATTTCATATTTCGTTTCTTGAATGGCAGTCTGACCCTGTGTGGTGCAGACTTGTAAAATTTTTAAACATTTTATCTTTGTGTTTGCCCGTCATGGTGACGGTTAGCTGAACTTGGGACCGTGTTTTTGCCAAATTTTGAAATGCCCCTTGCCTTAGTTTGGTAAGTTTTATTTTCGTCATATCTTGTGTATTTTTGTTTATGAACTTAGCTTTAGGAAGCTGCCATGTCAGCCTGCTGCTGATTTAGGCTAGTCGTGTCAGCCTGAAAAGACTGATTTAGACTCAGCTAGATGCCGTGTCAGTCTAATGACTGATTCAGGCGTACGCCGCATTTTGGGTGAGGTGGTCGTGTCAACCTTCAAGGCTGATTTAAACCTGTCGTGTCAGCCTGACGAGGCTGATTTAGACTCAGCTAGCTGTCGTGTCAGTCTAGTGACTGATTTAGGCGTATACCGCATTCTGACTACTTAACCTTGTTCATGACGCAAGGTGTGTTCATCATGTTTAAAGCCAACGGGGACGTACCTTAGGCAAGTTTATCGTCATTCTAGGACCAATGGGACGTTGCACGATTCTGGTAGCTCAGAGATCCCTGTGCTCCATATGTGTGTGCATGAATGTTGGGGCCCTGATTAATTGCGTTGATTGCGAGCTACGTCCAAGGGGTGGTATCCAGGGTAGCTGGATGAGCTTTTAGCTATCAGCCAGGCTCCCTTTCGTATGTTCCACAGGCCGCCTGGTGAGGGTGCTCCTAATGGAGAAATGTAGGTTAGGCATGTTGGAGTGTCGTGTGCCTTGTCACCCCGCGTTTTCAGTTGACAGTCCCGCTAGCTACACTTTCAATGTACCATAGATATTAGAGTTCAGAGTGATGCATTTAAAGAAGCCTGAAAATAAAAAATCTTTTCAGAGCGATAAGAAGTACCTGATATTAAAGCTTCATATTCTGTTTCATTGTTAGTTGCCTTAAATTCACATGCTACTGCTTATGCTATCAGATCTCCCCGCGGTGATCGCAGGATTAGTCCTACACCTGCCCCCCTTTGGTTAGAGGCTCCATCGATGTGCATCTGCCAGACTTCTGCTTCCATGTTCCCTTTGAGGGTTAGGATCTCTTCGTCTGCCAGATTCTGGATAGCTGGGTTGAAGTCTGACACAAAGTCTATCACTGCCTGCGACTTTATTGTTGTTCTTGGATCATACCTGATGTCGTATCAGCTAAGATGTACGGACCACTTTGAAATTCTGCCTGACAGCTCAGGCTTCCTTATTACGGATTTCAATGGGTAATTGGTTACAAAATGTATGGTGTGGGACTCAAAATAGGGGCACAGTTTGTAAGACACAATTACCAGTGCTAGTACTAATTTTTGAAGAGATATGTACCTTGTCTCTGCTGGCAGCAAAGACTTGCTTACATAGTAGACTGAATTTTGCTCCTTGTCCTGCTCTCTGACCAGAACTGCGCTTACTGCTACCTCTGTGACAGCTAGGTAAAGGAACAATGGTTCTCCTTGCTCCGGTTTTGATAGTAGTGGCGGGGTGCTGAGGTAGTGCTTCAGCTCCCTGAATGCCTGCTCGTGGTCTACCGTCCATTCAAACTTCTGGTTCTTTCTTTATATATCATAGAATAGTCTGCACTTATTGAGATGAACCTGCTCAGAGCAGCCACTTTGCCAGCTAGCCTTTGTACATCCTTTGGTTTTGCTGGTGACTCCAGCTGTAATACGGCCTTAATCTTTTCGGTGTTGGCCTCTATTCCTCTTTGAGTTACAAAGTAGCCTATGAATTTGCCGGAGGAAACTCCAAAGGTGCATTTGGACGGGTTTAGCTTCATTTTGTATTCTCTGAGGGTGCTAAATTTTTCTGCCAGATGCTGCATGTGACCCGTAGCTTTTTCTGACTTCACCACCATATCGTCAATATATACCTCCATGGTTCTTCCTTTTTGTTCTTTGAACATACGGTTGACCAGCCTTTGATATGTGGACCCTGCGTTTTTCAGGCCGAAGGGCGTGATATTATAGCAGTATATTCCTCTTTTGGACATGAATGCTGTCTTCTCTTGTTCTGCTGGATCCATCTTGATTTGATTGTAACCACTCCAAGCATCTAGGAATGTCAACATTTCATGTCTAGCTGTCGCATCCACCATTGCGTCAATGTGTGGTAGCGGGAAGGGGTCCTTTGGATATGCTTTGTTGAGGTTGGTGAAGTCCACGCATACTCTCTACTTCCCGTTCTTCTTGGGTACTACCACCATGTTTGACAGCCACTCTGGGTACTTCACCTCTCTTATCTTATTTGCTGCTAGCAGGCTGTCTACCTCCTGGTTGATCACCTTATTCTTTTCAGCTGCGAACTTTCTCTGTCTCTGCTGGATGGGCTTGCATCCTGGGTCCACGCTGAGTTTGTGCGTTATGATGGACGGATCTATTCTTATCATGTCGTCATGGGACCATGTGAAACAATCCATATTGGTTTGTAAGAATTTGACTAGGTGTTGTCTGAGAAATCCTGTGCACCCTGCCCCTACTAACACGGTTCTCTCTGGGTGCAGTTTGTCCAGGTTGATCTGGTCTAACTCCTCAGCTGGAGGATTAATGTATTCGTCCTGGACATGCTATTTCTGTAATTGCTATGCTGGGGGGCTGGCAGTGCACTTTAATGCTTTCTTGTAGCAGCCTCTAGCTTCCTTCTGGTCTCCTTGGATTGTCTCTACTCCCCATGGCGTGGGGAACTTTATGCATTGATGGTATGTCAAGGGAACTGCTTTCACCAGGTGCAGCCATGGTCATCCAAGAATAAAATTGTAGGTGGAGGGTCCATCTCTAACCAAGTACCTTACCTGTTTGTTGACCCCTCCCACGTAGGTTGGGATCACTATCTCGCCCAATGAGTTGGTTGTCTTTCCACTGAACCCTACCAGTGGGATGGTCTTTTTCTGCAAATCCTTCTCGCTGAACCCCATATTTTCTATAGATTTCAACATGATCAAATTGACCGAGCTACCAGTATCCACCAGGACGTTTCTAACTCTGCAGTTGGCCATTGACAGAGTTATGATGAGTGCATCATGATGTTCCTGTCCGTCATGTACATCCCCTTCGTCGAAAGCAAAAACAGGTAGGTCATTATGAGAAATTCTACAGGAAGTTTTTGGTCTGTCTCCCTTAGTCTTAGTGGCACGCCTTTTGGCTGCTGAATACGTTAATCCACTTAAATCTGAGCCGCCTGTTATCACGTTTATTATCTTGGTGCATGTAGGTGAAGCTGCAGGCTTTACGGATCCTACCTTATCCTGCTGCTTGCCCCCACGTGGTAATAGGTGGCTCAGTTCTCCCTGTTTATACAGGCGTCTGATCTCCCTTCGTAATGTGTAGCAGTCCTCCGTGTTATGCCCAATGTCACGATGGAACTCACATTTTTTCTTACTGTCCTTTCGCCATGCATGTCCTTCTACTGGTGGCTTGGGCCACCTTACCCCGTCTCCCATATCTCTGAGTGCTTTCAGGATTCCTCTGACGCCAGTTGTGAATCCGTATTCTGCCAGTGTGGGGAGTTGCTGATTTTCTTCTCAATTGGTCGACTCTGTTGACTCCCCTGCCAGATGGCATATATCTTTCATCCTTCTTGCTAGTGGGTTGCCTTCTACCTGACTTCTCCATGGCTGATGTGCTGGATACACTTGGCATACTTGGTATGTTGGCTCTGGCTAGGATATCTTCTTCCAATCTGATCGCAGCCTCTGCTTTCTCTTGCACCTCCTCAATGCTATGACAAGGGTGCATAGTTAACTGCTTATACAGGTCAGACTCATGGTGTAGGCCCCTTCTGAGGGAATGTGTTTACCAGGTCGGCAAACGTAGATATTGACCTGTTAGGCAAGCTTACGAACCATCAGAGTGCTGGCCCCGACAGTGTGGATCCAAACCCCTTACACATACAGGCTTCTTTTACTTGTCCTACAGCCGTCACTGTCATCATTTTCTGCTTGTACTGGCTCATGTGGTCAAAGGGATCTATCGTGCGGTCAAAGAGAGGCATGTTTGGATTTGTGAATCCCTTTGGCATTGCAACAATGGATATGGCGTCCACGAATGGCGAGTCAGGATAACTGTCGGGTGCTGCCTTCTCAAGCGGAGGTGCCAGTACTGGGACCCTGCTCAACATCTCTCTTAGCTCCAGAAACAGCTGGTTGGTCAGGCTTCCTGAGTCCGGGAGTCTGTCTGCTACCTGCTGACTTGGAGTGCTGCTTTCAAGCCCGAAATCTTGAAGGCTCTAATGCGGCGTCATAGCTAATAGGGTTGAGGTCACGAGCGTTCCTTGATGCCAGCTTACCTGCGGGCTACCCGCGGATCCTGCACCAGGTGTGCGGTTAGTTACTACGAAGTTACCAACTGGGAAGTTACCTGGTTGTACTTCCATGCGGCTGGCTGTCTGCCAGCTGTCTGGCGTGAGGTATCCTAGCCCTTGTGGGGTTATCCTTTCTCCTGTTGGTACTGTTGTCAGATCTAATATTGTTACCAACTCGGCTGGTATCTGTCGAAGTTGACTCCTGCTGCTTGATGCCCCCTGGGTAAGATCTACTACCAGGGCCCGACCTTCATTCCCTGTGCTTGCTGGTATGCTGGACTGCTGATTCAGAAAGTCTATCTGCGCCCAGAGTACCATGTCCCTCTTCCTTGCTTCAGCTTCTGCCTTTCTCTGGTCTTCTCGCATATCTTCCATGACCTTTTGAAGATTCTCCATGCCACTAAGCAGGGTTTGTGTTGGACTTGGCGGTGGAGTAAGACCTGAACTTGCTATGCCCTTGTCTAATCTAGATTGGGCCGCCACAGCAGGAGTTCTGGGAGGCAGAGTGACTTTTGTCACGGACGTGTTTCTAGGAGTGTGTCCGGGGGCCTGAGTTTGTGCCGCTGATGCTGGATTTTGAACTGGATTGGGTGTTATCGACGGGTGACCGCTCCCTGACACGGCTGCTGACGTTTGTTTGTCCATTATATGTCTGAGTAATCAACGATTGGCGACCACAATGCCCCACGGTAGACGCCAAACTGTTTTGGTAATTTTTACCGGATTAGGTTAAGCGAGGTTAATGCGGTCTTACTCATTGCATGTTGAGTGTATGTTCGTGTTTAGTGCAAAGTAAAGGAATTAAGTACGCAAGTAGAAATTGACACGTGGGATTTGGTGACCCGGAAAGCCCAATGTGGGAAACGACAGCGGGAAGGGACGGTAGCCTTCCAGGGATTGCACTAGCTTGTTAATAAGAGAACGAGTACAATGGAGACAAAATGTAAACCTAGCTAGCACAATGTATTATGCGTGTGGGATCTTGAATGCCCTTTCTTGTTTGCCCCCTTTGCTATTTATAGGGTAGGAACCCTAGATATGTCCTACTTCATTTATGGCAAGGAATATTAGTCCTATCACAACTCTTTCCATAAACGGATCCTCTTCCTCCATTCTCCCTAATCTCCCTGAAATCTCCCTGAGGATTCCTAGGCACGCGGGTTCCTTCTGTTCTTGGGCTTCCTGCGGATATAAGCTCGGCCCAACTCGCTGAACTGAACTTCTTGGACTTGCTCCATATTAGGCCAATAAGCGGATTTTGGCCCATACAGTTTGCTCCTAATTCCTTGTGAGATACGTCTCGAGGCGTCGAATAAGGAATTACGGATAATTTTTCAAACCTCGCTCCGTCTTTTGCACATCTTCCTGTGCACTCATCATTGCCCGTACTCTTTTCACCTTATTTATCGCACCCTACTCCCCCTCTCCTTATTTATAACACCTACCGCCCACCTTCTCCCCTCATTCATTTCAAAACTCAAAAACCCTTCTCCTTGTCTAAAACTCTTCTTATCCCACCTGCTGCTTTGCCGAAGTTCGCCATTCTCACCGCCGCTTTCCACCAGGTACTTCCCTCTTGCGATCTATCTTCGACCCTTTTCTTTTTCCTTCTTCTCCGACCATGGGTAAAACTCGACATACCACCTCGACCTCTTCTCCGGTCGACCAAAACCCGGATCCCATTTTTCCTTCCCGTAATCTTTTTGTCCACCCCCACGACTGTAACTCCTCTATGACCACCGCTGACATTCCTTTGATTAAGGGTTTGCTTGGTCTTAGCGACGGGGTTGATATTGCTATCCCAGAGCCGGGCCAAAAGGCGGACGCTATCCGGCCAGGATGGGTCTGCTTTTATCTTTACCCGTCTAGATACGGTCTTCACTTCCCTTTCCCAAAACTCATGCAAGACTTCCTTCCCACCAATAACTTCGCCATGGCACCAATCTCTGCCCATATTTGGAGGGTTCTCCTCTATTCCTTGTCAGCTAGTCACAATACCAGCAGGTCCATCTCCTTGGGTGAGCTGGCACATATGTACGAGATCCGGTCTCTGGGAAGAGGCCAATTTTATTTCTGGGGCTCTGGTGAGACCCCCTTCAAGCACATGTCGAAATCCAGGGATGAGAAGTGGTTCGAGGACTTCTTCTATGTGAGGAAGGCCTCCATCCTACCGCCTACTGATTAAATCTTCGAGGATTGGGTTATTACCTCCAGTAAGTAGCTATCCGAACGCCTGATTTATTCCTCTTAATGCTTACTGACTTACTTTTTGCTTTCGTGCAGGCCCCTGCTGTTGGAGTGTCCCCGACAATAATGCGATCTCATTGTTGATCATATTGAGATCACATGTTTAAATCTCATATTAAGAATTCATGAGGGAAAGTAATACTTCTTAGTCAACTGGTCCACACATATCGGTAATGATTGGCTGACTAGAGTTTGACATTACTGTCGTACGACGGTGGTGATCAGTTGATCCCCTAAGGTCATACCTATAGGGTAGTGCTCTTAATTGATTATTTAATTAATCGTATGCCGATACGAGTTAATTAAATTGCTTAAAATTGACGGATGATTTTGTGAGTAAAATTTTGTATCTTATTGTAATTCGATTAAATAAGATACGGTCTAAGTAATCGAATCGTTTTATTACTTAGATTAATTATTGTTTACGAAACAATTGAAAAAGATTGAATAATTTATTATAAATACAAGTGGTTGTAATTTATATTTCGAGAAACCATTTTGGTACAAGTAATTAAGAATTACTAGTTAATTTTGTATGTGACATATTTTATTAATATGTTGATTTTTAATATATTAAAAATACACTATAGTGTAACATGTCATGTAACATGTGACATATGACAAAATTGACAAGTGACCAATATAAAATGGACCTTCCATTTTATGGTGGGTGTACCGAAAATGGGGAGGGTTAGGGTTTTAAATTGTGTTGATTATTTTAAATAGAAAACACAATGATCACTCTAGTATATAGCCATGCAACTCTATAGCTTTTGAGAAGAGCAACTTTTGCATGCATTGGCTCCCTAAAGTCCCACCCCCACCCGGTTTTTCTACCTAGAGGAAGCCAGGGGTTTCTTCTATAATTATTCACCTCTACACTACATAGTTTTCTAGTGTTAGAAAATATAAACAACTCTCTACATTTGTGAAATATTTTAGAGAAAGAAACACTCATAAAATCCTCTCCTCTTAACCGAAAAAGAAGAGAACAAAATCCAATTTTTGTGTCAAGTTTAAGGTAGATTTTAATTAATACTGTGGACGCGGGCCCACGAGGGCGCTTGGGAAACAAGCGTCTTGCATTTGTCGAAAATACGTTTAAAACGGATGGTTTGAGAAAGAATAAACAAATAAATTAACGAACAGGGATTAGGGTGATAATACGATTAATAGTTAATTAATACGTAAACTAATAAACTAGGTCAAGGCAACACGGGAGTTCAGGGACAAAAATCAACCAGGAACAGGCGCAACAGAGTTGCGTCCCATGGAAGAGGCGCATCAGTTGCTGCGTCCGTTCCTTGGCTCAGTTCTGGCTGTGAAGCCGGAATTGCAAATCGTTAATGGTCGTTGGTGATTTTAATGATTGATTATGAATAATTGACTCGGATGAAAGTGATTAGCAGGTTATTTACATATGATTAAGGGTTATAAAAGCAATAAAACATGGATGAAAACTAATTAGAACGAATTATACAAGATTAATGAGGTTAATTAACAAATTAGCAAAGTAAACAAATTAATTAGGCTAAACAAGTTATTCATGTCGAATTAATGATGGTGACGATAAACAACAGATGAAAAATATATCAAGGACGAATTCCAGAGACTCAATATGATGAATCGAACCTCTAAAACCCGAATTTGATTTTAATGACGAAAACCCGCAAATATGGATTATAAGGGATTTCAGTCGGGAATTAAAAATATGAATTAATTATTAATGATGTATTAATGATATGTCGGATTATTATGCTTAAGTTATTATGTCAAAGAAACAACGAACGATTGAAAACAAAAGAAAACAAACAAATTAACAAAAGACGAAGGAAGAAGAAAGGAATCAGGAACTGCGACAGCCTCACGAAGAGGCGCAGCAGGTGCTGCGTCCCTTCGAAGAGGCGCAGCAGTTGCATCCTTTCTCGACGGTTGTCCTCTGATAATCCGTAAAAAAGGCTTTAAACACGGTTTTAGAAATCGGTTTTAAGAGTACTTTCGACATAAATCTTACAATATGATTACAATAATAAAGACAATAAATAAAATAGGGATTATACACCCTCAGACTTACATGTTTGACGAAACGAGATGAGCTAAGTTAACGTTTAGTGATGCTCGACTCGAATGTAGACGAAAGTGCCCTCGTAAGAAGAAATTAAACTGATTGATTAAAGTTGATTATTGTGGAGTTGGTCAAATTGGTAGGTCATGCAAAACGAGGCTGGTACTCAGAAAGATCCGAGCTTACGTGGTCGAATGTTCAAGCACGTAGACGCCAAAAAGTAAGAATGTGGTCTAGAATTCAAAGGAAGAAGAGAAGGGCGGACACTCGCGTGAGAAATATGAGGAACGAAAGTCCCTATTTATACTAATCACAGAATTAGGGTTTATGAAAAGAGAGAAGGATCCGGAAACAACCGACTTAGGTTAAACACGGAAACTTCGACAAAAAAAAACCTTGAGGAAAAGGCACGGCAGGTGCTGCGTCCCTTGGAAGAGGCGCAGCACTTGCCGCGTCCTTTCCTCAGCGCGTTCCTCCTGCGCAAGAAAGCGCGTTTGACAGCCTGTCGTATTTTAGGCATAATTTTCTCTACAAGACTCGAATTAAGGTTATTTCGGTGGTGTTGGAAAGCTAAAAAAATATCTATAACTTTCTGTAAATAGGCCTGACGCAAAAAAGTCGTTATCACCTCGTAAAATGGGCCTAAAGGTCGGGTTGTCATTTTAGCTAAATGAAATGCACATTTTGTAATGTAAACTTTAAGTTTAGCCCAAAGAAGTGACATAAGACTCAAAATGGGATATACCTATAACATTTTATGACATACTAACCTTAGGCAGAGAAGCATATTGCTTTGACTCGGGATTTGACGGTTTTTAGGAAATGAAGACGGTTTTTGACCCGGACTCCAAATGTACTCTAATTACTGCCAAAACGACCGTAATGACACCTAGATGACGACCATGAGGTAGACACAAGTATTTGAGCTATCACTTGACGATAAACTTACGAATTGTCATAAATCGTTCCGTGTACCAAACATGCGGCCCATTCATCACCGGGTGTTTTGCGGGAGGTGCAGAAATGAGGTATCTACAGAGCCCCCACTTTGACTGAGGCTTGGACAAAGCGAAAGTCAAAGTGTAGCCATCAGGTCAATCGAAAATTACATCTTGATGACTATGGCGACACGAGGCGGCTCAAGGGGTCTGAGCCAAGGACCTGTCGTCGGGAACATTTTAGATTCTGTCGACTATCGGGAAGGGCCGTTTAAAGTCCATTAGACTACGTAAGGAGGCTCGCCAGCCATAAGAAGAGACCATACCTGAAATTCCTTGAAACTCCAAGAGAAACATAACGCGATATTGGGAGAAGACAGCAGGACATAGTCTGGAACTGCTGAGAGAAATCTGCTTGTGGTCGGCTTCAAACAAACTTCGGAAGAGCTTGGGGTTGATGTTGATCTCCATGTCTCGAGAGGGAATGTCTGTCCATGAACTCTCGCTGGGGGAACATAATCGGGAACTGATCTCCATGTCTCGAGAGGGAATGTCTATCCATGTACTCTCGCTGGGGGAACATAATAAAGGCGTGTCAAAACACCTGTCAAAGAAGAAACGCTCGTTGTAACAAGCTAGGTCTTGGCAGAACATGGCAACAGTTTGCTGTTGGCTTGGAAATACTGTGGGATTTATCTGTATGCATCCCTTTATATTTAAGGATTATAACGAATTATAAAGTGATGATAACTAGTCATAAAATAAATTGCATAAACAAAATCGTAAAGGATTAAGAAATAACCTTCGGTCGTAGCTTTTATGGCCTATGAAAAATATCGCAATGATATTCTCCTATCAGTTGCACCCAAGATGCTCCGAGAAATGCCCCTCAAATTGCTAGAATGAGATCCCCAATTTTCTGTAAATATTAGGGTTTATTTGTGTGATTTTCTGATGAGAGAAAATGATGAGCAAAAATTAGGTTAGAAAATAATGATCTTCCATTCCCTTATAAAACCGAGTATAAGGTGTAATAGGGTAGATATTTTCCTTCCAAATTTTCGGCCCATATACCGAAATTAAGAGAGTTAATTTCTCTTTTTTCAGTTATTCCAAAAATGTATAAAATGTGTAAATTGTCATCTAGTGAGGATCGAACCCATGACCTCTTGGTTTGAGTACCCTCACTATTACCACTATGACACATTCATCTTGTTGATATTAAATATAACCGATTACATTTAATTACGAATTAACAGATTAATTCGTCCAAGCTAACATTACATACATTTAATTAAATATAACTTATTATATTTAATTTACGAATTAACAGTTAATTCGTCTCAACTAATATTATTTAATCTTCATTAAATAATTGTCTCATCAACACATTGACTAAATTTTTAGTCATATAAGGCATCAATGTGATTACATTTCCATAACCACATCTCTCAAACACATCCTATAGGTGTGACCTTTAGGGACCAGTTGATCACCGCCATCTGTATGATAATAACGTCAAACTTTCTAACAAGCCAACCGTTATTAGGTAATCGTTAATCAACTGATTAAAATACGAAGTATACCCTTGTGAACCTGTAAGAGATTTACAAATGTTATCACACTAATTTGTGGAGGACACAAGCTCCAACAAACTCCCACTTGTCCTCACATGTGTATGTGCGATAACCGATTCTCATATCCTAAAATTTCTCCCACTCAATGTAAAACAATTTGCAAATCCATATTCACAAAGGTCATATTTTACAAGCGATCATTATCAAGAGTGGTTTCCCCGACTAGAGAGTAACTTAACTGATAAACGAATCAACATTCGAACATGGCCATGCATTTCAGTTACTACCTCTCGAGTGGCCCTGAGAAATAACTATACCAGATAAGGGTTTGATATTTTCCTCAACTCGAATCCTGCAGATGTAAGCACAGTATGAAATGACCCAGAAAAAATCTACTTAGCCTCCAGTTACGGCAGACCGTGAGAAAGAAACCAAAGTCACCCAAAAACTGCCTTAATCTCAAGAGACAGTCGATAGTCAAAAGAATCGACTCTAAGAACACTATGGACGTCCTATCCACGACCTGGCACCGAATGTTTTTAAACATTTAGGACTCCATTACGTTGTCACAAAAATTTGTCCTACGAGGTATCGTTATAATCTCGCATTTGTGATCGATCAGTCAACAGTTTGACTTATGGCTCGTTGAACCCACCATCAATCGACTGCACAATATAATAGCCAGAGTTATCAGCTCTTGTAGGCGATTACGGACCAAAACAAAATATAATGTAATTCAGTTCACTTTGTGGCGTTCAAAGTTGTCAGTACAATCCACATGAAAAACAAAATATTATATTAATACGATGAAGTTATAAATAGTATATGAAAAAGATAATGTATCAAATTCATAATCGACTATTACAACTCAGGAACACGTTTAATTCTCATGGAAATAACGTACCCTTCATGCTTATCATACTTCAATGGCTCAGTAGTAGAATCTGCTACAACTTCCTGTTTGGAACTATTCCAGCTGACCGCAACACCATTAAGAGTTAGAACGAATCTAGACTGAGATTTCTAATCATCTCGATTCGTTTGGAAGCTAGCATATGCGTAACCGGTTGCGCATAGGTTATTATCTCCTCCATAAGTCAATACCCAATCCTTAGTCCTCTTTAGGTACATGGATTCTTTTGGTACCGACTCGTCATACTCAATGCATATGCCACGTCTGGACGTGTGCATATCATGGCATACATGATTGATCCTATTGCAGATGCATAAGGAACACGACTCATGCGCTCAATCCCTTCAGGCTTCGTGGCTGACTGAGACTTGCTCAACTGCATCCCAGACGTCATTGGAAGGTTCCCCTTCGTGGAGTTGGTCATGCTGAACTTCTCAAGAATCTTATCCAAATAAGACTCCTGACTAAGTGATAACGTCCGTCGTGATCTATCTCGGTAGATACGGATTCCCAAAATGCGCTGTGCCTCACCCAGATCTTTTATCTGGAAATGGTTATTCAACCATTCTTTAACCGAAGATAGGAGAGGAATGTCATTCCCAATCAGGAGTATGTCATCAACATACAATACCGAGAATACAATCTTGCTCCCACTCGACTTGATGTATAAGCATGGTTCTTCGACCGATCAAGTGAAACCATACTCTTTTATCACTTGGTCGAAACGATGATTCCAACTCCGAGAAGCTTGCTTAAGTCTATAAATGGAACGCTTAAGCTTGCATACTTTCTTAGGATGTTCAGGATCTATGAAACCTTCGGGTTGCACCATGTACAACTCTTCCTCCAAATAACCGTTTAAGAAGGCGGTTTTCACATCCATTTGCCAAATTTCATAATCATGAAAAGCGGCAATCGCTAAGATTATCCGAATGGAACGTAGCATGACTACAGGTGCAAAAATCTCATCATAATGCAATCCGTGCACTTGGGTGAAACCTTTTGCCACTAGTCGTGCCTTATAGGTATCTGGTTGCGCGTCTACAGAACGCTTTATTTTATAAAGCCATTTGCACTGTAGCGGTTTTACCTTATTAGGTAAATCAACTAGATCCCATACGTCATTCTCATACATGGAGTCTATCTCAGATTGCATGGCTTCAAGCCATAGCTTTGAGTCGGAACAGGCCATAGCAACTTTATAGGTAGCGGGTTCATTACTCTCTAGGAGTAAAACGTCATTCTCCTCGACCATACCAATGTACCTGTCCTAGGTTCCTCAGGAATATTAACCGTATCATTAGTTGAAGGAACAAATTCCTCCATCCGTTCCTCGGTTGTTGGTTCTGGAATCTCCGACAGCTCGAAGGTTCTATTACTCGTCTTGTTCTCGAGAAATTCTTTCTGTAAGAACGTCGCACTAGCCGCAAAAAAAACTCGATGTTCGGTAGGCGAATAGAAGTAATGACCAAATGTTCCTTTTGGATAACCTATAAAGTATGTCTTGACCGATCGCGGGCCGAGCTTATCCTCGTGTCTCCACTTGACATAAGCCTCGCAGCCCCAAACCCGAATAAAGGACAAGTTAGGGACCGTTCCCTTCCACATTTCATATGGAGTCTTGTCGACAGCTTTAGTCGGACTTCGGTTAAGTATAAGAGCAGTTGACAAAAGAGCAAAACTCCATAATGAATCAGGCACTACCGTGTGACTCATCATGGATCAAACCATATCCAGTAAGGTTCGATTTCTCCATTCGGACACACCATTTAATTGAGGTGTTCCTGGTGGAGTTAACTGTAGTACGATTCCACAGTCTTTAAGGTGTTGATCAAACTCATTTGAAAGATATTCGCCACCCCGATCTGAACGGAGTGCTTTAACCTTTCTACCTAGTTGGTTTTCAACCCTGTTCTGGTATTCCTTGAATTTCTCAAAGGACTCACTTTTATGCTTCATTAAGTAGACATATCCGTATCTACTCAAATCGTCCGTGAAAGTGATAAAATATCTATAGCCATCTCTAGCGGTAATTGACATAGGTCCACAAACATCAGTATGTATGAGTCCTAATAGCTCACTAGCGCGCATTCCAACACCTTTGAAGGAAATTCGAGTCATTTTGCCAATGAGACATGATTCACACGTGCCATATGTAGAAAATTCGAATGCGGGAATAGTCCCATTATCGACGAGTTTCTTCACGCGTTTCTCATTTATGTGTCCCATTCGACAATGTCATAGATAGGTTTGATCTTTGTCACCAACCTTTAATTTCTTATTATTCATGTGTAATTCTTCCGTGGTTTGATCTAAGATATAAATTCCATTCATGGAAACTGCTTTGCCATAAATCATTTCATAAAAAGAAAATACAGCTATTATCCTTTATTGAAAATGCAAAACCGTCTTTAGCAAGTACGGAAACTGAAATAATGTTCTTAGATAAACTGGGTACATAGTAATGTGATTATAAAAATAACTCAAAACCACTAGGGAGTTGGATTACGTATGTTCCCTTCGAGACTGCAGCAACTCGTGCTCCATTCCCGACTCGCAGGTCCACATCACCCTTTTCGAGAGGCATGATATTCTTTAGGTCCTGCAAATAATTACGCAGATGAGAACCACAACCAGTATCAAGTACCCAAGTTCCGAAACTTGCATGGTTTATCTCAATCATATGAATATAAGATGGCATACCAACAGGAACGACGCGGCCTGCTTTTATGTCCTCACGGTACACGGGACAGTTCCTCCTCCAATGTCCAGTCTTGTGATAATGGTGGCACTCAATGTCACCGCCCTTGCTCTTTGCCTTGCCCTGTGAGCCACTAGTCTCACCAGGCGCACTCTTACCATTTCCTGGCTTTTTAAACTTTGGCTTACCTACAGCTAGGTCGCCATGAGCCTTGCCCTTACCTTTACCCTTGTTGGAAATTGTGAGAACATCCTGCTTCATGCTCCCACTCAATTTCATATCCTTCTCGGTCTGTACGAGAAGGGAGTGTAGCTCATGAGGACTCTTTTTCAAGTCATTCATGTAGTAATTCGCCCTGAAAAGGGCAAAACCATCGTGAAGAGAATGAAGCATTCCGTCTATGACAATGCTCTCACTGATTTTACAATCAATAACCTCCAGCTTCTCGACATTCTCAATCATGTGAAGAATGTGTGGGCTAACCGGTTGGCCCTTCTGGAGTTTCGCATCAAAGAAGCGACAGGTATGCTCATATGTAACGATTCTCGGTGCTTTTGTGAACTCGATAGTGAGCATGGTGAAAATCTTGTTTGCACCCTGAGCAATGAAGTGTCTCTGCAAATTGGTTTCCATTGCAAATATGAGTACGTTCTTTATCGCACCCGCTTCCATAACGAAGTCACTATAAGCGAGTGACTCGTTGACTCCTGCATTAGAGCCTGGGTTTATCGGTATTGGCTCAGTTAAGTACTTGAGCTTACCATCAGCAATGGCAGCATTCCGTAGTGCCGCCTCCCAGTCCGCAAAGTTGGACCCGTCGTTTTTCAGACGTGTGAACTGATTCATCTGGTCCATGAATATTTTCAGCCAGGACTCGCGTCCAAGTGTGGCACTAGGCATTTGGATTGCGTTATTTCCAGACATTTTGTTGTAACAGTATTATCAAAATAAACGTGTTCTACACTGCGAGAAGAAGAATAAAAATAATAAGCATGTGCATCGTTTATATTTTTAAGTCTAATGAACTACTGTCATAACGCGAAGACTCAAAACATTTATACAATTGACCTTCCTCAAGAATTATATAAATGATCCCAAGACTCAATTATCTGTAAATTGATAAGCTAACCTCTTAGCTAATTCTACCGTTAGAATTCTTGGTCGATAAATTTCTGCAAATTCTATCTTTAGTCCATCATAATCACGAGAAACTCTTCGGACTATGATGTTGAGGTAAACTAAGTCAACACAACTACTTACCCAACGTAGAAGGGGTCATATTATGCCTACCGACGAAGAAGGGATTCATAGTTGTTTGCCCTTATAAAGACTAATATCAATTTCCGTTTTAGAGGAAGATCCCATCAACTTTATTTCAATTCATTTTAAGGGAACTAATATCTAGCATGCGAGAATGAATAAACTAAAGTGATGGCTTAAAGACTGTGACATCTGCATGTCCATGAAAACTAACATACAACCTATATGAATCAATTTTCATGCATTTTAATAGTAGGTGGTTTGGTTTTAGGCGGAAAATGATGCATTAACTAGCATGTGAATGAAAAGCAATAAGAATGAAAACGTAAAAACAATAAAAAGTCCTAGTGTGGCCTATCCTATCAAAATGAACATTAAATACAAGTTTGGAATCCATCCTTGGACCCGAGAAGCTTGTCTCGATGTTCCATCTTGATCCATGTAGCGGGAGTGAGCTCCAATCTCCATCTTTAGTCTTCTTTGAAATTACAATAAATAAATTACATAATAAACCTATTTATTACATTCTAATTTCAAAACCCAAAACTAAAGGAAAAATAAAAGGAGATACGAGATCTCATAATTACATAAAAATTATGTTTCCTTCATTACGAAAACATAATTTGACTAAGGCCACACTAAGTATTACAAATTACAACCGATTGCAAAAATACGTAAATTAAACCATTCAAACGATTCATTCAACTAAATAAAATGCATTAACTAAAAAAAATTAAACATGCAAGACATAATTTTTTAATTATGTAGATTAATTTTATCCAAACCACCCATTTAAATTATCAAATTAAGTGACAATTACTCAATTAATCACATTAATTTCAATCTTAATTCATATTAAACTTGTAATATGAATTTAATCCACCAATATTTTAAACTGCTTTAAAATAATTAGGTATCTTTATATGTGAACCTTTTCACTACAATTAATCATACATTAAAATGTATAATTATAATCATTGGCCAAAATCAACAAAAAAAAATTTCCCTTAAAATTTTTCTTGGCAAAACCGAAAACAGCCCAAAAAAACTTTTTCTCGGTTTTTCAGCAAAGACCGAAAGAAAAAAAAAACAATTTTTATTTATATTTTTTTTCTAAAAAAAAATGCCGAACGTGAACAGTAACCGAAGCAGAAAAAAAAAACAGTAGCAGCCCCCTATTTTTTCTTTCACGGCATTCAAGAACAAAAATGAAACCAGTTTTTTTTCTTAATGCATTCGGCTAAAAAAACAGCCCGTAAAATAGAAAACAAAAGATGAACAAAAATCGTTTATGGTTGCTATTAGAACAAGATTAGCATATGAATTAATGAAACATGATTAACCGTATATGCTAAAAACTATATAGCAAAAACAATTTTTTATATCATCAACAAGACGATTCCATTTACATTTTAACTTAATCTTCATTAAATCAAACCTCTACCAATTCTTCATATAATTATTTTAACTAATTAAAACAACAATATGAAAAATAAAATGGAAATTGCGTCAATAAAAAAAAACAAAAACCGGCTGCTCAAAAAAAAATTTCCAATCGGCATAAGAAAAATTTTTTCCAACCGTGTTTTTTTTGAAATCCTAAAAATAGTTTACATCCAATTTTATGAAAATCATCAAAATAAAATTCGTGGCCTTGGCTCTGATACCACTTGTGGGATTTATCTGTATGCATCCCTTTATATTTAAGGATTATAACGAATTATAAAGTGATGATAACTAGTCATAAAATAAATTGCATAAACAAAATCGTAAATGATTTAGAAATAACCTTCGGTCCTAGCTTTTATGGCCTATGAACAATATCGCAATGATATTCTCCTATCAGTTGCACCCAAGATGCTGAGAAATGCCCCTCAAATTGCTAGAATGAGATCCCCAATTTTCTGTAAATATTAGGGTTTATTTGTGTGATTTTCTGATGAGAGAAAATGATGAGCAAAAATTAGGTTAAAATTAGGTTAGAAAATAATGATCTTCCATTCCCTTATAAAACCGAGTATAAGGTGTAATAGGGTAGATATTTTCCTTTTAAATTTTCGGCCCATATACCGAAATTAAGAGAGTTAATTTCTCTTTTTTCAGTTATTCCAAAAATGTATAAAATGTGTAAATTGTCATCTAGTGAGGATCGAACCCATGACCTCTTGGTTTGAGTACCCTCACTATTACCACTATGACACATTCATCTTGTTGATATTAAATATAACCGATTACATTTAATTACGAATTAACAGATTAATTCGTCCAAGCTAACATTACATACATTTAATTAAATATAACTTATTATATTTAATTTACGAATTGACAGTTAATTCGTCTCAACTAATATTACTTAATCTTCATTAAATAATTGTCTCATCAACACATTGACTAACTTTTTAGTCATATAAGGCATCAATGTGATTACATTTCCATAACCACATCTCTCAAACACATCCTATAGGTGTAACCTTTAGGGACCAGTTGATCACCGCCATCTGTATGATAATAACGTCAAACTTTCTAGCAAGCCAACCGTTATTAGGTAATCGTTAATCAACTGATTAAAATACGAAGTATACCCTTGTGAACCTGTAAGAGATTTACAAATGTTATCACACTAATTTGTGGAGGACACAAGCTCAATCAAATACGGATCCGGGCGGAGAATATACGTCGAACGGATCAAATATGTGATACGACATCGAGGAAGAGGCGCGCCAAACATGGGCCCACAAAATAACGAACTTATAACGAATCTTCGAAAATTCCTATGGAGGGAAACTGAGGAAGAGGCGCAGCAAGAGCTGCGTCCCTTGGAAGAGGCGCAACACCTGCTGCGTCTTTTCTTGGCCATGTCAATCCTGCGTAAAAACCCGATGAAATAGAGGGGTTTGTTTCATAATTTCGAAACATAAACTCTTAATTTCTCTCTCAAATTCCAACCATTTTCGTCAAAATTTGATCCAAAAGCTTGCATTTGCCATGAATAATCGAGGTATGTGTATCAATCTTGCTTTTATCTTCCTTATTTGATCAAATGAGAGCGACAAAGTTAGGGTTTTCGACCCTAATTAGTCGAAAATTTGGGGCTTTTCCCCCAAATGATTTTGCCTTGCAAAATTGACTTTATAAATGGCTAATTGGTAATATAAGGATCATAACCATGTATTTGTTTCGAATTTTCGTTGAGTTTTGAGCATTTGAGTGAAATTGAGACGATTTCACAGCTAAATCGTAAATCGCTTCGAAAATAGCCTTAGGATTGCCCATTTGTGACGAAACATGGTATTTGGAATCTTTGCATGATGGGTAAAATTCCTACCATCTCGGAATTTTGATTTGTGACGGCTTTTTCAGGACACTTCCTAGGGCATAATCGCCATTATAACGAAATCCTGTCGAAATTCCGACTCGAACTCATGACTAGGCTTAAACTTAGGCTTGACTTGACCCAAATTACCACATGAGCGGACGGGTTTGTGTGAAAATTGCCAAGGATGGCGAGAAAAGAGCGATTTCGGAGCTCCAAAAACTCGAAAATCTCCTAATTAAGGCTTGTCGTCACTTGACGCGGCCTAAATTCACTTTAATTTTGCAGGTGACGATGCTTCTACATCTGGGAGAGACCCCATGGACGTGGACACTGATGTTGACCCTTCTCATGTGCTTGATGAGGCGTTAGAGGAGGCTTTTACTGCTGCGGTGTCGGCTGCCGAGGACGAGGTCCTTGAGGAGGTGGTTGTTTAGGAGGAGGAGGCCCCGAGACGCGCCAACGTTGGACGGGGTGGTCGCCTGCGGAGGGGAGCACCTGCGTGGGCTGATACCTGGGACAATAGGCACCTGCTTTGGGCTGCGGAGGGTCACCTGTCCTACAGGACGGTGAAGAGCTTGATAAATCGAATTCATCACTCTTCGTTCATCTTCTTTCATTTCTGTTTGTCATTCCTTTTCTTCTTCATCTGAGCTAAAGATAGCTTTCGTTTCAAATCAACATAGGAGGCCGGGAACATCAGATCGTTCTCGGGCTATACGACGGCGATGGGGTGCTACGAAAGGCTGTCGGCTTAGGAGCGAGCCATGATCGAGCAGGGAGCGTTCGGTGCTTTGGTGCAGGCTTGGAGGGATATCGCGAGGAGGAAGCTCCGGGCTAACCTCAGTCTCGTCCGAGCTTTCTCAGGACCGGTTCTGGGACACGACCTCCACGTTTCACATGCCTTTTGGCGAGGTGGGGGTCACGTTAGAGGACTACGGCATGATTTCTGGTCTGCCGTGTGGGACTGAGGTGGTGGAGTGGCCGGAGACAACCATGAGGGTTGACTCGGCTGAGGTTAGGAGGTTGATCAGCTGGAACTTGGCGCCGAAGGCGGCTGCGGTACCTGGTTTGGTGCCTAGTTCTTACGTTCGGTAGTACTTTGCGGGGACGACCCCGGCGTCGGTGGTGATTAAGGGGAGAGAGACGGCTCCTCCTCCCTGTACTGCAGAGCAGAGGGTTCGTTTGTGGCTCTGGTGGTTTATGTCTTCGATCTACCTCGGAGACAAGGGAGAGAGGCTTTCAACGAAGCTCCTTCCCTTTCTTTCTGACCTGAGCTCCCTAGGTCGTTGGGACTGGGTCACTGCTGGTTTTGTGGTCCTCATCCGCTTCATGAGGGCCATGGTTCGCCCGGAGTTGATGGAGAAGGGGACTTCTCCTGCTGCTGTCGGCCCCGGACTGCTGTTGGAGGTATGAACCTTCACTTCATTTCATGAAAGATCATTTCCTTTTCTGTCGAATCACGAAAGATCGTTGTTGACTTTCTTATTTTACAGACGTGGGTGTACTCCTACTTTCCGGGCCTCGCGCCCAAGAGGACGGAGCCGGTGGAGAAGGCTTATCCCGTTGTGAGGGATTGGGTGATGTATCGCACTCGGAGCCAGCGTTCCTTCCACGACGTCTGTCGGCGGGAGGTGAACGCTCTTCAGCTGGACGACGTGAGTATTTTACCTTGCATTGTTTGTCTCTCTTCTTTTACTTTTAGAACTGATCATAAGAGTGACCCTTCGTTCGCTTTTCTAGTGGGTGCCCAGGCCTTGGGAGGAGTACGCTGGCACTCCTCCCTTCGTGGCTGAGGTCCTTCGACCTAGGAGCTCGAGCCGGTTGCTGTTGAGGACGTCGATGGGTCCTGTGTGGTACTTGGTGAGCGCTTGGCTCGTCAGTGCTCTCGGGATGTCTTGATGGTTCCCATGGATCCTTCTCGAACGATGTTTAAGGAGCCTTCTGAGGCTGAGAGGGAAGCTGACCTGGCTGGCGTCGGTGGCGACGCCCTCCTTCTTCCTGGTCGGTTGTGGTAAGTGCTTTATCGTCTTTCATTTTTGATTATTTGAGAACACGATGAATGATCATTGGTTAATGGAAATCACTTGACTTTGTAGGAGGTCGAGGCGGCGGGGATCGAGCCCCCAGAGTACCCTGAGACCCTTGAGTACACTGATGCGACGGGGATGACGACGATCTCTGAGCTACGTGACTTTGACGTGACGGTGAGAGATGCTGGCTTGGACGAGTGGCAGCATCTGACTCGGAGGGTGAGTTTCCTAACTTGTATAATTTTGTGTACGAACACGTTTGCTCGAGTTTGTCCAATCGTTTGAGATTTTTGAACTTTTCTAATCTTCCTTATGTTTGAAATGATTGACATGAGCCAATTCTTGTTGCTTGCAGAGGGAGCGCGAGCTGGAGCGAGAGCTTGCACAGTCCCGGGAGGAGACGACTCGCCTGCTAAGGGAGCTCGAGGTTCGTGACGCCGAGGTTGCTGCTCTCGAGGCGAGAGTTGCTGAGCTAGACGACAACCTGCAGTAGCTTTTTTGTTGTTTCTTGTTTTTTGGCTGTAGTTTTGTACATTTTGTACATTTTAGGACCCACATTTTGGACATTTAGATTTTGTTTTGGGGCTCGAGCCCCCAGTTTGGTGTACATGTCCCCTCATGGTTGTATATACGATGGCTTGAGTGCCTTTACTGCTGGGTTGCTTTGTTTGTACCTGCAGGTTAGCTTTGAACAGGTTTGGTAGATGACGGTTTGCGCCGTCATGCTGCCGAAATTTACATAGAACATGCATTTGTACACATGGCCTAAATTAGCACGAAACCAATGACTCGGCAACGCAAAAAAAATGCAAAAATTTTGCCGGAAATGACCGGACGGTAGGGAGGGTTACTCCCTAAAAAAACAAAAAAATAGAAACCTATAAGTTTGAAGGTTAATGTGGGATGGGAGTGAAATGATTCCCCTAAAAGAAAAAATGAAAAAGAAATGTATAAGTTTGAAAATGAATAAATTAAATTGGTGAAATGATTCCCCAAAAAAGAAAAATAAAAAGAAATGCATAAGTGTGCTAAAAATGACGAAAATGTTGATATCGCCTCGAAAATGCGTGCCCGTGAAATTAGGAAACACGAAATATGGGAACTTGACGTATTTACCAAAATAATAACCCGTATGAATAGGAAATTATTCGTTGAGGAACTTAGGAAAGATCCAACGCGGAAAATCACAGAAAGAAGGCTGAGGAAGAGGCGCAGCAAGAGCTATGTCCCTTCGAAGAGGCGCAGCAGGTGCTGCGCCTGTTCCCCAGTGTGTCCATCCTGACGGATTTTAGGAAACAGCTTTTAGTATAAATAGAGACGTCGAGGGAGGTTTTATTCACATCATTCTTCCGTATCTCTTCGTCTTATTACATAAAGCTCTCAAAATAAGCATACATCATGAATACTCTTGAAATTCGTCTAAAAGAATGGACAAATGAATTCTCTAATGTGAAGAAACACGACATGGGTGCTTATAATTTTGGACCGCTTTTGAGCTTGAAGCTGATCAAGATAGTCAAACCATTCTTAGATGCTTGTCTTGAATATTGGGACCCGAATTATCACGTATTTGCCTTCCCTGGAGGCGACATTTGCCCATTTCCCGAAGAAATTGCTGCCATTGGTGGTTGGGACCCGGAACATTTGCCTGCTATTCCCTCCACTTCTCAAGGGTATAAAAACATGTTTAGAGACTTGCTTGGGTTGGCAAGAGCTGATGTTGACCGTCTTGTGACCTCTAAAGGAGTGCAAATGTTGGACTTCATTGATTGATTCATCAATAGGGCAGATCCCACCATCTCTTATGTTGCGAGGCGAAGGGCATTCGGATTTCGCCTATTACATGTATATGTCCTTCAAGGGCATGTTGATGATGATATGAGAGGCGACCCTCGTCTCTTGAGCTTGATTGAGCAAATGGAGCTGCGCAGGAGCCCAGCTTGTCTGTGCTTAGGAGAGATCCTATTGGGTTTAGATAACAGGAAAGCCAATCGCGACCTACCTTACTTGGGAAGTCCCATTATATTGCAGGTAAAAGAACTTATTTTTCTCTCTTTTTTTTTCGTTTTTTTTTTCTCGTTTTTTTTCTTTCGTTTTTTTTTTTGTCTTTTTTTTTAATACCTGCTTTTGATAGGTCTGGCTTATGGAGCGTCTTCGATTGATCGAGCCCCCAGTTAATGTTCATGTTTATCATGGTCGCTCAATTGCAATGAGGACCAGGATTTACATGGTGGACTTCACTCGAGTTTGCAATTAGTGGGAAAACAAATTGAAGAGTGATGATGGCCCCTTAATTAGATGGATCGTACCATGGTGGCATCTCAAATCTGTCACTGGGGTATCATCCTTGGATCCTACCCGATCTGTTCGCATTCCCGGCTTGGAGTTTATGATATGCATCTTCCCGGAGAGGTTGATGAGGCAGGTTGGATTGAAGCAGATGATCCCGAAGCTTGACACTGTCCCGCAGACTGCCGTGGCGCTTACTACTGAGATTCGAAGAGAATGGGCCATCAAATGGGCTCAGAGGAACATTTGGTTCTTTAATTCTTCTGTCAGTGTTCTATGGGTGTCGCATTCCTATCTGCGGTGAAGGAAAGCTACTACTCCGGAGGAGCGTTAGAGATTAAGGAAGCGCGAGCCTGTTGACTACAAGGTTCGCGAGGTGGAGAAGCAGAAGGAGAAGCATCTGACTGAGGGAGAGGAAGAAGCCGGATTTCGAGTTGTTCATCCTTCGAAGAAACCGAAGACTTCTCCTGCCGTCGAGATGGTGGTTGACAAGAATGGAAAAGCAAGACCACGAGAGAGACCGTTGGTGATTAGGTCGGAAGTGGCGCAAGAGCGTCCAGCTCGAGGTCGGTACAAGAAATATGATTGAAATGACAAAGGCAAGGGGAAAATGGAAGAGTAGCCTAAGTCTTTATTATTATCTATTTATTATTATTATTGTAATAAGAAGGTGGGGTTTTAGAATCCTAGCCATTATTTTTATTATGTAACGTACTATTATTATTAAAGAGATGAAATAAAAAAAAGGTAAAGTGGTTATGAAACCGTTATGATTTTCTATGATTATTCTTGTCGACTTTCAAATGCATTTGCAAATGTCCTTCTATTTACGTTTAAGACAATTAAATGGGTTGTATCTCGTGAAGGATTGCCTATGTATTCATTTAAAAAAATGAAATCAAGCCCTTGCGCGTAGTTCGAGTAAATGTAAAAGAATAATTGTTCTAAGCAAGAGCTTGTAATGAACTTAGAAAATAAGCATGAGCTTTACTTACTCCTAAAATGCAATTTAGTTTATTTGATGATATGAGAATGACAAATTGTCAAGGTGCAAGAGCAAGATGACATTAGCTTAGTCCAGCTTGGCCAGGGGCCGTTTATTTCGTGCCACAAGAGCGACACGTAAGGTTACGCGAGGCGCGTTTTTGTTCCTATTCTAGGCATAGTAACGTTTCAGTTGGTCGAGGTTGGTCGGGTTGGCAAATTCGTTCCCATCTATGTCTGTGATCCTAACCGCACCCCCTGGAAGTATGGACTTGACTAGGAATGGTCCGGCCCAATTGGGTTTTCATTTTCCTCGTGGATCGACAGGTAAAAGAGCCCTAATTGATTTGAGGACCAAGTCTCCTTCTTTGATATTCCTTGGCCTAACCCTTTTGTTGAAGGCTCGTTTGATACGTGCCTGATATGTTTGCACATTATGTAATGCACATAACCTTCGTTCATCCAGGAGGATGAGTTCTTCATATCTATCCCTTTTCCACTCGGCTTCTAGGATTTGACTTTCGAGTAAAATACGCAAGGATGGTATTTCTAGCTCGACTGGTTGTACAACTTCCATTCCGTAGGTCAAATAGAAAGGGGTGGCCCCAGTGGGCGTCCTAACAGACGTGCGATATCCCCATAAAGCAAAGGGTATCTTGCTTGGCCAATCTCTATAGTTGTCAATCATTTTCTTGAGAATCGTGACAACATTCTTGTTTGCTGCCTCTACCGCGCCATTGGTTTGTGGTCTATATGGCGAGGAGTGGTGATGCTTAATTTTGTACTTGGCTAGCAATTGTTCAGTCTCAGCTTGGAAATGTGATCCATTGTCACTGATGATCTCATGTGGGCAAGCATATCGACAGATAATGTTTGTTTGTATGAACTTTGCCACGTTCTTGGCTGTAAGACTGGTGTAGGAAGCCGCTTCTATCCATTTGGTGAAATAATCGATTGCTACTAGGATTAATTAGTGACCTCCTGTTCCGGCTGGAGTGATCTTGCCAAGGATGTCAATTCTCCAAGCAGAAAATGGCCAGGGAGATGTCATGGTGTAAAGCAATGAAGGAGGGACATGTTGCACATTCCCGAAGATTTGGCAATTATGGCAATGTCTTACATATTTGATGTAATCAAATTCCATTGTGGTCCAATAATACCCTAAACGTGTGATTTTCTTTGCCATCATGGGTCCACACATGTGAGGGCCACATTCTCCATCATTAACTTCTTCCATCACTTTCCGTGCCTATGAATGATCAAGACAATGTAGGATTACACCAAGAGGTGTTCTTTTGTATAGTTCTCCTTGCATGAGAACGTATTGGGAAGCTAGCAAGCGGATAGTGTGTTGTCCCCTTTTGTCCATTTCTGATGGATAGGTGCCATTGAGCTTGAAGTTTAGGATTGCTTGGAACCAAGGTTCCTCCGCAATTTCCTCTTCATCGGTGCAAAGCTGGCTCTGATCGTCGTTCGATGCATAAAGGCATTTCTACCATGCTATCCGGCATATTAATCAAAGATGCAAGTTTTGCAAGAGCATCTGCAAATTGATTTTCTTCTCGAGGTAGATGTAGGTAGGTCACTTGCTCGAAGAATTAGGCAACTTGGTCTATTCTGGCTTGATAAGGTGCTAAGCTTTCGCTTCGGATTTTCCAAGATCTCATAATTTGATTGATGATTAAGGATGAATCCCAATGTACTCAGATTCTTGATGCCTAAACTTACTGCCGCTTGCAATCCAATGAGACAGGCTTCGTATTCTGTAGCGTTATTCGTCACCTCGAAGTCGAGTTTGACAAAGATTGGTGTATGCTCGCCTTCAGGAGAAATGAGCAACACTCCTATTCCACATCCTCTTAAATTTGATGCTCCATCAAAATAGAGGTCCTAGAAGTCTACATCCGTTTGGAGTATATTCTCGTCAGGAAACGACCAGGTGTCTATCGTTTGTGTATCAGTGATGGGATTTTCTGTGAAGAATTCGGCAACGGCGCGCCCCTTTATAACTTTCAAAGGTACATACTTGAGATCGAACTCTAAGAGCATCAAAGTCCATCTTGCTAAACGTCCATTAAGAACGGGTTTCTCGAAGAGGTATTTGACAGGGTCCATTTTGGAGAATATTTTGACGGAGTAGCTAAGCATGTAATGGCGTAGCTTCTTCGTTGCCCACACAAGAGCGAGGAATGTCTTCTCGAGTGGTGTGTATTTGCACTCGTACTCCAAGAACTTCTTACTAAGGTAGTAGATAGCTCTTTCTTCTTTTCCTACAGTTTGAGCTAGCATGGCGCCCATGGCCGTTTCAGTTACCGTGAGATATAAACCAAGAGGTTGATCTCGTTGAGGTGGCATGAGCACTGGTGGCTTGGCTAGTATTTCCTTGATTAGGTCAAAAGCCTTCTGACAGTCATCATCCCACATGGTGTGATCTATTGTCATTAACTTCTTGAAGATAGGTTCGCAGATCATGGTGAGTTTCGATATGAATTGACTTATGTATTGCACCTTGCCTAGGAATCCTCTAACTTCTTTTTCTGTTTGAGGTTGTGGCATTTCGATTAGAGCTTTGATCTTGAAAGGGTCTATTTCTATAACTCGTTGACTAACAACGTATCCCAGAATTTTGCTAGATGTCATCCTGAATGCGCATTTCTGAGGGTTGAGCCTTGTGTTGTACTTCCGTAGCCTTGAGAAGAATTTGCGAAGGTTTGCAATGTGTCCCTCTCTTTCTTTGGACTTGACAATCATGTCATCTACGTATACCTCAACTTCTTTATGTATCATGTCATGTAAGAGCGTAGTTGCGGTGCGTTGGTATGTAGCTCCGGCGTTGATTAACCCAAATGGCATAACCGTGTAGCAATAGGTTCCCCATTGAGTGACGAAGGCGGTCTTATGCATGTCTTCTAAGGCCATCTTGATCTAGTTATATCCTGCGTATCCGTCCATGAAGGATAGTAACGCGTGATCCGCCGTATTATCTACCAATATGTCGATATGTGGTAGAGGAAAGTCATCCTTAGGACTCGCTTTGGTTAGATCTCTAAAACACGGATTCTCCCATCCTTTTTGGGTACGGGTACTATGTTAGCTACCCAGTCTGAGTACTCGGAAACTTTGATGAACCCGGCTTTGAATTGTTTATCGACTTCTTCTTTGATTTTGAGAGCCCATTCTGTCCTCATTCGACGAAGCTTCTGTTTCACGGGTTTGAAACCTGGTTTAATTGGGATTTTATGCTCTGCGATGTCCCTGTCGATCCCTAGCATATCTTTGTAGGACCAAGCAAAAACGTCTTTGAACTCGTGCAGGAGGTCTATGAAATTGGCCCTTTCGGTGGGGCTCAAGGTTGTCCCTATCCTAAGTTCTTGGGGTTCTAGTTCAGTTCCTACGTCGATGGGTTCAGTATTTTCTATCACTGGTCCCCCTTCCCCCTCTTCTAGTATTTCTTTGGCTATGTAGGGAGGTATTTCGATTGAGTCTGGGTCTGGTCATTCTCATTATCATCGTAAACAAAATTGCATTCAAGATAACACGAAGAGTAAGCAGAACCTGATTTATTCATATTAAGATTTGAGAAAAGTTGAAACAAAGAAGCCATACGATCTGTAGTCCGTGGCGGTAAAGGGACAGCGGTTGGGACATTTCCGGAATTACTGTTGCTATTTGACACTAAGCTAGGAGAAACGAGGGGAGTGGGAGTGACGATAGGAGGAGACTCTCTAGGAACTTCTCGAGATTCTGACTCTGACTCCGACTCTGACTCTGACTCGAATTCATCGTCCTCTGGTTCTCCTTTGAACATCTCTCCTTCTCCAGTGGTGAGCTTGAAGAGTCTTCCTTGATTGTTTGTCCACTTGATTGATTTTCTCCGTCCTTTCTGCTGATCGGTGTTGGTTTCTGTGATTAACTCGGTAGGGTTGAAGTGATCGTCTTATAGTATCATGGTAATGATCTCATCCTGCGCGGCTCTAACAAATCGATCTTCTCCAAATAGTAGACTCACAGCTTGTTCGTCTAAGCAAGGTGCTTGACGAGTCTTGACGGTAGAAGCCGTTTCTGGAGGAATGAAGTAGCAATGGTGAAAGATCTCAATTCCGGCTAGCTTCTTTTCAAGATAGTGCCAAGGCTTAGGAAATTCGTGAAAGATATCTTGATTTCCTTCCCTAACGAAGTATCCATTTAGGGTAGGGAGGTAAGGTCGCATTTGGATTCCCACGTTCTTACGATTTTGAACTTGAGCGAGCATTTCGAGAACTTCCTCTTTAATGGGTTTGTACCCTAGCCCCAGGGGTATTCTTTGTGAGTTACCCTCTTTGTAGGGTGCAAAGGTGTTTCTTCGGATAGGATTCAAAGGCATTCCCGGGAAGTATCCCTGGGTCTTGAATATGTGGTTGACCACTAACTTAGAGTAGGGATTAAAGTATAAGGGTGCCAACTCACTTTCTATGACATTTATGATATGGAAGCCCCCAAGTTCATGTACTGGATCTTCAAGGACTTGATTACTTGACTTCTTTTCGATTACTGCCTTGATGGGCGACGAAGTGATCGTCACCACTTTACCATTTAGTGGGATTTTGATTTTTTGGTGGAGTGTGGATGTTACCGCTTTGGAAGCGTGAAACCAGGGTCTTCCCAGAAGTATTTTAAAGGATGCCTCAATGTCCACTATTTGGAAGTTGACCTTTCGCTCAATCGGCCCTGTGGCTATGGTTAGGTTAACAAGTCTTACTACCTTTCGCCGTGTACCATCATATGCACGAACACCTTGGTTGGTAGGGGTCTAATCCGACTCTTTCATGCCCAATTTGTATGCCGTTTTCAGGGGTATGACATTGACTGTGGAGCCATCATCTACCAAAGTCATTGGCACATTCTTCTTTAGGCAAATGAGAGTGATATAAAGAGCCAAGTTATGACTAGCACCAAAGGGTGGCAAATCCTCATCTGAGAAAGTAATAGGATTACTTAGCTTTGGTGATTCTTGGAAGACCAAGTTGACCACGTCCTCGGGTGTGGAGTTATGTGCCACATTTAGTTTGGCCAAGGCTTGCAGTAAAGCTTGGGGATGTGGGAATGAGCTTGCCACTAGTTGCCAAACTAAAAGATCAGCCTTTGTCTTCTGTAGTTGCTTTAGCAAATGGTCGGTAGAGTTTTCTTCATTATCATTCGGTATGACCACATTGGTTGGACCGTTCGCTATGGGACCATTTTGAGAGGTGTTTTAGTATGGGCGTCCCGAACGAGTGAGGTGATCTACATCTTGATCTTCACAATTTTGGACTATTTCCTCACTGACTTTGACTAAGTAGAGTTCATTGAGATACTCGTCTTCATCATCATCGGCCCATATTCCACTGATAGTAGCAAGTTCTCTCATTCTCATGATTTCAGCCTCTAATTGGATAATTTGGTTGACTAGCTCATCAACCATGGCTACTACTTCTTGCATTGTAGTGCTTTGAGAAAAGACTAGTGGTGCACGTTCTTTAGGTGTGGCGTTGGGGCCACGTAGGGTTGCCACTGCACTCTCTAGCTCAATGACTTGCCTATCCACACTCTTTGCCCATGCAATGAAATCAGTGATGGTTGGAGAAATGGTAGAGTAGTTCCCTTCTATTGCATGAATTTCATCTTCGACTGGAGAAATGAGGTGTGAACAATCAACGGTAGATTCTTCACTTATAATCACTAGAATTCCAAAAGGATTCTGAGTGTTGTTAGGCTTACCTCCAGGTGGTATTGGTAGGCGACCGTCTTCAATCATATCTTAAAGTACATTTTTCAGTTTGTAGCATTTTTCTGTATCATGTCCCTTACCTCTATGGTATTTACAGTATGAATTCTCGTCCCAGAATTTGGATTTCTTTTCTAGTGCGAGTGTAGGGCCTATGGGTTGAAGTTTACCCAACTTCATCAACCTTTTCAGAGCGTTGGAATATGTGTCCCCTAGATTTGTGAATTTACTTGGAGGGGTACTCTTCTTAGATTGTTCGAGAAGGTTAACTTCATCAGTTTTGCTAGTAGAGCCGTAAGAACGACTTGTTGAGCCTTGATCTCCACGACCTATCGTTTTGGACAAGAGCCCTTTACGGATGTCATCTTCAATCCTCGTCCATAGTACGGTTAAATCTATGAAGGTCTTGATGTTTTGATACCTCAAATAATTTGCATAGATGGGTTTTAGGTTGTCCACGAATTTCTCCATGAGAGTAGCTTCATCCGGACGTTCAACAAGTATAGTATTAGTCTTCCTCCACCAACTTAGGAAGTCGGTGAAACCTTCTTTGTCATTTTGGGTAAGAACCTCTAAAGTGCGCATGTTGACCTGGATTTCAGCATTATCCGCATATTGTTTAGCAAACTCGATTGCGGCATCATCCCAGGTAGCGATTTTCTTTTGCTCTAGCGAATAGAACCATTGTTTTGGGATGGTGTCAAGAGATGAAGAAAACATCCTTAAGAACATCTCGGGTTTAATGCCTTTGATAGACATGTAATCATTGAAAGCACGGATATGGTTCAAAGGGTTTTCATGCCCCTTGAATTTAGGGATATCCGTCATGTTGAAGTTGGTTGGCAACTTGGAATTGACGGCCTCATATTTGCGATTGTTTTCCCTATAAATGTCATCCCCCTTGAGATACATCAATTGCTCTTCCAAGTATTGGAGTCGTTTTTCAGCTGCAGTCATACCTATGGGAGGGTTTTCGTCCCCGAAGTTGTTCGCAAATTCATCAGACACTTCACTTTCTCGAGGAGGCATCCTCGTTTCCACGGCATATATTCGGCCCTCAATGGTGTCAAGGCGATCATACACTTGGTCTTGAGTAACTTGGAGATGAGCTAGCGCGGCTAGGATTTGATCATTACCATTCTGGAGTTGGTTGAAGTTCAGGTCGCTTGTTTCAGGCATCTTGGAAACTGAATAAGAGATCGACGACGAATCAAAACACGATCGACCATTATAGCACACTTACTCGAAAAAAAATGTTTTGACTCGTGAAGTGGGAGTGTGCCACTTGTGTCAAGTGAGTTGTGAGGAAATGACAGAGTTTGAAAAAATGTTGTTCATAGTCAACTTTAGTGTAGTTGTAGGAGTGGACTCGAAGTGAGGTTTTGAAATGGGTTTTAAGGCCCAAATTTTGACTCGACAACTGGACAGAGTTTCGACTGGTTTTGCGCTAATGTTAGGCCCAAGTTTCGAAAATTTTTATATTTTAAAGAAGGATTTTGCTTTTACAAAAATCGTCATGGTTTGCTTTAGAAATGGTGATCACATATGGTACAAACATTGTAAAAGCTTTATAACGGGATGATGAGTGCATTTAAAAGGGTTTTTGGTTTAAAGGGTGGGTTGCCATACCGAACAGTCAAACCCGAAGTCTGTAGAGAGGTTCGTACCAAACAAGAGTAAGGCCGATTGCTAGTCCATTTCCTCAAGTAGTGAAAGTCCTTGATACAAACAAGAGTAAGTACCATGGTATGGATGACGTCAATCGCTATCCATCCTTGGGCCCAAATAAGAATTAGGACCGTTTAGACGGGACGATTGGTCGAATGGGTTGGGTTGGGCCTAGGAAGGCCGAATAAAACGATCTAGGAAGACCGAGTTATGAAAACCGACAATTGTCTTGTACAAACTATTTCCTAACCTTGTTCAAGTTTCACCCTTTTGGCTACACCCGTTTGCATTTGTGCAGTCGCCACCAATTTATTGTGGAAAATTGGAAACCGTTCGAATACCTCGTGCCATGTCAAGACACAAAGTAGTGACATGAACACCAAGAACTCGTTACCCTTACCATTCTATGTCTAAAATGACTCTCGTGGATGCCAATGAACACGGATGTTCACAGAGATCTGGAGTAAGGGGTGAGGGTACATATTAGGAAGCTCTTTTGATTGAACACCTAATCCCGCCCGCCTCGATAGCGGCCTCTACTAATGATTAATGAAATTATCTATACTCGCTATATTGTCGATTTATATGCAAGCAATGCAACATCCAACGTTTCAATCCTAACATGTGAGAATTAGACTAAGTCGGTTAACACGTAGTTTAACATACAATTGGGTCGAAGTAGGAATTAGGTTGATTACATGTGAAGGCATACAAGTGATACAATAAAAGAAATACAATAATGAAAATTACAATAATTACATCAGATTAATTGATTGATGTCGAAAATACGTTTAAAACGGATGGTTTGAGAAAGAATAAATAAATAAATTAACGAACATGGATTAGGGTGATAATACGATTAATAGTTAATTAATACGAAAACTAATAAACTAGGTCAAGGCAACACGGGAGTTCAGGGACAAAAATCAACCAGGAACAGGCGCGGCAGAGCTGCGTCCCTTGGAAGAGGCGCAGCAGTTGCTACGTCCGTTCCTTGGCTCAGTTCTGGCTGTGAAGCCGGAATTGCAAATCGTTAATGTTCGTTGGTGATTTTAATGATTGATTATGAATAATTGACTCGGATGAAAGTGATTAGCAGGTTATTTACATATGATTAAGGGTCATAAAAGCAATAAAACATGGATGAAAACTAATTAGAACGAATTATACAAGATTAATGAGGTTAATTAACAAATTAGCAAACTAAACAAATTAATTAGGCTAAACAAGTTATTAATGACGAATTAATGATGGTGACGATAAACAACAGATGAAAAATATATCAAGGACGAATTCCAGAAACTCAATATTAATGAATCGAACCTCTAAAACCCGTATTTGATTTTAGTGACGAAAACCCGCAAATATGGATTATAAGGGATTTAAGTCGGGAATTAAAAAGATGAATTAATTATTAATGATGTACTAATGATATGTCGGATTATTATGCTTAGGTTATTATGTCAAAGAAACAACGAACGATTGAAAACAAAAGAAAAACAAACAAATTAACAAAAGACGAAGGAAGAAGAAAGGAAGGAGGAACTGCGGCAGCCTCACGAAGAGGAGCCTTCGAAGAGGCGCAACAGTTGTTGCGTCCTTTCTCGATGGTTGTCCTCTGATAATCAGTAAAAAAGGCTTTAAACACGGTTTCAGAAATTGGTTTTAAGAGTACTTTCGACATAAATCTTACAATATGATTACAATAATGAAGGACAATAAATAAAATAGGGATTATACACCCTCAGACTTACATGTTTGACGAAACGAGATGAACTAAGTTAACGTTTAGTGATGCTCGACTCGAATGTAGACGAAAGTGCCCTCGTAAGAGGAAATTAAACAGATTGATTAAAGTTGATTATTGTGGAGTTGGTCAAATTGGTAGGTCATGCAAAACGAGGCTGTTACTCAGAAAGATCCGAGCTTACGTGATCGAACGTTCAAGCACGTAGACGCCAAAAAGTAAAACGTGGTCTAGAATGCAAAGGGAGAAGAGAAGGGCGGACACTCGCGTGAGAAATATGAGGAATGAAAGTCCCTATTTATACTAATCACGGAATTAGGGTTTAGGAAAGGAGAGAAAGATCCGGAAACAACCGACTTAGGTTAAACACGGAAACTTGGACAAAAAGAAAACCTTGAAGAAAAGGCGCAGCAGGTGCTGCGTCCCTTGGAAGAGGGCGCAAAGACTTGTCGCGTCCTTTCCTCAGCGGGTTCCTCCTGCGCAAGAAGGCGCGTTTGACAGCCAGTCGTATTTTAGGCATAACTTTCTCTACAAGACTCGGATTAAGGTGATTTTGGTGGCGTTCGAAAGCTAAAAGACATATCTATAACTTTCTGTGAAATAGGCCTGACCCAGAAAAGTCATTATCACCTTGTAAAACGGGCCTAAAGATCGGGTTGTCATTTTAGCTAAATGAAATGCACATTTTGTAATGTAAACTTTAAGTTTAGCCCAAAGAAGTGACATAAGACTCAAAATGGGATATACCTATAACATTCTATGACATCCTAACCTTAGGCAGAGAAGCATATTGCTTTGACTCGGGATTTGACGGTTTTTAGGAAATGAAGACGGTTTTTTACCCGGACTCCAAATGTACTCTAATTACTGCCAAAACGACCGTAATGACACCGAGATGACGACCATGAGGTAGACACAAGTATTTGAGCTATCACTTGACGATAAACTTACGAATGTCATAAATCGTTCCGTGTACCAAACATGCGGTCCAATCATCACCGGGTGTTTTGCGGGAGGTGCAGAAATGAGGTATCTACAAATACTAGATCATATTAATTAAAATTATTAAGGGTGTTACTTTGGGTATAATTCCTTGGGAGAGATTCTCCAGTTGAATCTTGTTCTTCCACATTTTGGAAAGCTCAAGAACTAGTAAGAAGGTGAACTTCCTAGTGCTCTTTGATCCGAAATACTCAATGTAAGAATTGATTTTCTCCTTACTCTTGTATTTGTTTTGCATGCATAAGATCTAGAATTAATTTTATGACTAAATTAATTATTCACATATTCAATATGTAATCAAATGAGATTAATGAATCCCAACAAGTGGTATCAGAGCACAAGGTTGTTGCATGCAAAATCGGGTTTGTTTTTCCGAGTTAATTAGTTAACAAATAAAACTTGTTATTTATGATTTATGAAGATAAATCACGTAATAATTTTGCATGTTAAAAGTTTCTGGTCCTAAATGGATTTTAGGTCATATGGGATGATTTATGGATTTTATTGTTCATTATATATATTATTGGCATTAAAATGTGATTTTTATGAGAAAAATATAAATTTTGGACGAAAAATAGTTAAACTTCGAATTTTTCAGTGATTTTTGGATATGATTTCAGAAATATAATCTACTGGTTGCATGTTAAATTTCGTGTAAAATAAAGTCATTGTGCATAAAATATGAATTTTATAAGTTAAAGTTGAATTTAAATGGGTTATTAGGCATTTTTACTCAGTGTGTGTAAAAATTTTAAATGGATTGAACTCCTTTTGCATGATTTATGAATTTTTGAGTAAAAATTCAATAAATAGTGACTTAAATTAGCCTATAATGCTAAAACATATTTCATGACTTAAAAAATGTCCTATGTTGCTTATTTATGCCACTTATCATATCTAAAAGTGAAAAGTTGATTAAATTATTTTTCTTATGCTTTAATGATGTTATTTGTCAAATTCGATAAACCGCAACGATGTTTTTCTCGAAAGATTTTCGAAATTTTTAACCTATGTTTTAAACATTATGAATGTCATGGAATTATTCCAGAATGTTCAAGAGTTTAAATTTCAAAATTTGAAATTATTTGAAATTATTTTAATTTAATTTGGATTTTATAATATAAAATTGTATTTTTGGGTCCATTATGAACAATATTAAGAAATCAAGTTGAATTATTGTCAAAACGTTAGTGAAGACGAAGTTCTGAGTCCTAAGATGGTTAGGGTAATTAACTTGAACATAAATATGAATTTATGTAACATATTGTGATTTTAATAAATTAAATCACCCAAATCCATAAAAACCGATGTAATATACGATATTGGCTCTTAAAAGGCGATTTAGCATAATATTAAGCATGTTCATACATATTATAATGCTGCATTTTATTTATGATTGTCATATTTTAGATTTATATAATTTTTGAATTATGTAATTTTACTTAGTATGACTTTAGTTTTTAATTGGTATTACCCGGAATGTATGGGAATATCGATTCGGTTGTAATTTTTGTGATCTCGTATCACCGTTTTGTAATTTAATAGATTTAATTTTTATTACAAATGTATAATAGGAAATTATGTAATTTTTAATTATTACTTGTAATTCCGGAGATCCTTGAAGACGGTGCCATTTGAAAGGCATTTCGACGAGACAGTGTTGCTGAGGAATGCGTGCCATGTGAAGTTTAAGGGACCAATGGAGTTGTTTTCCGAATTTGTAATAGTTAATTATTTTTTCCTTACTTTTAGGAAGGCCATACTAGGATTTTATGCTTTTATGTTTAGCATTTATTTATATGTTTGCATGCATCGCTAAATCACCATAACTAAACATGCATTTTATTTTATCGAGTCATCGACCGTGTCAATTATAATTATCGTAGTTCACCGCTTTAGTTCACTTAAAACGTGATAGATAATAAATTGACAAGACCTCTCACTAAATAATAATTGAGAATTAGCCTTACCAAATAGTAGAAACCATGAATCCCAATTTCATAAGGAAGTAGGCTCGGCTCACCGGGGTGCTAAACTTGTTACGTTGGGTAAGTGGGTTGTAAAAAGTTATTACATCGAAATTTGGATTGAGCTTAATGAAAGTATTCGTGACCATAGTCGCATGTGTTCCGGGCTAAAGATAAATATTAGAGTAATTTTATCGACCGAGAGTTCTAGAAGTAGAATCGATTAAAGAGTTAATTCACTGAGTTATACTGATAAGGGATGAATCAGCTCACCGTGCCCGAATTGATATGAATTTGGATCTCGGGATCATTTATAATAGTTGGGTGGAGGTCACTATATAAATAATTAAAACTTGTTTAAAAATGTTTGCAAGTTTGATCAAACGACAAATGTTAATATTTCCTTTACCTCCATGTTTGTAGTTTATATATCGCAATGGATCCTATTAATGCAACAACACCTATTACCATTGAGTCTTGTCATAACTTATTTGACGATATTTGCTCCAACCACAATCTCGATACTACTAGAGAGCTTCATTTTAGGATCGGTTCCGATGGAAACCTTAATTTCATTACTTCTACCATACCTCCTACTATGACTAGATCTTTTGTGAATGTGTCTCGGGAAGACCATCTCGCTAAATCTATGAGATCCTTATGTTTGGAAGAAAGGGACGCCGAAACTAGTGGGAGTTCTAGCAAGCAAGCTCTTGCAACTAAAGGAAAGTGGTTCAAAAAGAAGGGAAAGAAAGGTAGAAGATTCAACAATGGAAACAAGATGGCTAGTGGGACTACCAAAGGAGCCAAAGTTGATGATGAATGCCATTATTGTCATGGCATGGGACATTTGTGACACCCTCATTTTTAGCGTTAAATAAATACGTAAATTCTACAGAAAAACTGACAGGATATGTTTGTAATTGGTTCAACTAGATAAAACCTGTAATTTTAAAAACTTTTCTAAACCATTCACAAACATTTCCAAATGAAGGGTGCCAAAACCTGCAAAAACTAACAAACTAATTTACATAACATAGCTAAAGTCGCGAGAATAAAGTGATACAAACCAAAGTAAGAGAGGGAGACATATGTCCCTACAAAATATAAACACAACCATAAGTTTAAAGGTTTACTACAAAATATAACCAAACTAGGTCCAAGGTTCTTTTGCTCGCTAGCTCGTCCATGTACCCCATCTAAACATCATCAACCTGTCAATCGCATTTTATACAAACACGAAAGCCACAATTCAGTGGGGAGTAACTTCGAGTTCTCCCAGCCACGAAATGTCATAATTAATATAACATGTAAACATAAGAATATAAATATGAAAACACATAGCCTTAGCATATAGATGCTAGACAATCGTGCTTATCATGTGAGCAACAATATAACAACACATAGTCCTAGCATGCGAACACTAGACCGACTCATACTACACTATCATGTGAATCACATAACATCCAGGAATCCAAACTCTATCAACCATAGCCGGCTTGCATCTCACCTTCTATGATTCATAGAATCACCATACAAGAAAGGGCAATATATCAAAGACAGGCATAAGTTCTTAGCACCGTCAATAGTCACTCTGTAACTCGAGTCTATACCACGAGGTAGGGAAGGTAATCGAACCGGTATCTTGGCTCAGAGGTTCTATCAAAACATGGCCAAGACACAACACAACCCTAGCCTAAAATCTGCAGAGACCTAGACATGCGGATACACACACCACCGCACCCAAGACCCACAATTTTTTTAAAACAAAGTGAGTACCCTAAGGAGTCCACCAAAGGGTTGGCTAGTACTTAAGCTGACCACTTACTCTCAAAATAAGTAACGAGGTCATGCCCCAACTTGGATATAAACCCACCAAGTCAGGAACACAAAGGCTATTGAGCAGTGAACATATACTCGTCAAAGACTATAAAGACCTATCTATGACAAACACAACAATACCACACATATAAGCAGCTGACCAACAACACAATCCCCAGTATTAATGGTACTCATAACCTTTATAAATTCAATTACCCAAATTATAAGAATGAGAAACCAACCTGCAAGAAGTATTTAATACCAATTCCATTTCAAGCAATATTAACAATATTAAAGGTTTCAGGGAATCTAAGGCCGTTTCTACAATATAAGAACCCATTCAAAACAACCAACCACTTATGTGAAATAAAAACATAATTAATGGCCTAAAACAAGAATAAGGCCAAATATCCATTTTTCACAATAATTTCATCCAACCGAATTTTTACCCGCAACCCCAGTCCTGCGACAGGTACGGGTTCAATCGCGGCTGACCAATCACACAATTGACTGACATCGATTCAGTCAAAGGGACCAAGGGCTCAGTTTTCGGCATAATCATCCAAACATTACAATTATCGCTATAAAATTCATTTTATGCCTATTCATTACAATTTCATATCATAACCTATCCTAACATGTATAAACTACCAATATAAGCATAATTTTACCAACATCATTATATTCATTACTAACATTATTCATTTCAAAAGATTACCCATATGTTACTTATACTAAATATAACATTAATAAACCCGAAACGACGAACAACGCATGAAAAACCGCGAAACAAGCAACGGGCGGACCGGGCCAACCTGGGGCCCGTGGTGGCCCGCTGGGCTGCCGGGCCTGCTGGCCGCCACCCCAAACCCTCCATTTCTCCATTTTTGTTCAGTTTAACATCGTCTGAAGCATCAATTAATCATTCCCATTTCATTTCCATACTAATAATCTTCACCTATTAAAAACAACAAAAACACAACAATAATCACTAAAACCGAAATTATGCCCCAAAATCATCTTGAATCAACATAATGAAAACTGGAATTAAAACATACTGGATGTAGATCTTGATGAGAGGATTCCGAAAATATAAATTTTGCGAAAATCCGACTAGAAACGAAGAAGTTATGATGAAATTACGATTGTAAGATTATTTTTTTTTTTTTTTTTTTGTGGATTTCGGTCAAGAGGCACAAAAGAAGAACAAAGGAAGTTCTAGGAAGGAATGGGAAGGAGGAAGAGGAGGTGTGCCGAGAAAGGAGAAAGAGGAGCGGGATTTGGCGGAATTTCATTAGTCGGTTTTGGCTCGTTTCGACGATAATTTCGACGATAATTAGAACCGTTTGTCAAATGCAAATTCCGACAATGCCAAAGTTCTTAAACACGAGATTACAAGAAGATTGAGTACTCATATGACCCATTTCCAAAATCGTTTGCCCAATTTTCACAAGAATTTCCATTTTCCCCGATATGCCCTTATTTCGAAATAAAAGGTTTTTACATGGTTTAAATTATTTTTAAACATTTCGAAACTATCAAAATAAATAATTTACTTCAAAATATAATAGAATTATATTTCATTAAATTATTATTACTTCATATACATTAATATTAAATTCAACTTGATTAATAAATTACTTTTGCAATATAATAACGGTCCGAAATTACGGGGTGTTACAATCATCCCTCCTTTTAAGAAGTTTCGTCCTCGAAACTTGCAAGTAGAAAACGAAAATACAATAAGGACGAACTCAATTTTCCAAGGGCGAAAATCAAAACATTCAAAACAAATTGGAATTTCAAAAGATGATCTTTCAAAAGGGGTTAAGAAAACTTTCAAAAGCACGATGTCCATATCAAGGGAATGAGAGAACTCTTGATGCATGCAAGCGCTATCATTCGAATCAAGGGCAAATCAAAATACGAAATCATTCGCCGATAAGTGCAGAACTAGTTATCGAGGCGTCTCAATAACGAATCGACAACGAATCAACGCCAAAACAAAATGAAAGCGAAAAGTCAAATGCAATTGTTATAGAAAAATGGTAAATCATTTTTCAAACTTTACCAGAAGTCAAGTTTTCAAATATAATACAAATTTTAACAATGAATCGAAAAGTTAACTCACATTGGTCCGGAATTACACAAAACGAGAAATAGCTTAGGTAACAAATCGAACACTAAGGTTGAAAGAAAGTGAGAAATCATTTTCAAATGTTATAGAAAGAGGTCAATTTGTAGATTTAACTCCAAATTTAAAATAATGAACCAAAAGTTTACTCAAACTAGATAGAATCTATGCAAGATGGAAAACAACTCGGGAACGAGAAGGGCAACTCGCGATAGGGAACTCACACCCAACAGACAAGAAGGAATTGAACTCTTAAAGGTGGAATTTTTGGATGAAGTCAATAAAGATGTCAACGAACAAGACGCTTTACTCAAAAGGTCAAATGAGTTCCAAAAAGGCGAACTTAACGGAACAAGCCAGAATAGCAAGAATGACAATTGTCGGAGATCGGAATTAGAAAGATCGGTACATCGAGAAAGGTTCACTCAATTTCTAACCACAGAGTCATCCTACTAGGTCCTCCGAACATCAATAGGACAACAACCAGAGGCCACACTCATCCAAAGAGCCATCTGAACCACTCATCGACAAGTCTACTTATAAGCTAATCCTTGAGACAATCATATCCTCTACAATTATAACTTAACAATTTCCCAATCAAAATGTTTCCACCAATATCCTCCACCGAACAAAATCAAAATCCAAAGTCGAAACTAGTAACAATATTATACCCTTTACCAAGATTCAATATTCCCAAACGCATTCATGCTTGAAACCAACCACAAGCAACAAGTTGCACTATCCAATCCATAATTAGCACTAACTATAAGATAAATGGGTTCATCACACAAATCATCTGATCGGTTTACTCAAGATTCACTATCCTACTTCCCAACAATATTCCAATTCCAATAGAAATATTCCTCAAAGGATTAAATATAAGGTCCAAACTTACAATAACATTCCACAAACTTAGCTATCAATCCCCAATACCGTAAAGTAAGGCTCAAATGACAAACGAACAATCCCCGAACGAACAATGCCCAAAACAAATCCAAAATAACCATAGAAATACTCCACCAAGGTAAACTAATCCCATTAGTCTCATCATCAAATCGAAACCAATGTGAGTCTTATTCCACCAAATCACGCGAACCTCAAATCGCAAGGAGACTACAACATTGCCATCATAAGAATTCCATCAAAAATCTAGCTCTCATATTACATGGTCAAATACAGACACAAACTCCTACACCAATTCCCGACAAAACCAAAATACAAAAATCCTCAAATCACATCCCACTAACTCTGTAAACATGGTCAACAAGGTACCAACTATACTAAGTAGATAAGGAGTGATATCGGGATAGAGAAACGGTAAAATATTTTCGAAGGGTGCATGAGCATGACAAGTTAGGAAACTAGGGAGTCGGACCGTAAAGATAACGGTTGACAGAAATAAGAGGTACTCGAGTCAAGAAGATATCTCGGGCAAGAAGAAGATACGTAAACTTCAGCATAAAAACAGGGTTCAACGAACGCTAAAGAGAAGGAGAGGAGAACAGAAGCGGCATAATGAAAGGGTTACCGCTTAACCAGACACTCCTCAAAGCTTATGATCGCTATGATAAGGTTACATCACTAAGGTGCTCAACAAAGACTCAAAAGTCTACCAAAACATAGGACTAACAAGGACTCCACAATGGTAGGTTTTCCTCAACTCAATTGGTTCCAAGAGCCAAAATCAATTCACCACACAAATTCATTTGTTACCATCCAAGTCCCAAAGTATCTCCTTTACAATTCTCGTCATCGAACTTCACTTGCTATGTCATCCCCAAGTACCATGGCTTGTTTACACTATCATCTCACCATTTCGTACTTCTAGTCTCCGATACCATAAATTAGAATCGCATCTTTGAACTCACGAACTACATCGAACAACTCCCCACCAAAATTCCCAAATTCAGATATGATTAATAAGGTCAACCACGTGTTCTCAAATTTCAAAAGGTCAACAAGGGCTACTCTATACTAGATTTGGTCAACTCAAAAGGTTTAACAAACTAACTAATTCCAAAGTACGATACCAATCCATTAAGCAACGTCAATGTCCTATTGTATTCCTTTCAAGGCCTACAAAGATTGGGCTAACTATCATTCCTTTAATTCTCCACAAGAAACATCGAGACTCTCAAATGAAGTAGCTTAGGTTCATTCCAATTTATGTGCTAAGGTAGTACCCATGCTCAATCACCTATAACAAACAAGCTCTCAATAGACATAAATCCCAAGGTGTTTCTCAACTCACTAGGCTCTCACATCAAGCACAACTAACAAGACTAACCAAAGGTCCCCAAGTTATCTTCTCATATACAACTCAAACCTTAAACAATCAATTTCTCAACTCGTTCACGCCCTCCAATGATACATTCACTCACCCTAAGGTACGAGGCTCAGATAAAAACATTCTCTCAAAACCGGGTTCTCTTGAACAAGGGGACTATCCCGTGGAATAAAAGGAAGGTGTCCACAAGGACTCTTATTATAAGAAGAAAACGAACCAAGGATGAATCGGGAGAAAGAATAGAAGAGTAATTACCAAGGCGAGAGAAGAGGAATTAGAAAGACGAATAGACAACTAGATTGAAAGATTAAGGTAGGGTACACTGAATACGAAAAGAAATATCGAGAAAGTGGAAGCATCCTTCATTTGGCATAACCAATCTCCAACATTCGGCAACGGCCACTCAATCTTGGTCACCAACGAGTAAGATCATGGTCATAGCTTCAACGGCACGAAAATTAATAACTAACAATTAACAAACCTAGCTTGTAGGATTGCATTATCTGCGTTTCTTGGAGGGGCCATCTTGCAAAAGAGAACATTGGTTAGCACCTAACAAATAGCAATCACAAACAGGCTACCACATAAAATCCTAAATCTACCCATCCTACCCATCTCTCAAGTGTATTATTTAAAAGACAAGTTATTTATATTGGGGTGCACAAACGTGCGTCGGGAGCAAATATGCTCTGATACCAACTGTGACACCCTCATTTTTAGCGTTAAATAAACACGTAAATTCTACAGAAAAACTGACAGGATATGTTTGTAATTGGTTCAACTAGATAAAACCTGTAATTTTAAAAACTTTTCTAAACCATTCACAAACATTTCCAAATGAAGGGTGCCAAAACCTGCAAAAACAAACAAACTAATTTACATAACATAGCTAAAGTCGCGAGAATAAAGTGATACAAACCAAAGTAAGAGAGGGAGACATATGTCCCTCCAAAATATAAACACAACCATAAGTTTAAAGGTTTACTACAAAATATAACCAAACTAGGTCCAAGGTTCTTTTGCTCGCTAGCTCGTCCATGTACCCCATCTAAACATCATCAACCTGTCAATCACATTTTATACAAACACGAAAGCCACAATTCAGTGGGGAGTAACTTCGAGTTCTCCCAGCCACGAAATGTCATAATTAATATAACATGTAAACATAAGAATATAAATATGAAAACACATAGCCTTAGCATATAGATGCTAGACAATCGTGCTTATCATGTGAGCAACAATATAACAACACATAGTCCTAGCATGCGAACACTAGACCGACTCATACTACACTATCATGTGAATCACATAACATCCAGGAATCCAAACTCTATCAACCATAGCCGGCTTGCATCTCACCTTCTATGATTCATAGAATCACCATACAAGAAAGGGCAATATATCAAAGACAGGCATAAGTTCTTAGCACCGTCAATAGTCACTCTGTAACTCGAGTCTATACCACGAGGTAGGGAAGGTAATCGAACCGGTATCTTGGCTCGAGGTTCTATCAAAACATGGCCAAGATACAACACAACCCTAGCCTAAAATCTCGCATGAGACCTAGACATGCGGATACACACCACCGCACCCAAGACCCACAATTTTTTTAAAACAAAGTGAGTACCCTAAGGAGTCCACCAAAGGGTTGGCTAGTACTTAAGCTGACCACTTACTCTCAAAATAAGTAACGAGGTCATGCCCCAACTTGGATATAAACCCACCAAGTCAGGAACACAAAGGCTATTGAGCAGTGAACATATACTCGTCAAAGACTATAAAGACCTATCTATGACAAACACAACAATACCACACATATAAGCAGCTAACCAACAACACAATCCCCAGTATTAATGGTACTCATAACCTTTATAAATTCAATTACCCAAATTATAAGAATGAGAAACCAACCTGCAAGAAGTATTTAATACCAATTCCATTTCAAGCAATATTAACAATATTAAAGGTTTCAGGGAATCTAAGGCCGTTTCTACAATATAAGAACCCATTCAAAACAACCAACCACTTATGTGAAATAAAAACATAATTAATGGCCTAAAACAAGAATAAGGCCAAATATCCATTTTTCATAATAATTTCATCCAACCGAATTTTTACCCGCAACCCCGATCCCGCGCAGTGCACGGTTCAATCATGGCCGACCAACACACAATTGACTGACATCGATTCAGTCAAAGGGACCAAGGGCTCAGTTTTCGGCATAATCATCCAAACATTACAATTATCGCTATAAAATTCATTTTATGCCTATTCATTACAATTTCATATCATAACCTATCCTAACATGTATAAACTACCAATATAAGCATAATTTTACCAACATCATTATATTCATTACTAACATTATTCATTTCAAAAGATTACCCATATGTTACTTATACTAAATATAACATTAATAAACCCAAAACGACGAACAACGCATGAAAAACCGCGAAACAAGCAACGGGCCGACCGGGCCAACCTGTGGAACTGCCGTGGGCCTCGCGGCTCTGGCCGCGCCACCCCAAACCCTCCATTTCTCCATTTTTGTTCAGTTTAACATCGTCTGAAGCATCAATTAATCATTCCCATTTCATTTCCATACTAATATGTGAACTTAAACTAACAAAAGACATGATTTTAACCCATATATTCATGTGAAATAACTACTCAAATAACATTCACCAAAATCATACAAAAAGCAAAGAATGTGACATTTATTCGTCGAGTAACTCGAAATATGTTACCTTAAGCTAGAAAAAGGCAAATAACCCTTGAGAAAACCCTAAAAACAGTAGCTACCCATCATCCTCTACTATATAGGAGTCCCCTATATCATCCCCATAATCTTCACCTATTAAAAACAACAAAAAGACAACAATAATCACTAAAACCGAAATTATGCCCCAAAATCATCTTAAATCAACATAATGAAAACTGAAATTAAAACATACTAGGATGTAGATCTTGAAGAGAGGATTCCGAAAATATAAATTTTGCGAAAATCCGACTAGAAACGAAGAAGTTATGATGAAATTACGATTGTAAGATTATTTTTTTTTTTTTTTGTGGATTTCGGTCAAGAGGCACAAAAGAAGAACAAAGGAAGTTCTAGGAAGGAATGGGAAGGAGGAAGAGGAGGTGTGCCGAGAAAGGAGAAAGAGGAGCGGGATTTGGCGGAATTTCATTAGTCGGTTTTGGCTCGTTTCGACGATAATTTCGACGATAATTAGAACCGTTTGTCAAATTCAAATTCCGACAATGCCAAAGTTCTTAAACACGAGATTACAAGAAGATTGAGTACTCATATGACCCATTTCCAAAATCGTTTGCCCAATTTTCACAAGAATTTCCATTTTCCCCGATATGCCCTTATTTCGAAATAAAAGGTTTTTACATGGTTTAAATTATTTTTAAACATTTCGAAACTATCAAAATAAATAATTTACTTCAAAATATAATAGAATTATATTTCATTGAATTATTATTACTTCATATACATTAATATTAAATTCAACTTGATTAATAAATTACTTTTGCAATATAATAACGGTCCGAAATTACGGGGTGTTACACATTGGATGAGGAATTGCCCCATATATTTGGGAAATATTAGGGATGGACTTGTTATTCCACTCGGTAAAATTCCTTCTGAAATTTATGTTATTGATGTAAATTTTACTTCCACCACAACGTGAGTATTAGATACCGGTTGCGGTTCTCACCTTTTTAATCATTTACAGGGGCTAAGAAACGTGGAAAAGCTGAGCAAGGGCGATGTTGATCTCCGTCTTGGGAATGGAGCTAGGGTAGCGGCTACATCCAAGGGAACTTATGTGCTTGTTTTAGCAAATGGATTTGAGTTGTATTTGCATAATTGTTTTTATGTACCTTCTATTTCTAAGAACATTATTTCAATTGCTATGTTAGACATAGATGGTTTTAATTTTGCCATTAAAAACAATTCTTGTATTATTTCAAGAAATGACTTAGTCATAGGCCGAGGTTCTTTTATTAATGACATTTATGTTCTAGAAACTTCTAATCCAAGTAAAGACATCTATAATATACAATCGAAGAAACTGAAATCAAGTGATCCAAATGAATCATACATTTGGCATTGTCGATTGGGTCATATCAACGAGAATCGCATCAAAATATTAGTTTCCACTAATGTTATTAAACCATTTGATTTTCAATCATATGGTATATGCGAATATTGCCTCCTAGGAAAAATGACTCGTAATCCTTTTAGTGGTAAAAGGACTCGAGCTAGTGAACTATTGGGACTTATACATACCGATGTATGTGGACCAATGACTAGCACCGCTAGGGGAAATTATGATTACTTCATAACCTTCACCGATGATTTATGTAGATATGAGTATATCTACTTAATGAAGTATAAGAGTGAAGCTTTTGAGAAAGTTAAAGAATTTCAAAATGAAGTAGAAAACCAATTGAACAAAAGGATAAAGGCACTACGATCCGATCGTGGTGGAGAGTATCTTAGTAATGAATTTGATTCACACTTGAAAGGTTGTTGCATCGTGTCACAACTCACTCCATCCGGTACACCACAACTTATTGGTGTTGCCGAAAGGAGAAATCGAACCCTAATAGATATGGTTCGATCCATGATGAGTCAAACCGAGTTACCCGACTCGTTTTGGGGATTTGCAATCCAAACCGCAATCAAATCATTGAATAATAGTCCAACAAAGGAAACCGAAAAGACTCCATATGAGATGTGGAAAGGAAGGGTTCCTAATATATCCTATATGAAGATTTGGGGATGTAATGCTTATATCAAGGCAAAGACCGACAACAAGCTTGCCCCACGATCTGAAAAATGCATCTTTGTAGGTTACCCCATTACCTCCCGAGGATATTACTTCTACAAACCTCAAGAAAACAAAGTGTTTGTGTCTAGTGACGCTGTCTTCTTAGAAAGTGAGTTTATTTCTAAGAGACAGAGTGGGAGAAATTTTGAACTTGATGAAGTTCAAGAGCCACAAACCGAAGTAGAGACGCAAGAAGACGTTCCTTCGTCGTCTAATTCTGTTGTTATTCCTCAACCGAGGAGGTCAGGCCGAGTTTCTCACCATCCTGATAGATATGTTGGACTTATCGAAGAGGATGGGACCCTCGATCTGTTACTTTTAGAAAGTGACGAACCCGCCACCTACAAAGCTGCAATCTCTAGTCCCAATTCAGCTTTATGGCTTGAAGCCATGAAATCCGAAATGAGTTCTATGCATAAAAATCAAGTATGGAACTTGGTGGATTAGTCTGAAGGGGAAAGACCTCTTCAGTGCAAATGGATCTTCAAAGTAAAGAATGGCATAGAAGGATATGACGATGTCTACAAGGCTAGGCTAGTGGCAAAAGGTTTTACTCAAGTTCATGGTCTTCACTATGACGAAACCTTTGCCCCCGTGGCTATGATAAGATCTATTCGGATACTGTTAGCGATCAACGCATTTCATGACTATGAAATATGGCAAATGGGTGTCAAGACCGCTTTTCTGAATGGGCATTTAGAAGATGAGGTGTACATGATACAACCCGAAGGTTTTGTGGATCCAAAAAATCCTAACAAAGTATGCAAGCTTAAGAGATCCATTTATGGTCTTAAGCAAGCATCAAGAAGTTGGAACCATCGATTTAGTCATGTCATAAAAGAAAATGGTTTTACTCGAAGTATTGAGGAACCATGTTTATACATGAAGTTCAGTGGGAGCAATGTTGTGTTCCTAATATTGTATGTGGATGACATACTACTTATTGGAAATGACATTCCTATGTTGTCTTCCGTCAAGGAGTGGCTAGGAAATCATTTCCAAATGAAGGATTTAGGAGAAGCACAACGTATATTAGGTATCTGGATCTATAGAGATAGACCCAAAAGGATATTGGCATTAAGTTAAGAATCTTATGTTGATAAGATTCTTCGGCGCTTCAGCATGGACCAATCCAAAAGAGGCTTGGTTCCTATAGTTAGTGGGACCATATTGAGCAAGTCTCAATCACCCACCGTACCCAAAGATGTTGAACGCATGAAGTTTATCCCTTATGCTTCCGCCGTTGGATCAATCATGTATGCCATGATATGTACTCGTCCAGATGTCTCGTATGCTTTGAGCATGACGAGTAGATATCAAAGAAATCCAGGTGAGAGTCACTGGATTCCCGTCAAGAAAATCCTTAAGTACTTGTGAAGGACTAAGGATTTTGTCTTAATGTTTGGAGGTGACTTCGAGCTCTGTGTTAAGGTTTACACGGACTCCAGTTTTCAAACAGATAGAGATGACATGAAATCACAAGCTGGATTTGTTTTCATGCTCAATGATGGTGCCGTAAGCTGGAGAAGCTTCAAGGAAGCTGTGACTGCAGATTCTACAACGGAGGCTGAGTACATAGCAACATCAAAAGCTCCCAAGGAAGCTATGTGGTTCAAGCAATTCTTGGAAGGGCTAAAAGTAGTATCTACCGCCAATGATCCCATTACTCTCTATTGTGACAACAATGGGACAATCTTCCAAGCTAAAGAACCCAAGTCTAGTAATAGATCTTGACATGTACTTAGAAAATTCCATGTAATTAGAGATTTCATCGAAAGGAAGGAAATTGCGATTTTTAAGGTTGGGACGGATGATAACATTGTTGATCCGCTCACCTAGCCTTTATCGCAGGATAAACATGATGGACATGTCGTGTCCATGGGACTTAAACGCATGCCAGTTTTATGTTAGATTTTGATATGAAATAAAAGAGTTGTTTTATTTGTTCATATACATAATCACATTTGTCTTTTAATTTTTCATTACTTTGTCATGTTCAAATGGGTTGTAAAGACAAGATTAAACCCCATTAAAGTGAACTAAATTGACATAGTAATCGCCCATAGTCACTTGTATGAGGTGACGTCTCGAAGTGACTAGAGTGTGATGCGATTGATGGCAAGTTCAAGTGCCATAGAGTCATAAGAGATGACTAGTCTATCACATAGGCAGACGATTTGGAACACTCTGTAGGGCCTAATGACCACTTATGGAGTTCTGGCAAATTATATTGCCTGGTCGTGGCAAGAGCTACTGTAGTATTGTAATGAGTCGATTTTTTTGATTAAAGACTGTTCGCTCAAGGTGGCATAATTTCAGAGTAACTTTGATTTATGTTCCTACGACCTTCGTAAATGGGGTTAAAAGGGCTTATTTTGGGTTATGATGAGCTGTGGCTAGTCCAAGGGAATAGTGCGATAGGAATTGTCCACCCCCTTGTCAGGGTTAAAACAATATCTCAGGGCCACTCGGGGAGTAATGAAATGGAAATGCGTGGCCACGCTCGGAAGGTATCTATGGTAGATAATTCCGATCAATCAGTTGTTCTCCAGATCGAGGAAACCACTTTCGATATGATCACTTGCAAGTACGGCCTGAAAGACACCTTGCATTGAGTGGGAGATAGAAATAGGACAAGAGAATTGGTTCCGCACACTTGTCGAGGACAAGTGGGAGATTGTTGGAGTGTCCCCGACAATAATGCGATCACATTGTTGATCATATTGAGATCACATGTTTAAATCTCATATTAAGAATACATGAGGGAAAGTAATACTTCTTAGTCAACTGGTCCACACATATCGGTAATGATTGGCTGACTAGAGTTTGACATTACTGTCGTACGACGGTGGTGATCAGTTGATCCCGTAAGGTCATACCTATAGGGTAATGCTCTTAATTGATTATTTAATTAATCGATGCCGATACGAGTTAATTAAATTGCTTAAAATTGACGGATGATTTTGTGAGTAAAATTATGTATCTTATTGTAATTCGATTAAATAAGATACGGTCTAAGTAATCGAATCGTTTTATTACTTAGATTAAATTATTGTTTACGAAACAATTGAAACAGATTGAATAATTTATTATAAATACAAGTTGTTGTAATTTATAATTCGATAAACCATTTTTGTACAAGTAATTAAGAATTACTAGTTAATTTTGTATGTGACATATTTTATTAATATGTTAAAAATACACTATAGTGTAACATGTCATGTAACATGTGACATATGACAAAATTGACAATTGACAAATATAAAATGGACCTTCCATTTTATGTTGGGTGTACCGAAGATGGGGAGGGTTAGGGTTTTAAATTGTATTGATTATTTTAAATAGAAAACACAATGATCACTCTAGTATATAGCCATGCAACCCTATAGCTTTTTAGAAGAGCAACTTTTGCATGCATTGGCTCCCTAAAGTCCCACCCCCACCCGGTTTTTCTACCTAGAGGAAGCCAAGGGTTTCTTCTATAATTATTCACCTCTACACTATATAGTTTTCTAGTGTTAGAAAATATAAACAACTCTCTACATTTGTGAAATATTTTAGAGAAAGAAACTGATACAATTCTGATGGCACTACTAATTAAATTAATTTAGTGCACTGCCAGGGATCGAACACGGGTTTGAATTAGTGGTAACTGATGCAATTAGGAGTAGTTAGGATGGAATAAAACTAATCAAAAGATTAGATTTCATTAGTTAGATTATTATCTTTTAGTTGTCAGATTATGATATTGAATTAAAATCAAAGTTGTTGCTTTGTTTGTGTTTACAAGTTTGTGTAAACACCTCGGTTCGACGCGTTCGTTCCAAACCTGGTTTCTGTCTGACACGTTTTCAGGCTTAAACTAGATCGACTAGCAATAGGTCTTGCAACATCGATCACCATTGGTTGGATTATAGGTCTAATCCAAGCAAATATCCGGTTACCTAATTCCTGGTTTGTTGTTCCTTTACTGTTTTCGTGGCTTGTTATTGTTTCCGTTTGTTTCATTATTGTGCTGCTTCCGCGAATCAACGAAAGTTTATAACTTTCGTATCATAAGTGGTATCAGAGCTTCGGCTCTTGATTTCCTCAAATCTAGACGGTCCTAGGCGTGTCAAAGCCAAGTTTTTAGTTGAATTTCTGATTGCGATTGGAATTCAAGGGTTAAACTCAAGCAGGTAGTTTGAGGGTTAATCGGTTTTTATCCAAGGAGCACGGTTCTAGTAACTTGCTGCTCAAGGCGTGAGGTTGCAAAAAAAAAAAAAAAAATACTATTCACGTGGTACTGTTCACCAGGGGGAAAACATGTCGAGATTTTTCTCGTTTGAAAGCAACTATGAGGAGAATGTTATGTTTGATCCGACATTGCCTCCTATTTTTGATGATTATATTGATGAGGAAACAGTTGAGGAGGTTAATGCTGAAGTTCTTCTCGTACAAGGAGGGTGGAGGGGTGGAAAGCACGGGTGGAGACGGCACAAGAGGGTTATAAATGATTACTATGGTTGAAAATTCATAGAGATTGAAGATGATGAGTTGAAGAGGAAATTAATGATTTGCCCAAATAATTTCCCGTTCTTCTTCATCAATTTTGCATCTGAATTTGCTAGGATTGTATTCGATCCAGGGGAATTCTAGGGTTCTAAGAATCGGGACGATTCTTTTGAAGAAAGGGAGTATGATACAATTCTGATGGCACTACTAATTAAATTAATTTAGTGCACTGCCAGGGATCGAACACGGGTTCGAATTAGTGGTAACTGATGCAATTAGGAGTAGTTAGGATGGAATAAAACTAATCAAAAGATTAGATTTCATTAGTTAGATTATTATCTTTTAGTTGTCATATTATGATATTGAATTAAAATCAAAGTTGTTGCTTTGTTTGTGTTTACAAGTTTGTGTAAACACCTCGGTTCGACGCGTTCGTTCCAAACCCGGTTTCTGTCTGACGCGTTTTCAGGCTTAAACTAGATCGACTAGCAATAGGTCTTGCAACATCGATCACCATTGGTTGGATTATAGGTCTAATCCAAGCAAATATCCGGTTACCTAATTCCTGGTTTGTTGTTCCTTTACTGTTTTCGTGGCTTGTTATTGTTTTCGTTTGTTTCATTATTGTGCTGCTTCCGCGAATCAACGAAAGTTTATAACTTTCGTATCATAAGTGGTATCAGAGCTTCGGCTCTTGATTTCCTCAAATCTAGACGGTCCTAGGCGTGTCAAAGCCAAGTTTTTAGTTGAATTTCTGATTGCGATTGGAATTCAAGGGTTAAACTCAAGCAGGTAGTTTGAGGGTTAATCGGTTTTTATCCAAGGAGCACGGTTCTAGTAACTTGCTGCTCAAGGCGTGAGGTTGCAAAAAAAAAAAAAAAAATACTATTCACGTGGTACTGTTCACCAAGGGGGAAAACATGTCGAGATTTTTCTCGTTTGAAAGCAACTATGAGGAGAATGTTATGTTTGATCCGACATTGCCTCCTATTTTTGATGATTATATTGATGAGGAAACAGTTGAGGAGGTTAATGCTGAAGTTCTTCTCGTACAAGGAGGGTGGAGGGGTGGAAAGCACGGGTGGAGACGGCACAAGAGGGTTATAAATGATTACTATGGTTGAAAATTCATAGAGATTGAAGATGATGAGTTGAAGAGGAAATTAATGATTTGCCCAAATAATTTCCCGTTCTTCTTCATCAATTTTGCATCTGAATTTGCTAGGATTGTATTCGATCCAGGGGAATTCTAGGGTTCTAAGAATCGGGACGATTCTTTTGAAGAAAGGGAGTATGATACAATTCTGATGGCACTACTAATTAAATTAATTTAGTGCACTGCCAGGGATCGAACACGGGTTCGAATTAGTGGTAACTGATGCAATTAGGAGTAGTTAGGATGGAATAAAACTAATCAAAAGATTAGATTTCATTAGTTAGATTATTATCTTTTAGTTGTCATATTATGATATTGAATTAAAATCAAAGTTGTTGCTTTGTTTGTGTTTACAAGTTTGTGTAAACACCTCGGTTCGACGCGTTCGTTCCAAACCCGGTTTCTGTCTGACGCGTTTTCAGGCTTAAACTAGATCGACTAGCAATAGGTCTTGCAACATCGATCATCATTGGTTGGATTATAGGTCTAATCCAAGCAAATATCCGGTTACCTAATTCCTGGTTTGTTGTTCCTTTACTGTTTTCGTGGCTTGTTATTGTTTTCGTTTGTTTCATTATTGTGCTGCTTCCGCGAATCAACGAAAGTTTATAACTTTCGTATCAGAAACACTCATAAAATCCTCTCCTCTTAACCGAAAAAGAAGAGAACAAAATCCAATTTTTGTGTCAAGTTTAAGTTAGATTTTAATTAATACTAAATCATATTAATTAAAATTATTAAGGGTGTTACTTTGGGTATAATTCCTTGGGAGAGATTCTCCAGTTGAATCTTGTTCTTCCACATTTTAGAAAGCTCAAGAACTAGTAAGAAGGTGAACTTCCTAGTGCCCTTTGATCCGAAATACTCAATGTAAGAATTGATTTTCTCCTTACTCTTGTATTTGTTTTGCATGCATAAGATATGGAATTAATTTTATGACTAAATTAATTATTCACATATTCAATATGTAATCAAATGAGATTAATGAATCCCAACACCTGCCACCTGACTCGTCTAGGTAACCCAACATCTGCTCGCATCAAGCTGTTCTGCATCTCCCTATCCGACATGAAGTTTCCTGATTTGCTGCACGACTTCTCACCTGCCTCTTCCTCCAATTCACAACAATCAGCCCACAGGATGTCTTCTGGTATGTTACTTTTGTGTTGTCATTCGTGTTATCTCTACTTGTATGAAATTTTGCTGTCCACCTGGTATTTGTGGTGCCTGAGATCTGGCTGCTTGCAGGCTCAAAATTTGACCCTCTAAAGGCTATTTTCCAGAGTGCTAAAAGAAAGAGAGCTGCTGCGAGCCCTGACGTAGCCTTTGCCTCCAAGAGGAGTGCCCCTGCTGCTTCCTTCCAGTCTCCTCCTACCCATTCCAGCACTGCCCGTCCTGAGCCCTTAGAAGTCAGCCCACTGTCCCTTTATCCTCCTACCCCACCTGCTTGTCCTTCTGCTGCTGCCAGTGGCGGCATCATTGCCCACTTCCCTGAGGGCCTCGGGAACATAGATAAGGTGCCATACTGGCTTAAGATAGACCAGATCCTCTTCCCTCCACTTGTGGAGGTCTTCTAGAAATTCTCGCCAGAAGAAATGGCGGAGAATGATGTGCATAACGCTTTATGGTAAGTACTCTCTCTCTGCCACCTGTTCTGATTTATCCATGCCAGTCTTGTTAACTTTTCCCTTTCTATTCTCAGGCCTTCCAGTCAGCCCTTTACAATAGGAAGATGATTAAAGTAGTCCAAACTACCAGCAGGGCCACTAGTGTCAGGAATTAGGAGCTGACTGGGACATTGCTGAGTTGGAGCAACAGCGCGCTGACCTTAGAGGACGGGTTGTGGAGCTGAAAGCTGAGCTTGCTGGAGCCAAGAAGAAGTTAAAGGAGGGAGCTGATCAGCTGGCACGTACCCAGGAAGTGTGCAGTACCTTCTCTGATTCTCTCAAGCGCTCTGACGAGAATATCAGCGAGCTGATTTCCCTGGCCACCAAGATTGTTGCTTATGCTACCTGGCGGGGAAAGATCAGTGCAATGGCAATGATCATGAACTTAACAACAGGGGCTACTTCTTCAACTGGTCTTGTTCCGTCACAAGCGACACAAGATTTTTTCGAAGGTGCAAATCTGAAGGAATATGTTGAAGAACTGGAAAATATAGCGTCACAAATGAAGAAATCTCTTGATAAAGCTTCTTCATTGTCAGATGTTGGGAAGGTGTCCAAGAAAAAAAACCAAGGCAGCTGTTTTGGTAATTTTTACCGGATTAGGTTAAGCGAGGTCAATGCGGTCTTACTCGTTGCATGTTGAGTGGATGTTCGTGTTTAGTGCAAAGTAAAGGAATTAAGTACGCAAGTATAAATTGACACATGGGATTTGGTGACGCGGAAAACCAAATATGGAAAACAACCACGGGAAGGGACGGTACCCTTCCAAGGATTGCACTAGCTTGTTAATAAGAGAACGAGTACAATGGAGACGGAATGTAAACCTAGCTAGCACAATGTATTATGCATGTGGGATCTTGAATGCCCTTTCTTGTTTGCCCCATTTGCTATTTATAGGGTAAGAACCCTAGATATGTCCTACTCCGTTTATGGCAAGGAATATTAGTCCTGTCACAACTCTTTCCATAAACGGATCCTCTTCCTCCATTCTCCCTAATCTCCCTGAAATCTCCCTGAGGATTCCTTGGCACACGGTTCCTTCTGTTCTTGGGATTCCTGCGGCTATAAGCTCCTTGGCCCAACTCACTGAACGGAACTTCTTGGGCTTGCTCCATATTAGGCCAATAAGCGGATTTTGGCCCAAACAGCAGCCAAGAAAAAAAAACAAGGTTGAAAAATTCAAGTTTACGCCTACCGTAGAGGGTGTGTCACTTGCAGAAGATGCTGATTTGGTTGACAAAGCAGATGATGGGGTGGTGTCACAGATTATGGAGACCGTTGATTTTTATAATACCGCTGAACTGAATGAAGCCTGTCGATGAGAGGAAGAGGAGTGCGGAGGAGATGAAACTGACTATTCTCAATTAACGGGTCAGATTTAAGAGACAATTTGTAGCCCGGCCGAAGTTTCGGAAGCTTTCATGAAGTCCTCATTAAATGAGGAGTAGAAAAGTGGTGAAGGGGAAGTGCCTGTTACTAGTGGCCCCCCTGAGGTGGCTGAACATGTTGTTGAGAAGGATGATTTAGAAGTAGCTGATAAAGTGGATGAGGATGTGGTAGTGCAGTCAACTGAAGATGGTTCATATTCATTTCAGTTGAAATTTATTTCGACTTCAGATATTGAGAACGCGTTGCAAGGATTGTCAGATATTGGTGACGGTGAAGAGCTCAGGAAGAGTTTGTGCAGGATATGGATATGGAGCCGTCTCAAGCAGGGGATAATGATGACTTGAAAGAATAGGGGCCTTCCTATGAACCTGAACCACAAGTGAATGGATTAATGCCTGGGAAGGCTATGGATGTTAGTGGTATCCAGGGAGCGGACCAGCCTGTTTACCAAGCCATCTTCAGTGAAACGAAGATTCCGGGGGTTGAGTCGACCGTTGTTTTGACCGCATACCTAAAAGGAGCAGCTCAAGAAGAGTCGGAGATCGGTTGTGGCATGGTCAACGAACAGGAACAAGGTCCCCTTTCGCAACCAACTTGTCCCGGCTTGTTTCAGAATGAGGTTGTGGCTATGGATGTTGTTTGGGGAGCAGATAAGGTGGTTGTTGAAGCACCCTCTTCTAAATTTAAGTTGCCTGAATTTAATTTGACTGTTTCTTCTACTACAGAGCTAAATGAGGCATTTCAAGGGGTTCCATCTGAGCATTTTGGAACGACTGATACGAGAGGCCCCTTCTAAACCAACCGTTCCTGCGGCTGGTCGTGAAATATATGTCCCCCGGAGTAACCTGGACCACCACCCCTTCCTATTTCATTCAGCTGAGCACCTGCAGTGCATAGATGTGGTCCCCGAGAATCTTGGTTGTACCATTGATTGTGGGGTACCCATGCCCGAGCAGGACTTTATTACGGCAGACCTGCAGTGCAATAAGAATTTATTCAGCAATGTTTTTAGTGTGAGGAAAGACGTCCTGGACTACGTCTTTAACAAATCAGAATCTTTTTTTGAAAGGGTGAGTCTATTTTAACTTCGATGTCAAACATAGTAATACTGGGACCATTCTGAAGCAGTCTATAAGTCGTCGTATACATTTTTGCCTAATAAAGTGTTTTTTTAGGGAACAATTGGCAGTATTATCAGACTTTTTTTTCGTGTCACGGGAAGACATGTTAAACCTCGAACCTGTACAGGAAGTTATGTCTTATGTAATTGATTGTTGGTGCTTACTAATCAATAAGATGATTTATGACCAAACTGCACCAGTTGCATCTTCTCGTTGTTTCTTCGGGCTTAGTCACACCGTATTTTTCCTATCCTCACTCAATCCCATTTGTATAGTTTTCACTTTAATTATAACGTAAGTGTCTAAGTTTAATAGCGCTGCCCTTCGTTTGAACAGAGTGCTGCCCTGGATATTTGGAACGCCAAGAAGAAGGGAATAGTTGTTGACAAAACAGATGAGATCTGGTCTGGGTAGCATGCTTGGAATCAATCATGTGTGTCTCCATTTCAACTTGATTCTGATATGGTAAGTGTAATTGTAAAAGTGTCATCAGATGGAAGTGTAGAGGGTCATTGAAAGTGTAGATATGGTCAAATTGGAAAGTGTAAATGTTATCACATTGGAAGTGTAAATGTTAGCATATGGATAGTGTAAATGTGATTATAATGAAAGTGTAAATGTGATTAAATTGAAAGTGGAATTGTGATGATATGGAAAGTGTAGATGTGATTCTAATAAAAGTGTAAATGTGATTAAATAGTAATGTAAATGGGATTAAATAGAAAGTGTAAATGTGATGATATGGATAGTGTAAATGTGATATTATGTAAAGTGTAAATGGGATCATATGGAAAGTGTAAATGTTATATTATGGAAAGTGTAAATGTGATGATACAGATAGTGTAAATGTGATCCTATGCAAAGTGTATATGTGAAATATTATGAAGTGTACATATGATTAAAATAGAAAGTGTAAATGTCACTATATAGAAAGTGTAAATGTTATATTATGGAAAGTGTAAATGTGATCATATGCAAAGTGTAAATGTGATCATATGCAAAGTGTAAATGTGAAATATTGTGAAGTGTAACTGTTATGGGGTTGTTCTCACTTGCTCCAGGTCTTCATCCCGGTATTATCTAGTAATAATGATCATTACAGCTGTGCTTGCATAAACTTCGCATCCGAGCAGATAGAGTATCTGGACAACCGTTCTTACGATGATGATTTTGAAAAGCTTCCATATTTTGGAATTGCTAGTATTGTGGTAATAACTATAAACAACATTCATAAATTACCTTTAGTCTAAAGGTATTGCCAAAGGTTCAAAGGTCAGCGGGTTTAATTTTATCAATGTATAATTTAAATGGCAAGGTAGGGGTTATTCGAGGTTTGACTGCGGGGTTTACATGATAATACACATGTTGCTTTTCTGTGGGAAATCTTTTGACTGCACCCTAGGGGTGAGGGACGTTATCAACCTCATCCAGGCTGAAGTTGTTTCGACCCTGGTCCTAAGTGACCTTAATAAAGCGAGGGAAGACGTTCGGCAAAGGATATCCTAATTCAAGGCAAAGCATGCTCAAGTACTGAATTCGGGCTCGAATTCTGCACAAAAGAGGAATCTGGACGATGAGGAAGAGATTATTTACAGTAAACGGCTCCGTACCTCAAACCCACCTCATAATCGTGTAGAAGGAAGCCTCGTGGTCAAACCTGTAGCCATACCTGCGGAAAGGAACCCTGTGGTCATACCTGCAGCTGTGCAGTCTTCAGGAAGTCAACCCATGTTGGCCATAAGGAGCAGCCCTCGGGGCGGGGGGATGGTCTGGGATGCTCACTCGGTTGTGGGGCTGCTGGTACTTACACTCTTGTTGTCTCCACATTCTTACGGAACAATCAAACTTTGGTCAGGGGTGTTAGATCGTATCGAAAGCGTGCGGTGGACCATTGGTTCTTAGATGACCACAACTTTGAAAATTCGTTAGTATCTCTCAAATTGTTATAACGTGTGAATTAATTACGATATTGAATTTTTAAAGAATTTCTATATTTAATTGATTACTATACGTGGGCTTCACTACAGTGAATCAATATCTTGGTTCAGTAGGCATGCTGCGCTACGCCGGTCAGACATCATGTCCATGCTTCCTGAGGTTGTAATGTCGCTAGTTGTGATTGAGTTCTGGGCTGTGTTGCTCAACCACATGGATTCGGCTGAATACTTACTTCCTAGGATGGCCTTCTTTGGGTTACGTCATATGGTACGCCCCCCAAAGCCTAAAAGTCACATATTATTTTCCTGGTTATTATGTAGTCTCAATCACTTCTGTGAACAGGAGTGTATCATACAACTGTTGGATATTCCTGGACTAGGTTCACAGTCCAATGCCATCAATGATCGGCTGTACCTAATTTGGGATACCTTCATCCAGGACTGTGATAAAACCTTCAACCTGAATGCTGAGTTTATCTTCATACCCGTCAACATTGGTGGGCACTTTGCATGCGTATGTATAAATTTCAAAGCGCAAACGATCAATCTCCTTGACTACCAACCTCATCCCAACTGGGACCAGTCTGAAATGTGCAAAGTTACTCGTCTTGTTGTAAGTCTGATGCCAATAAACCACTTTCGAATAGGATGAACAATATAGTGTTTATTTAATTTCACGTGCTTTCATTGCAGGCATCAGCTATTAGCGACTATTTGGATGCCAGAACTGCCGACAGGGGATACAAGATTACTAGCTTTGAGCATCGGCAAATCTCGTTTAGGCGCCAAATACCCCGTCCTAACATAACAGAAGCAGGGATATCCTGTATGATATATATGCTGATGTACGAGGGTGAACCTTTTGAGCATCCAGACTTGGAGAAGAAGAGGAATCGACGGTACTTGGTAGTCGAGTTGGTGGCGACCCTTATACTAGCTGACATAAACATCAACAGAGACATTTTTATGGTGAAGGTGGATGAGTTTATAGCTGGAAAAGATGAATTATGGGGTAAGTTACAAAAGAAGCGCAAAGTGAAGATTGTTTTGGTGAAAAAGTAAACCATTTGGGGACATATTATTTTTTTTTTTGGTTGTTCTTGACTATTCGTATTTTGGTTGGCAATGTTGAAACTAATGTCTGTAATGCTATCGTTTTTTTGTGGACATGTCAGGCAGTTGTTAGGGTAATTGACAATCAATTGAAATTGAATTTTAGTTTCATTTAGATTCAAAGTGTAAATGTGACGATATTCAAAGTGTAAATGTGACGATATTCAAAGTGTAAATGTGTCATTCATATAAAAGTGCTTTTGAGAGTGTAAATGTGATGAGATGGGAAGTGTAAATGTGATGAGATGGGAAGTGTAAATGTTAACACACTGAAAGTGTAAATGTGTCATACGCATGAAAGTTTCATTGAATAAGGTAGGTTAGATTTTATTTAATCATAAGTGTAAATGTTACTTGAAATAACATTGTCAATTCAAATAAGTTCAAGAAACACAATGTTTGGCAATCCAATAAAACAGAGACATTTTGGTCTTATGTCAGTGTAACTCTGATGCAGTTGAAAGTTACGCTGCCATGAGACCAATTCCCAATCCTTCGTTCCAATGATAGCACATCAAAGTTTAAAGTTACACATTCAAAATACAAAAGCTACATTATCACTGTCGTGGCGTCTATTCTTCTTCTGATTCCAGCTCTTCCTCCTCCTCTCCTTCATCTTCTTCCGGGGCAGACGACCCCTCGTACAATGGTGTGTGTGCTGAAAAGGGGTTAGGGCAGTTCCTCTTGTCGTGATTTGCCATTCTCTTGCAATTCTTACACTTGCGTTTGGGTTTTCTAGCGAAGGCCAGTGCTTTTGTTTTGGCTGACAACATCTTTTTACCGCTACCCTTGTTTTTTGAATTCTTAGGTGGTAATATCGCCACTACATCACTGGCCGTACAATGCAGAATTTGCTCCATTTGTTGATTTTTATTCAACACTTCCCCTAACGGTGATACGGTATCCTTAAATCCTCTAATTATAGCGGAGAAGCTTTCAACATCAGCCACACCTTTGCCTCGAAGGAGCCCTACAGTCTGATGAACCTCCGACCACATTTTTGTCATTGCAATTTGTTTTTCATCGATGATTCCCATGTTGTCTATCCCTTCATCATTACAATTGAACATCCTTAATCGGAGATACTCTTTCGTCCATCTATTTACATCATAATCGTCACGTATAGTCTTGATCCCATTTGCTGAAAAAATCCATATTATATGGCGGCATATGATACCGGTTCTTTCAAACATTGTACAACTGCAGCTTGCTTTACGTGTATATGGGTCATCAGTTAAAGCTATCATGTAAGTGTGAATGTTGCAAATAATGTAAGTGATTATATGCAAAGTGTAAATGTGATTATATGGAAATTGTAAATGTCATATTATGGAATGTGTAAATGTTATATTATGGAAAGTGTAAATATTATATTATGGAACATGTAAATGTTACGATATGGAAAGTGTAAATGTGATGATATGGAAAGTGTAAATATGACGATATGGAAAGTGTAAATTAAATTACCTGGGCTGTATGCAACTTCAAAATTCTTTCCCCTGGTCGAATCTTTGACAGTAGTCACCTCTAGCTCGCCTCTCTCAGTGAAACCTCCGGTTCTACATGTATTAATTGAGTATATGGCCTATTCCTTGAAGGTGTAGAAAGCTGAATAGGTGTACACCTTTGCAGCATTACTCTCTAACGCCAGATGTGTTGACGTCTTCACGGACGAGTGCTTATCACTGTTGTCAAGCTGCTTTTGTGTATGCCTTTGTTGGTCCATAGCGCTCTCAAAACGCATCCAAAACTCAAACAATGTTTCCGACTTATGCTCAAACCTCTTAAAAAAGCTATTTTCTCTCTTTGATCTTTGAGTCGTCCTCATAACAGACGCCATCTTCAAGTCTCTGCCATGCGCCATCACCCACTGTCCCCTTATACCATACGTATCCGCAAACCAATCATTGGCACCAACTTCATGCTCTTCAATAATTTGCTCCCACATAGCATCGAATTCTGCTGCTTCAAGTTCCTCATCCCATATAATTTAATTAATTTTACACATGAAGTCATTATTATCACTCCTAGAGACACCAAACTTACTGGGCATTTTGTTCATTATATGCCACATACAAAACGAATGGCGCGCTGTCTTGAAAACAAGAGGGACAAATTTGATAATCCCCGGGTCCTGATCTGTAATTATGTACTCGGGTTTCTTACCCCCCCCCCCCATTGTATGTAAAAATTGGTTGAAAACCCAATTAAATAACTCATAATCTTCCCTTGTAATTAGAGCTCCACAGAACGTCACTGATCGTTTATAGTGATCCACACCGGTGAACGGTGTGAAAACCATAGAATACTTATTTGTGGAGTAAGTTGGGTCGAATGACACCGCATCACTAAATAGCTTGTAGTTCCCTCGGGTCGTACTGTCCACCCATATAGCCCTAGATAGGCTTCCATCATCGTCAAAATCGTAGTCAAAGTAGAAACCTATTCTTGTTTCAGTCATTTCCTTAAAATGGTCTACGAACAAATGACCATCACGTTCGTGAATGAAACATTTAATATCCCTATGGAAGTTCTTAAAATCATTTAACCTTGCCCCAATGTTTTCGAATCCATTCACCTGTTCTTTGCAGATTTTGAAGGTCTTTGTTGCTCCTATCTTTAGCTTTCAATTAATAATAGATATTGAATTAATAATGATATATATATATATATATATATATATATATATATATATATATATATATATATATATATATATATATATATATATATATATATAACGTGAATGGATTAATTGAATTAATATTGACGGTGATGGTATATTACTAACCCTTGAGTTCGAAACGATTATCATCTTGTTATAATCTGTTATGTTGCGCGACAATTTCTAGAACTCTCTGTCCTTAAGTGAGATAAGCTCGTGATTGTGACCCTCGTGGAATCGGTCAATTACTAGAACACCATTCTTCATATATAGTCTTATCCTCGCTTTAAACCCCACTCCAGTGACTTTGAATCTCTTCTGTGAATTCTCTCCAATTAGTCCGTCACTCTAATCTTTACTCGGCGCCTTGTGAGTGAAACCTTCTCGATTGCAAACAACAAGCTTTGACTTGATCTCTCCGCCACACAACTTTTTCGTTGTGTACCTACGCACATCAAACCCACAACCAATGGCGTATATCTTATAAAATGTTACCGCGTCCTCAATCCCCCCAAACTCCTGACCGATGTACGGTGTAAACCTCTTTTCAACCTCCCTGCACAATTCCTGCCTGTCAGGCTACACTCCATTTTTGTTAAGTGAATCTGTAAATAGGACTTGTCAATACAATTCAGAGAGTGTAAATGTAAAAAATGAATTGTAAATGTAACAGATAAAAAGTGTAAATGTAAGTGTAAATGTAAAGAGGATCAATGTGTAATTGTCAAATGCAAGTGAAAATGTAAAAAGTATAAGTGTAAATGTGAATCAGATAAAAAGTGTAAGATAAAAAGTGTAAGTGTAAATGTCATCAGATATGAAGTGTAAGTGTGAATGTTTTAAACAATCAATTTATCTTAGAGTGTAAATATAAAGAAAAGCAAAGTGTAAATGTAAGTGTAAATGTAAAGAGGATCAAAGTATAAATGTCAAATGCAAGTGAAAATGTTCCAGATATGATGTGTAAGTGTGATCGTAGATGTCCAAATTGTCCCAAAGTATAAGTGTAAATGTAAACGTCCAAAAGTGTAAGTGTAAATGTCATCAGAAATGTAGTGTAAGTGTAAGTGTAAACGTCCAAAAACTGTAAGTGTAAATGTCATCAGAAATGTTGTGTAAGTGTGATGTTCTAAAAGTGTAAATGAGCAATATCAGTGTAAATGTCAATAGATGTGAAGTGGAAATGAGCGATTATCAATTTTTTAAACTCTTCATTAACAATGTAAGTGTAAATGATGTCACATTTGAATTTGGACTGTCATGGCCTTTAATTTGCATTGTCTAATACGTACAATTTTGATGATGAAAAATAATCAGAAGTGAAAACTGGAACAATTAAAACTGGAGCAATTTCAAAAAAGCAACAATGATATGAAAATGGTGAATGTAAACTATAAATAAAATGCAAGTGGCAGTGTAAATGTAAATGTTAAAATAAGTTCAGCGTAAATGTGATGGTCCGAAAGTGTGAATGTCCAACGTAAGTGTAAATGTTGTCAGAATTTAAACTTGTATAGTACAATGAATTGAAAACTACAACAATCGATGGTCTTTAATTTGCACTGTCTAATACGTACAATTTTGATCATGAAAAATAATAGTAAGTCAAAACTAGAACAATCAAAACTGGAGAAATTTCAAAAATGCAACAGTCATACTATTTGTACAATGTTCATATGAAGATGGTGATTAAATCAAATGCAAGTGCCAGTGTAAATGTAAATGTTAGTATAAGAGCAGTGTGATGGTCTGTAAGTGTAAATGTACAAGGTAAGTGTAAATGTTGTCAGAATTGAAACTTGTATAGTACAATGCGTTGAAAACTAGAACAATCGATGGTCTTTAATTTGCATTGTCTAATATGTACTATTTTGATCATGAAAAATAATCAGAAGTCAAAACTGGAACAATCAAAACTGGATAAATTTTAAAAAAGCAACAATCATATTATTTGTACAATGTTTATGTGAAGATGGTGAATAAATCAAATGCAAATGCGAGTGTAGATGTAAATGTTAATATAAGAGCAGTGTAAATGTGATGGTATGTAAGTGTAAATGTTGTCAGAATTGAAACTTGTATAGTACAATGCGTTGAAAACTACAACAATCAAAATTCATTTTCATATCAAAACTCGATACTCAAAACTGAAATCTAATCTTCATTTCAAACTCAGTATCAAATTTCAAAAGTGTGACTGAAAACAATAACTAAAATGGTGATTGAAAACAATATGAAAATGGTAACTAAAAACAATAATTAAAATGAAGAAATACCATGACATGCAGATTATGTATTCAACTGAAAATATTAAAACGGTGATTGAAAACAATAAATAAAATGAAGAAATACCATTGTTGCCATCTATTATAAGCATTGCTGCGATGATTTGCAAGTTTTAGAACGAATTGCGCTGAATTTTGAGCGTTGAAGAATAGTAAAATGAAGAAAAACTCAGGTTTAGAAAGAAGAATCGTAGATAAAAGTGGATGAAGAAGTGTGTCAAGAAAGGAATTAGGTTGGTTGTGAAACATAGTACAGAGGATATAAGATTACCCGTCAGTTTCTTACTTGGGAAGAACAATTTTCAGAAAAAAAGAGTGCCTCTCTCCTATCTAAGCTTTTTCCTTTTTTTTGGCCTATATTTTGTAAACAATCTCAACCTTAAATGTTATCCATCTAAAGGTCCTTATAAGGACTTAAGGACTCAAAAGATGCAATGGACTCATTAGATCTCCTATATATATATATATATATATATATATATATATATATATATATATATATATATATATATATATATATATATATATATATATATATATATATATATATATATATATATATATATATATATATATATATAATTAGGATCACATGAGTCTACCCTATCTTTTTGAGTCCGTGAGTCCATGATACAATATCACACGTTATACTACACAATATCACAGCTTGCAGTTTCACACGTTATACTAAACAATATCACAACTGAAAAAAAAAATCGAAAAAACAATCGTGATATTGTTTTGTAATACAATATCACACGTTATACTAAACAATTAAAAAAAAAACTTTTTCGAAAAAAAAAAAAAAAAAACTTTTTCGAAAAAAAAAATTGAAAAAAAAAATTGTGATATTATTTTATAATACAATATCACACGTTATACTAAACAATATCACAGCTTAAAAAAAAAAAAAAAACTTTTCCGAAAAAAAAAAATTGAAAAAAAAATCGTGATATTATTTTATAATACAATATCACAGGTTATACTAAACAATATCACAGTTTAAAAAAAAAAAAAAAAAACCTTTTTCGAAAAAAAAATTGAAAAAAAAATCGTGATATTATTTTATAATACAATATCACACGTTATACTAAACAATATTACAGTTAAAAAAAAAAAAAAAAAAAAAACTTTTTCGGGAAAAAAAAATTTCGAAAAAAAAATTTGAAAAAAAAATTCGAAAAAAAAAATTGAAAAAAAAAATTCGAAAAAAAAAACTTGAAAAAAAAATTCGAAAAAAAAAATTGAAAAAAAAATTCGTGATATTGTTTTGTATAGTGCGTGATATTATTTTATGGACTCATGGACTCAAATATATAGGTGGACTCACCGGATCTTGCCTCTATTAAGAGTATATACTAAGACAAGGACCCCAAGTATGCTTTTTTTTTACAGATAAGGGACTTATCTTATAAATTGTACAGTTAAGGACCTCAGTCCTGACGCCGTTAATTTTGCGTTACTTTTGTGCAATTGTGAGTGCAGCCCATTAGATTTTGGCGCCAATACTATGTAAGGCATTGCAACTTGCAAGTTTATTTTACTTAAAAAAAAGGAAAAGATAAGTAAATTCTAAAAGACATTTGATTAACCCTAAACTGATATTCCACAACTCTTCCATCTTCTCCAAAACCAAAAGAAACAGGGCAAATGCTCCTCTGAGAAGGCGATTTTGCCGACTACGTAAGGTGAATCTCTTGCATTAATGGCGAGGAATTCAGCATCAAAGTCTGCAAAACTACGCAATATCACGAGGAGGAAAGGGGTGACATCTAAAGAGAAGTCTAAGGTTACTAAAATTGCAAAAACAGCGAACCCTATACCTAATGAGGACGATGCTGTGAAGCATGGGAGCATGCAGAATATCGTAGGTATCCCTGCTTTTTCCCTTGAGGATGCAGAACCAATGAAAGAAACTGATATAGCATCACAAGGAGAGGCAGCACCAGATACTGAGGAGCAAGGAGACTGGGTGCACGTATCCAAGAGTAAGAGTCCTAAGGCGGTAGAGGAGGCAGAACCATTGCTTCAACTATCTGATGAGGACGTGCATGACGAACTTGAATATTGGAAGCAGGCTGTTTATGGCTATGTATTGGGAGCCAACCCACCCATGGCGGTGCTGGAAGGATATTTGAGGAGAATTTGGCACAAGCATACCATAGACAAGATCTCTTTCATGCCAAATGGGATATTTATTGTCAGGTTTCACACGAAAGACATGCAGGATCAGGTGTTAAATGCAGGTCACTACTTATTTGATAGTAAACCTGTCATCATTAAGCCATGGCAGGAGAACGTGGCACTGGAGAAGGAGCATGTTAAGAATGTCCCAACATGGCTTAGGCTACACCAGTTACCATTGAAATTTTGGGGACAAAGTTTGCCAAAAATAGCAGGACTGGTAGGCAAATATGTCCAAAAAGACAATGCTACAGAGATGAAAACAAGACTAGCATATGCCAGAGTGTTGGTGGAGGTACAAATTGATCAAAAGTTTCCTGAAGCAGTGAAATTTCAAGATGAAAAGAAGCAACTGGTGGAGATTAAACTTGAATATGAATGGAAACCAGTGCTCTGTACTCAATGCAAGACACTGGGGCATGATCAAAACAATTGCAGAAGAGGGAAAATTCTAACCACTAACAAAGTCCAACCAATTAAACCTGTTAAACAGGTTTGGAGAAAAGTGGAGAAGCCAAAAGCATCAGAGCAGGGAAATGCTGACATATTAGTCACACCTAGGGTTCATGCACCCAGGGTGGAGGAAGAGCCTGTTCTGGTTCAAATTAAAGAGTTTCCCCCATTACCAATGCGTACGCCAGTAAAGGAAGGAGGGACTATGTAGTGCTTCTTTCGACTCAAAGAGAGAAGGCTAATAGCTCAGAGGGACACCCCACCCATAATCCTGATCAATGATTAAGCTAGGATTTTGGAATGTGCGGGGTATGAATAGGAGGAGTAAGCAACAGGTTATACATAGGTTTTTGATAAATAATAATGTTAATTTCTTTGCTTTATTAGAGACTAAAATTAAACCAAATAAATTGCACACAACCATGAATTCCTTTAGCAATTGGAGTATTTCCACAAACTCAGCATACCATCAAGGAGGTAGAATCTGGATTTTGTGGCAGGTGCATGAATGGGATATTGATTTTCTAGAGTATGATGCCCAGTATATCCATATAACAGTGCATCATAAGAGTACTAATGCACGTTTTCATGTCACCATGGTCTATGCTTTCAATGGCAGCAATGAGAGACAGTCCCTTTGGGCTAACTTAAGCAGACTAGCAAATCACATTTCAGGACCATGGGCCATTGGAGGAGACTTCAACTGTGTGTTGACTGAGGATGAGAGAGTGGGAGGATCCTTTTCTCGGCAGGATGCAGAAGATTTCAGGCAATGCTTACATCAATGTGAAGTGATAGATAGTCCTGCCATGGGAGCTCTGTACACATGGAATAACAAACAATGCCCAGCTGACAGAGTGTATAGCAGACTGGATCGTTTCCTAGTGAACCAGGAATGGCTCAATGATTACCCTCTTCTGTATGCACATTTTTTGCCTGAGGGGATCTTTGACCACACTCCTTGTGTGGTACAGGCTAATGCAACTGATGAAAAGAAAGCCAGACCCTTTAAATATTTTAATATGTGGAGCCTGGCTCCCAACTTTAAAGAGACTGTTCAAGCTGGTTGGACGTGTATGCAAACTGGAACTAAGTTGTATAAGCTAGCTAAGAAATTGAAGAATCTGAAGCAGGGACTCAAACAGCTGAACAGGTCCAGGTTTGCTGATATTGAGAGTAATGCTGAGGTGGCTCTCACTAAACTACATAAAATACAGCAAAGCTTGGGAGTGAATCCTCAGGACCTGAGCCTTATTCAACAAGAATGTGAAGCTAGAGAAATTTATCAACAGTTGGCTGAGGCTCAGACCCAGTTCCTGCAACAAAAGGCAAAGATGAAATGGAGTGCAGATGGGGATGCAAATACTTCATTCTTCCATGGCATCTTGAAGACTAGGAGGAGACAAAATTAGACAGTGCAAATAACTGATCAACAGGGAAATCATCACACTGATAAGGAGGGGGTTCAGGAGAGTTTTCTAAGATTCTATACCCAGTTGTTAGGCCAGTCTCACCCCACAACCCCTGTCAGTCCCAGAGTAGTGCAACAAGGTAATAAATGTGATGAGTCTCACCATCAGATGTTACTAATGCCAATTACTGATGCAGAAATCAAAAGCACTATCTTCAGTATACCAGATGACAAAGCTCCAGGTCCAGATGGCTATTCTAGTCATTTCTTTAAAACTAGTTGGGATACTGTTGGAGGGGATGTATGTGCTGCAGTTCATGAATTTTTTAGGAATGGCAAAATGCTCAAGCAGTTGAATGCTACTAATGTTACTTTAATCCCTAAGGTGCCAAATCCTTTGACTATAATGCAATTCAGGCCCATTGCATGTTGTAATGTGGTATACAAATGCATTTCAAAACTTCTTTGTGCAAGGCTTGCTTTGGTTCTCCCCCATATAATTTCTGTAACTCAAGGAGGTTTTATTCAAGGTAGAAGCATTATGGAGAACATACTAATATGCCAAGATCTTGTTAAACTTTATGGAAGGAAGAGTGTCTCCCCTAGATGTCTATTCAAAATAGACTTGCAGAAGGCTTATGACTCAGTGGAGTGGAGTTTCCTTTTTCAGATGCTACATGAATTAAACATTCCAGCTGGGTTTATTGCTCTCATTAAGGAATGTGTCACCACTGCCACTTATACCTTGAATTTGAATGGGGATAGCTTTGGCTGGTTTAAGGGACAAAGAGGATTAAGACAAGGAGATCCTTTGTCCCCTTTGCTCTTTACAATTTGCATGGAATATCTTACCAGATTGCTATCCTATACTACCTCTACAATGAATTTCAGGTTTCACCCTCTTTGCAAATCAATGAAATTGAGTAGCTTAATGTTTGCAGACGACTTGTTGCTCTTCTCTAAAGGGGATGTGGGTTCCATTATGATTTTGCTACGCACTTTCTCAACCTTTTCTCAAGCATCAGGACTACAGATGAGTAGGGGAAAGTCAAATGTGTATTTTAATGGAGTAGCTAGTGAAGTCAGAAGGGAAATAGTTCAGGTTTCAGGCTGCATTGAAGGCAAATTACCTTTCAAATACCTTGGAGTGCCAATTAAACCTGCTAAATTATCAATCAAAGACTGCCAACCTTTGATTGATAAAGTTTTTGAGAGGGTAAGACAACTGGGAACCAAAAAACTCTCGTATGCTGGGAGACTGGTGTTGATAAAAGCAGTATACAGAACTCTCCACTCATACTGGGCTTCTATATTCATCATTCCAAAGGCAGTGCTCCTCAAAATTGAAGCAATATGCAGGAATTTCTTGTGGCATGGAGGGACTGAATATGCTAGGACTCCTACTGTTGCCTGGTCAAAGCTTTGCACTAATCAGAAGGAGGGGGGACTTGGCCTGAGAGATGAGTACAGTTGGAATAAAGCAGCAGTTGGGAAACTGGTCTGGTGGATTCAGGCTCACCCATCTAAGCTATGGGTGCAATGGGTGCATAGTGTCTATCTGAAGGGACAAGAATGGGAGGACTATAACCCACCTCAGGATGCCAGTTGGACGTGGAAAAAAGTTTGTAAATTGAAGCAGGAGTTTCAGCCAGCATACCACCAGAATGAATGGACTATGATACCAGGTAAGGAGTACACTATCAAGAAGGGGTATAGCTGGTTAAGGCCAACCAGCCAGGCTGTAAGCTGGTCTCATATTGTTTGGACCAAATGGTCCATCCCCAAACATAGCTTTATAGCTTGGTTGTACTACCAGCAAGGGTTTAATACCAAAGACAAGCTCTACAGATTTGGTATTGTCCCTGATAGCAACTGTTGTATTTGTGCTCAAGAGGAAGAGTCACCATCTCACCTCTTCTTCCAGTGCCAGTACATCAGAAGAATTATTCAGAGAGTTCAGGAATAGACGGGTGTGTCTATGTCTGCTACCAATACTCAGAATTGGTGGCAACACATGAGGTTCACGAGACTGAAGAATGGGGTCCTGAATAGTATACTCAATGCTACTATGTACTATATCTGGAACCAGAGGAACGCAAGCAGGCATGAGGGTGCTATAATTAGTCCAGGCAGGTGTGTGGTGATGATACAAGCAGATATCAGGAACAGGATTCAGCAACAGTTGCAGGGTACAGTGTCAAGAAAAGATAAGCATTGGATTGAGAAATTGCTGCACTAGCTAGTATGATCTACTATATGTATTTAGTATGGTAGATGTCATAGATGAGTTTGTGATAGGATCATGGTTGTGAACCATTTTTTCTGTACATGGTTTTTGAGCATCAATATATTATTTACATTTTACCAAAAAAAAAAAAAAAAAAAAGAAACAGGGCATCCAAAAATTGAAACATAATTGAGAAAAGACCAACCTTGATCAAGAAAAACAATAAGTAAGTGACACTTTTTAATTGTTCAATTTAAATTTCCACTTATGATGTTGATCTATCTCAATTTTTTGGTATTAGTCCCTTATTTTATCCATTTGTCATGCAATTTTCTGCAAATTTGTTCATCTCTTGTCAATTAAGTAACAAACTTTCTAATTTACCCATAGTTATAGTTGTTTTTGTGATCAAACATGCAAACCCCCATATTTTATAAATTTGTTAGGGTTTACTATGGATTATATGTTGGTTCATAGATGATTAGCATTTTGTTTTTTTTTGTGCTTGTTGGTTCATAAATGATTAGCAATTTCATCTTTTAGAAATTATAATAAAATCTTATGTACTGTATAAGTTTACGGCTTGTCTAATTTTTTCCTTGTTTAAATTCACAGACTATGAGTGAAATTGGAAGCATCATTATTCATCATGGAGGCTATTGACAGCTAAGTCCCAAACTTAGCTACGAGGGAGGGCAGTTTAAAATATACAACAACTTACCACTTAGAGTAAGTGCTTCTTATCTAAGGTGAGATTGAGAGTGATTATGAGAATGGGAGTGACATAGATAGTCCTCTAGCGTCATCGGATGAGGATGAATATGGGTACTTAACCGCGCTAGCTCCCAAGAGACGACAACATAAATCTCAGGAAAATAATTTTGATGACACTAAGTGGACTGACACATCTTTCTTTGTGGGTCAAAAATTTGAAAATGTTGTAGCATTTAGGGAGGAAATAATTAATTACTGTGCAAGAAATGGTATTGATATTAAGTATACTAAAAACCATAAAGAAAAGGTAGGGGCTAAGTGTAAAGAAGATAATTGTGAATGGAAAATTTGGGCTTCGATTGAGAAAAATAAAAGGCATTTTGAAGTAAAAACATACTATGGAGTTCATTCTTGTGGAAGAAAAAATAGAGTGACAAAAGTGACATATAAATGGATTGCTACACATTATTTAAAGAAGTTCAAATCCAATCCATATATGAAGCTTCAAGAGATAAGTCAATCTGTATGGACTGATTATGGGCTTAAAGTGTCATCACATATGGCGTTTAGAGCTAAAAAATGTGCTGTAAGTTTGATAGTTGGAGAATACAAAGAATAATATGCTTTGCTAAACAACTATGCCGCTGAGATAATGAAGTCTGATAAGAACAACACGGTAAAATTTCAGCTTGAAGGTTGTGTTTTCCGTAGAATGTACATCTATTTTGGAGCACTTAAGAAAGGTTTTCTTAGTGGTTGTAGACCATTCATTTCTATTGATGGTTGTTGGCTAAAAGGTCCTTACGGGGGACAACTATTAGTAGCGGTGGGAAGAGATGGAAATAATCAAATGTTTCCAATTGCTTGGGCTGTGGTGGATGTTGAAAATACTGATTCTTGGAGTTGGTTTCTTGCGTTGCTAGCTGATGATCTGGGTACATCTCATGGGGCCGGGTCACTATAATGTCGGATCAACAAAAAGGTCTATTGAAGGCAGTGGGTGATGTTTGGCCACAAGCTGAACAAAGGGTATGTGCTAGGCACGTGTATATGAATTTTAGGGAGGTTTTTGGTGGAGGGCATGAGTATAGAATGCATTTTTGGAGAATAGCAAAGAGTACGACCCCAAATGACTTCAAGGAAAATATTGAACAATTTGCTAAAATTTCTCCAGAAGCAGCCTCTGATTTGATGGGTAGGAACTATGAAAAATGGTGTAGAGCATTTTATACTCCGCAATCTCAGTGTGATGCAGTAGATAACAACATGAGTGAAGTTTTTAATGCTTTTATTTTGAACTCGAGGCACAAACCTATGATAACTATGCTTGAAGATATTAGAGAGTCTATTATGGAAAGAATGCATAAAAAGAGAGATTTCATAGCCTCAAAAAGTTTTAGCATCTGTCCGAGAGCTCAAGAACATTTGGAAAAAGCTAAAATTGCTGCTCGCGGTTGGAATACATATTTGGGTGGTAATTTCACATTTGGTGTACGGGAAGGGGCGACACAAATAAGGTATGTGGTTGACTTGCTGAACAGGACTTGCTCATGTAATGCTTGGCAATTAAATGGCATCCTATGCCATCATACAGTAGCTTCAATCTGGCATAACAAAGAGAAACCTGAAATGTATGTTTCTGAGTGTTATAGAAGGGCTACTTACCTAAAGGCTTATGACTATTTGATGGAGCCATTGAATGGTGCAAAGGAATGGCCGACTTCACAACAACCACAAATAAAAGCTCCGGAATTAAAAAAGGTTAAGGCTGGTAGGCCTAAAAAATCAAGGAGGCCTGGACCTGGGGAAAATTCGACCAAGACTAAGAAGTGTAGAGTCGGAAGTACTTGCTTGTGTTCAATATGTGGCCAGCCAGGCCATAATATAAGAGGCTGCAAGTTACAAAAGACGAATCAGGTACGATCAAATGAGCAACGACATTCAGGTAAAATGACAAACTCCAAAGGTCAGCCACCTTCAGACGGAATTCAACCCGCAAATCCACCCATGCATAATAGAGGGATTGGGATGTACACTTATCCCAACGGGTTCCAAAGACTCGGAAATGTATGAACAATTAATCATTTACATTTAGTGTTTTAGTTATAATTTATAAGCAGTAACACATATATTTTCTTCTTAGATGCGTGCAATAAGGGAAGGAAACAATGCGCAGGTGACATGTTCATTACAACAATCAACTCAAGGCAAAGAACCGTCTCAATGGCCATTAGAAAATAATGACCATGTAGCAGCAGTCAGACATACTCCTCAGGTAGCTCAATTACATTTTTTTTTTTTGTATATTTCGTGAAGTTATTGCATATTTTATATTTAATCATTTTGCGGATGATGTGATACAGGTTAACCCAGTTGCATATTATTCCGATTTTGAAGGTCAACAAACATTACGTGGCATTACTTCAATGCACGATTTCACTTTCTACGACCAGTCTCAAACTAACACAACAAGTATCGTGCCCTTTTTCATGAACTCTAGCGGAAGAAATTATGCTAGAAGTCGTACATGGCAGGTAATTTATTAAATTAAGGTGACTAGTTTTATTGTTATGTTGAGATAATGTTTACTTTGCCCAGCATTGCTACCCAAATTTGTTCTTTTTTTTTTTTTTTTCAGAGCTTGGCAAACAAAAGTTCAGGGAGGGAAACTTAATATAATGAAGGAAGAAGCAACAAACTATTTTGAAGGAAGAAGCAACAAACTACCTTATTATTTACTCCACTTTTGTGAAGTCTCAATTAGATCTTTTTGGTCTTTCTGGAAATCAAGACTTGTGAATTATTTTTGGTCAGCTAAGAATCTAAGATGCATCTGGCATAATGACAGAGTGACAGTTATGTAACTGACTTTTTTTTTTGTTTAAAAGAATCTGGTGCTTGGGTTTGCCGTTAATTTTAACTTTGAGGTCCTTAACTGTACAATTTGAAAGTTAAGGTCCTTATCTGGAAAAAAAAGCATAGTTTAGGTCCTTTTCTTGCCTATTACTCATATATATATATATATATATATATATATATATATATATATATATATATATATATATATAAATTGGATCAAGAGAGTCCACCCCTCTTAAATGAGTCTTGAGTCCAAATCTGGACAGTTTGATCAAGTTAATCAAATGCGCAAGATTGTGCCACGTAGCATATGTGATTAAGTCAGTTTAATTTTATTTTTCGGCGACATAAATACCTTTTATTTCTTCAGAAATCCCTCCTATACTTTCTCTCTCTTCGTACACATTTTTTTCCCTAAATCGCACAAAATTTTTTCGCTCGGTTTTATTTCTTCGTCATTTGATTTTCTTCGGTTTTATCTAAAGGTAAATGTCATTTCGTTTACTTTAAATTTAATTTGTTGATGCTTTGATTTCGTTTCAATTCATGTTTAATTTGATTTTTTACATTGTTTATTGATCTTTAATCATTTTCAGGTTTCTTAATGGATATCAATGGAATTCAACATGCATTCGATTCAATTACTCTTACTTCTGCTATTCATATGTTGATGCGTTTATTTCGTTTCAATTTATTTGATTTTAATTCAGTTTTTTCCCTGTTTCGATTTTTAATTTCTCGCTTTTTGCGTTCGCGCTCAATTTTTTTGAGTGTAGATGTTCGTATTTGATCGACTTCATTTGTTTCTTTGATTTATTACTCCATTTGTTTATTCGATTGAAGGTGTTCATTTGTTTTTTCGATTTATTACTCGGTCATTCTTTTGTTTTTATCATTTTCAGGTTCCTCAATGGATATCAGTGGAATTCAACTTGCATTCGATTCAATTACTCTTACTTCTGGTATTCATATCCTTTTTTGCCTAATTTAAAATTATTTATCTGATTCAGTTATTTTTATCTGAATGTAGTTGAGTAATTGGCGAAGCTTTATAGTTGTAACAAATTTTGACTCAGTTTGCAACACTATACTGAACTAGTTGTATTATCATAATTCCGTGGTATATTAAACAAATTAGGTTAAGCTTTATTATTGTAACTCATGTACTTCTGTTTGTAACATTCTTCTTGCCTAGTTGTAACTTTACAATTTAGTTGAAACTTGATTGTTGTAACTTATGTATTTCAGTTTGTAACACTATTCTGAGCTAGTTGTAACTTGATAATTAGTTGAAACTTGATTGTTGTAACACATGTCTTTCTGTTTGTAACATTATTCTGACCTAGTTGTAACTTGATAATTATTAAAACTTGCACACAATTTTCGCTGTGTAACATATTTGCTGAAGTTATGTGTATCTTTTTACATTTAAACTGTTTATCACATGTTAATTTTTGTTTTAACACATAGATCTTTTTTAAAATGTTCTTAGCAAGCAATGAAGATGTTGTTAATGGTTCACCTACATGTGTTGCATCCTCTTCGTCTACACGTGTTAGTGCTGGTAGTAGTAAGGAATGTCTAAGGAGAGTATAGATGCAGTTTACTCCTAGATTGGGGATGTGTTTTAACACACTTGAGGAAAGGCTTTTGTTCTATAAGGTTTTTGCTGTTTTACGCGGTTTTGAACTTAGGCCACACACTTCAAAAACACTAATGGGGGGGGGGGGAGGTGAAATCTGCAAGAAATATGCTATTTGTAATCACCACGGTTATCGGAAACGTAACAACAATAGTGGCAATACAAGGATGGGATGTCTTGTAATGATCAGGTTTACATATAATGGGAAAGGTTATGTTGTTGACATGTTACATGGTTTCTATAATCGCTTTCTTTTTTCTGTTAAGGATTCTCTCCGGAAATTGACAACGAATCTTAGTGCATTTGAGAAGGTAACAATCCTTAAACACTCTAAGGTGACAGTAGGGCCTTCAACACCTTTTAGGATTTACAAAAAGCATGTAAATGTTGGTTCATCAATGGTGGAATTTAACAATTGCCAAAGGGGAATCAAGTCTAAAGATGTTGAGATGTTTGTTGATCAGTTTAAAGAACTTGTTGTTTTAACAAATGTATGTATTAATTTCATGGGTTTTTACGTTTTTTTATTATTTTTCTCAGAAGTAGTGTAATACGTGCATTTTATATAGTCCTTTTAGGCCTTTTTATACACGTATTTCTATGCTATTATCGTAGTTTTATGCTACGAAATGCCCCGAATATGCTACTTTGGTTTGATTTGTCTTATTTGCAGGAATGAACCAGAAAGTAGTGAAATCAAGCCTTTTACCGTCCGTTTAGCATGCATTTGGAGGAAGAGTGAATTTGGAGCGGGAATGTAGCTATTTTGAGATGCGCAAAGAAGAAAGATAGCTAGGCGAGTAAAGGAAGAACTTCAAATTGCTAGTGCCTACTTGGAAGAGCCTTATCTCGAGTTCTACAACTGATATTCAGGTTATTCCAATTGGAAATGAAAGCTTGTCCTCTTAGCTTTCCAACGCCACCGGAATCGCCCTGTTTTCCCAAGTAACGAAGAAATGGCAGTCGTTTGAAGTTCAGTGCGCAAAGAAGGAAATGTGCGCTGGAAAGTACTCGATCGAGTACAATTATGTTCGATCGAGTCCTTTTTCTACTCGATCGAGTAGTTGCATTTTAGGATTTACTCGATCGAGTAGATTTTCTATTCGATCGAGTGGTTTAAGCTTTATTTTACTCGATCGAGTAGTCATTTTAGGATTTACTCGATCGAGTAGATTTTCTATTCGAACGAGTGGTTTAAGCTTTATTTGACTCGATCGAGTAGTTTAAAAGTACTCGATCGAGTGGTTTCTCTTATGGGCTCGGGCTTTTAGCTTTAATCCGTCATTAGGTAAAATAAAATCCTATTTTTCTTATAAATAGGAAAGGGAGACGTCATTTGTAACTCTCACACACTATCATACGTTACTTTTTCCTCCTGTTACTGTTGGACATTGCTTTTCTTCCCTTTTCCGAATCCTTACTCTGCAACTTTCTCTTCCCTTTTATTCTTCTTATTTAATGTTTATTATTCTTCTTTCCTTTATCCTTGATCTTTTATTATTCATGTCTAGCTAATTCCCTTTCTAGGATTTAGGTGAGTCAATGGACTAATGTTAATTGCTAATTAGGTTTATAGGTTGTCGTTGTTGTTTTAGTCTATGTTGTTAATCGCTGCTTTAATTGTATCTTGCTGATTGAATCGATGCAATTAGCCTTTTTAACCTTGGTAAGCCTTGACCTAGACCGAAAGGTTGGAAGGGGTGAGACCCGCAGTGAACAATATGATGCTTTAGTGAGGGCGAAAGTTAAGCTAATAGCATTTTAGGGCGAATTGAGACCGAAAGGAGATATTCATTGCCCCTTAGACCGACACATCGACTGATCTGTGACCTTAACTGCGATTGACTGACGTTCATTGATGACCCGAAATCCTAGTCCTCTCTCCCTTGCTTGTTAATTCCTCTCATTTTTATTTCTCTTGCTTTATCTTATTTAGTTTAGTTAAACAATTCAAACCCCCAAATCGTGACATTAGACAGACCGAGTAGACAAGTGAATAGTGACCGCCTCCCTGTGGAGATCGACCCTACTTACCGCTGACTTCTGTTAGTAGTAGCTAGGTATTTATTTTTGGTACATAACGACCGTATCAAATTTTGGCGCCGTTGCCGGGGAGGCAACTATTTATTTATTTGTTTAATTCTGTCTGTTTTTAGCCTCAAGGGATTTTTCCCTTGATGCCGTTCTAATCTTTTTTCCTTAGTGCTGTTTTGATAGGCCTTACAGGTTCTACCTAGACAGTTCTAGGTAGAAGATCGTCAAAGGGAAGGCTTGAGTACCTTTGACCCGTCACCTATGTCCCATTATATGGTGCATCAGGTGATTTACTGCGGGAGATGTGGTGCTGCTGAGCACAATGCAGCCTTTTGCATGGCAGAAAATGACGCGGTCTACGAATTCAGGCTTCGTGGACGAGCTAGCCAATCCTCTGTAGTTGTGCCGCCACATCGCTTCTATCAACGAGGCTACCAATGACCTCTATTTATCCGGCCACCGCGACAAGAAACTCCTCCCCCTGATAAGCAGAAAGAAGAGATTGCTGAGTTGAAGTCTTTGATGAAGGCACTTGCACTCAAAAGACAAGAATATGATAGACAGGTTTTTGCTCAAATTGATGAGCTCGAGTCCCAAATAGCTCATTTAGCTGTTTCTGATGACTGGGATGACTTGGATTGCGAAGTTCTATCAGTTAGTGACGCTTCAGACGAGGATATTAGCACTGTACAGCAAGAATCACTCGATCGAGTGAAATATATTGGTCGATCGAGTGAAATACCTGAAGAATCGTTCGATCGAACACTTTATTCCACTCGATCAAACAGCTGCTTAGAGGGAATACTCGATCGAGCTGTTCCAAGTGCTCGATCGAGTGATTATCAAGAGGAAAGTTCTCGATCGAGTAATAAATCTGCTCGATCGAGTAGTTTGGCCAGTGAGAGCAATGATTTGTTACTTGGGTTCGTTTTAGACGATAATTTTGATGATGACGACGGTTATGGTTAGTCTCCCCTTTTCAAAGCCGAGTTGGATGCGCTTGAGGCTGCGATTTACGGGACGGTTTCCACAGAGGAGGCAGCTGAGTCAGTGATTGCTCCTAACACGGATGAGGTAATATATTCTTTTGTCAATGATTCCGACATTGAGAGCAACCAACCCGAGGTAGTAAACGATAATTCTATTATTGTTTGTTTAAATAGTACATCGCCTCATTTGACTCATGCTTTGTATTTTAATACTATACCCCCTCCTAGTTGGACGAGTAGTTTAATAGTTTTTCAGCGTACTTATCGTCACAAACTTGTTAATCTGAAATGGAGCCCTAAATCATTATTAATTGCTCCCGAGCTCCTTTATTTTGTGGATAAATTTAGGAGCTGTCATAGGAAATTTGTTAGACTTAGACTGTCGTATATTTTTATTTCCTATTTCTTTATTCCACTGTGGTGCTACTTACATTTTTGTGTAGCACATGCGCAGCTGTTTGATCGGTTGCTGCGCGCTTTGAGCTGTTTTGACCAGGCTAATTAAATAGAGGCTCGAAGAAAAAAAGGTCGAGCTGGGACCGATTGAAACTAGCGCTACCCAGGAGGCAACCGGAGATTTTATTTTTAGTTGTTTTTCAAACATTTCAGTTTTTATTTTGTTTAATAATCGGTTCTCTCGATCGAGTTTTCTTGCTTTGATTCGCTTCCTATGACGCCACTATGAAGCTGTTTGCGACCTCCCATGTTGCTGGCTGGTTTGGGGAGGTCCCTTCTTCGCGTTATCTTGTAAGTTTTCCGCATCTTCACTCTCCTTTTTTTAGTTTGCATTTCCTTTCTTTATTTTTGGGTACAATGAGGGCATTGCACGGTTTGGTTTGGGGAGGTTATGCATCCATATCTGTGTCTGCATCTTGTTTTTATTGCATTTCTGTTGTCACGTTTAATTTCCGTTTGCATTGTTGTTTATTCTTATTAAAATTCAAAATCTCATAAAAAATTGGAAATTCCATATCTGTGTATGCATCTTGTCTTTATTGCATTTCTGTTGTCACGTTTAATTTCCGTTTGCATTGTTGTTTATTCTTATTAAAATTCAAAATCTCATAAAAAATTGAAAATTTCAATAAATTCAAAAAATTTCACGTTTATTTTTGCATATAGGTTGAGTCGGAACGGTAGATTTCGATGATGATATTGCACTGTAAATTGTCTTTTTGCTTAAGCCCTGCATAAACTATTATTCTTTTTAGCATTGTCTTATTGCATATCTACGAGTTTATGTTAAAATTTAGCTGAACGAATAGACTTGACCTGAAAATTTGGCAAGCTACTTATAATTTCTAAGATTTAGAGCCGTATAAACTGGTGTCATTTGTGACCAGTTTCGTGTAGGATTGTGAGTAGTATACTCCTTGCATAACATGTTCATTAATTTGCACGTATATGAAATTCAATTACTTTTTGCCTACATACATTCGGGTTAGTGGTTGGTGTCACATGCAGGGAGGTGCTTACATTTCCCCTTTCTTTCATTTTTACCCATTTAACTCCACATTAGCCAAATTTGCATGTGACCCTTAGCTACATCCAAATTTAGCATGCCTTGTCAAGCTAGTTTAGATTGTTTTGCGGTATATAATTTATTGTGCCAAATTTGGCTTGTATCCATCGACTTGGAGTTGGTATTTGATGAAGAAAAGGAGGTTGATGAAAAAAAAAACGTGAAAAATGAAAAAAAAAAGAATTCGAAAAGAAGAAAAAAAAAAGAAAGAAACCGAAAAAAATAGAAAAAGAAAAAGAGGAAAAAAAGATGTTGTTTGATGACACGGCTTCGCTCCTATGCTTTATCTGTATCCTTTGAGGAGTATTCTCAGGTCGGTTTGGTGAGTTTTGTGCCAAATGAAGGGCATATGTGCTTAATTCTATAATTGAGTTGGAAATGGATGTTGTCACATGGTTTTGTTTAGGTACTAGCTTGGCCGCCTATACCTCCACATTCCCATAAATGTTTTGCCTCTTCTTACCCATTGCCTCACTTTACCATATTTTTGTAAGCCCTCGGCTGTGACAGGACCTTGTTTGGTTGGAATGTGTGTACGGTAGCTAGAATTGTCTATCATATTAGTTGCATGCATGTTTATGTGGGTCGTAGTCTAGGTGAGCGACTATTTTTCTTTCTCTCTTACATATATATGTTCACTCTTTGCTTCATGAGAGAAGAGTGACCCGTGAGAGTCCATTATTAAAGGTCTTGCAAGGTCGACGGTTCAGCTTTATTATAAACATCTTACAACTCGTTTGCATTTGACTGTTTGCTATAAGTGTTAGTTTGCTTGCATTAAATTGGTTTAATTGGGGATTTGTAGCTAGCTCTGAGTTATCTTTTCCTTTCCATTAGTTTGCATTTAGTTTACTCGAGGACGAGTAAATGTTTGGTTTGGGGAGATTTGATACGTTCATTTTATATAGTCCTTTTAGGCCTTTTTATGCACGTATTTCTATGCTATTATCGTAGTTTTATGCTACGAAATGCCCTGAATATGCTACTTTGGTTTGTTTTGTCTTATTTGAAGGAATGAACCAGAAAGTAGTGAAATCAAGCCTTTTACTGTCCGTTTAGCATGCATTTGGAGGAAGAGTGAATTTGGAGCGGGAATGTAGCTATTTTGAGATGCGCAAAGAAGAAAGATAGCTAGGCGAGTAAAGGAAGAACTTCAAATTGCTAGTGCCTATTTTGAAGATCCATATCTTGAGTTATACAACTGATATTCAGGTGATTCTAATTGGAGATGAAATCTTGTCCTCTTAGCTTTCCAACGCCACCGGAATCTCCCTATTTGCCCAAGTAACGAAGAAATGGCAGCCGTTTGAAGTTCAGTGCGCAAAGCAGGAAATGTGCGCTGGAAAGTACTCGATCGAGTACAATTATGTTCGATCGAGTCCTTTTTCTACTCGATCGATTAGTTGCATTTTAAGATTTACTCGATCGAGTAGATTTTCTATTCGATCGAGTGGTTTATGCTTTATTTTACTCGATCGAGTAGTTGCATTTTAGGATTTACTCGATCGAGTATATTTTCTATTCGATCGAGTGGTTTAAGCTTTATTTGACTCGATCGAGTAGTTTAAAAGTACTCGATCGAGTGGTTTCTCTTATGGGCTTGGGCTTTTAGCTTTAATTCGTCATTAGGTTAAATAAAATCCTATTTTTCTTATAAATAGGAAAGGGAGACGTCATTTGTAACTCTCACACACTATCATACGTTACTTTTTCCTCCTATTACTGTTGGACATTGCTTTTCTTCCCTTATCCGAATCCATACTCTGTAACTTTCTCTTCCCTTTTATTCTTCTTATTTAATGTTTATTATACTTCTTTCCTTTATTCTTGATCTTTTATTATTCATGTCTAGCTAATTCCCTTTCTAGGATTTAGGTGATTCAATGGACTAATGTTAATTGCTAATTAGGTTTATAGGTTGTCGTTGTTGTTTTAGTCTATGTTGTTAATCGCTGCTTTAATTGTATCTTGCAGATTGAATCGATGCAATTAGCCTTTTTAACCTTGGTAAGCCTTGACCTAGACCGAAAGGTTGGAAGGGGTAAGACCCGCAGTGAACAATAGGATGCTTTAGTGAGGGCGAAAGTTAAGCTAATAGCATTTTTGGGCGAATTAAGGCCGAAAGGAGATATTCATTGCCCCTTAGACCGACACATCGTTTGATCTATGACGTTAACTACGATTGACTGACGTTCATTGATGACCCGAAATCCTAGTCCTCTCTCCCTTGCTTGTTAATTACTCTCATTTTTATTTCTCTTGCTTTATCTTATTTAGTTTAGTCAAACAATTTAAACCCCCAAATCGTGACATTAGACAGACCGAGTAGACAAGTGAATAGTGACCGCCTCCCTGTGGAGATCGACCCTACTTACCGCTGACTTCTGTTAGTAGTAGCTAGGTATTTATTTTTGGTACATAACGACCGTATCATAGTGTTTTTATCTACTATTGTCTTTGATAATGGTACTCTATTTGCCAGGCTAATTCATCATCAGAAGAAGATGAAGAAGAGGATGAAGAAGTCTCGGATTAAGAAGAGTAGAAGAAGAGGAAGGATAAGAAAGTACAAGAACAGTGTTGATATTTGAGCTGGAAAAGTCTAGTCACTAGTTTTACAAATTAGTTTTTTACTTATTACCAGAAGTAGAGTTTGTTGCTAGCTCATCTTTATGTTGCTACAAGTTGTAATCGTTGTCATTATGTTTTATAGATCCAATGTTTCAAATCTTAATACTTAGAATCATTACTTTCCCTTTTGTATCTGTGTTTTACATTTTAAATTTTTCATTGTTTAAATGGTATATTTGGCGTGTTTATGAAGTTGGATTCAGTGTTTATAATCATCTCTTTTGTCTATCAAAATTTTGCGTTATTTATTTCACTGAACACGGAGGTGTAAACATTCACTCGAATAACAAACATTTATTCATTCATTCCCTTTACAATCCAAATGTGTTACAATAGACATTATAAGTGTTACATTAAACGTTTTGTTTGTTACAAGCGTAGTTTAATTAATATCTTTAGTGTTAAACCATGCCCCACCTATGTTAAGTTGGTCAACTCTATTATTCCTGTCGTTGGATTAAGTACATTAACGCACGAGATTTTTCCACATAGCATATAAGATTTTAGTTAACTCGGTCAACCCTAATTTCCGTTATATGACTGTTTCATATATATTCATTCTTTCTCCTCTTTTTTTTGGAAAATATAACCCTAATATTTCTTGTTTTTTTTTTCCGTCAATTGATTTTCTTTAGCTTCTTAATGTAAATTGAAGTTCGTACTCAATGGATATCAATGGAATTCAACAACCTCCTACTTCTACTACGCTTAATTCTGGTATGAATTCGTTTCAATTAGTTTGTAGTCATGTATTTGTTTGCTGAGTTTTGTAATTCGCGCTTTAATTCATCTTTATTTTTAATTTTCTGGACTTATGTGAGTCTTAATTCATCGTTATTTATTCATTTATTCAGTTTGCTCAATGGAAATCAATGCAATTCAACAGCGTCCTACTTCTACTACTCTTATTTCTGGTATTCATATACTTTTTTTGGCTTTTTTAAATTTTACCCGATTCAATTAATCGTAGTCATGTATTTGTTGTGGTTAATTTCAATTTGAAATATAGAAATATATTTATAACATGTGTTATCTATTTTTTCTATATTAACAAATTAGGTTAAGCTTTATTATTGTAATTCATGTACTTCTGTGTGTAACATTCTTCTTGCCTAGTTGTAACTTGATAATTAGTTGAAACTTGATTGTTGTAACACATGTCCTTCTGTTTGTAACATTATTCTGATCAGTTGTATCTTTATTGTTATAACATATGTACTATTTGTAACATTATTCTGGCCTGGTTGTAACTTGATAATTATTTGAAACTTGAACACAATTGTCGTTGTGTAACATACTTTTGTAACACGTTTTTCAACTACTTGTGTTTATGTAATTTTGTGTTCTTTTTTTGTTTGTTCTGTAGCTAGCAGTGTCAATGTTGTTAATGGTACACCTACATGTGTTGTGTCCTCTTCTTCTGCGCATAATAAGCATCCTCTTATCTTGAGTTTCACATCTGGTGGTAGTGAGTATTGGATGAGGAGGGTAGAAATGGAGTTTACTCCTAGATTGGGGATGTTTTTTAGTTCACTTGCTGAAGCGGTTCTGTTTTACAAGGTTTATGCTCTCTCATGTGGTTTTGAACCTAGGCTGTACACTACAAAAAAAAACTACGAGGTGGTGAAATATACAAGAAGTCAGTTCTTTATAATCGACAAGGTTTTAGAGAGAGTCGGAATGTGGAAAATAAGAGCAATACAAGGTCAGTGAAAATTACAAGGGTAGGTTGTCTTACAATGATCAGATTTAGATATAACGGCAAAGGTTATGTTGTTGACATGTTCCATGATTTTCACAATCATATTCTTTGCTCTGTTAAGGATCCTCATCTCAGAAATTGACAAGGAAGCTTAATGCATTTCACAAGCCGACAATTATCAATAACTCTAAGGTGAACATAGGCGCTTCAACAAGTTTTAGGCTTTACAAAGATTATGCGAATGGCTATGAAAATATTGGTGCATCATTGACGGAGTTTAAGAATTTCAATAGGGATGTCAAGTGTTTTATAGGAGGAAAAGATGCTCAGATGGTGATTGATCGATTTAAAGAGATTTCTAAAACAAGTAAGGGTTTTTATTTTGCGTATTACACTGATTAATCATATATTTTGTCTAGACTCTTTGGGTGTGATTCACAATCTAGGCAGAACTATTCATTGTTTGGTGATGCTGTTAGTTTTGATGCAACTTATGAAACCAACAAGTATAATATGATGTTTACACCTTTCACTAGTGTTGACCATCATAAGAAGTTGTTACATTTGGTGCAGCATTGCTTGAACATGAGGATGAGGAATCATTTAAGTGGTGTTTTGAAAAAATTTTGGATGCAATGAATCAAAAAGAACCTCAATGTGTTATTACTGATCAGGCCCCCGGACTTATACTGGTTGTTCCCAAAGCTTTTAAGAAAGCTCGTCACTGCTTTTGCATGTGGCATATCATGCAAAAAGTGACCGTCAAAGTAGGTCCATCCATATGCAAGGATACAGACTTTCTGCCTCGTTTCAATTCAGTTGTTTGGGATATTACTTTGAATGTTTTTGAGTTTGAGTTTAAGTGGGCGGAGGTTATTAATGAATTTAATTTGGAAGATAATTCTTGGTTGTGCAGTATTTATTTTGATCGTGCACAATGGATTCCTGCATATTTTACTGATTTGCCTATGGGTTGTATATTGAGAACTACGCAAAGATCTAAAAGTGCAAATTCCTTTTTCAAACGTTTTGAGAATAAGTTTGGCACTCTGGTTGAATTTTTGTTGAGATTTAAAAGTGTTATGGACCAGCAGCATTATGCACAAACCTGCCTTGACAAAGATAGTGATCATTCGCTACCCAACTTAGTATCACCACAAGGAATAGAGAAGCATGCTTCAACTGTGTATACCCATGCTGTTTTCAAGGAGTTCCAAGGTGAAGTGGAGACTGATATATGCTCATGTGGTGTCGTTGGAGTAACACATGACATTAATCATGAGTTTTCTAAAGTTGGTAATGGAATTAGTGGCAATATTTTCAGAGTTGTGTACAGTATTCTGACTAAAGACGCTTCTTGTTCATGCAAACTGTTTGAAAGGAAAGGACTGTTGTGCGGTCATATTTTATTTGTTTTGAAGGGGAAATAAATCACTAAAATTCCCGAGAAATATATCTTGAAACGGTGGACAAAGAATTCTTATAGGACTAGTTTTGCTGATGCACATGGCACTATTGATGAAAACTCTACTCACTATCACAAATTAGCTGTCTCTAATGTTTGGACTGAGTTCTATTCTATTATCCATGTTCTGAAGTCACTGCTGGAGGGTCAAGTAAATGAGTTGTCATGTCTGCTGAAGTCATTTCGCAAGAAATTCTGTCCTCATGATGTTCCAATGACAAAGGATCAAGAAATGGTGCAGTTGTTGGGGTGCAGTTCATCTTCCACTGGGACGATATTACCTCCACATCGCGTAAAGAATAAAGGTAAAGGGAAGAGAATGCTGTCTGATAAGAAAAAGGCAATAAAGCCAAAAAGACTCTGTAACAACTGCAAACAAATGGGTATCATGACAAAAGAAATTGTCCAAATCCCTTTCTTAAAAAAGCTCGAGATACAACAAATGTATGTATTATTTTCACAAAACTTTTCATTTGATTTTGCTAAAATTCTTGTTTGTCTATGCTTTTGAGCTTGACATTTTTCTCTGCAGAATGATTCATCAGAAGAAGAAGATGATGATGAAGAAGAAGAAGATGAAGATGAAGACGAAGAATATGTATCTGAATAAGAACGAGAGTTTCAGATTAAGAGCAGAGTTTGATTAGACTATCAGATTTTGCTTCTGAAGAAGAGTAGGTACTAGTTATTATATTTTAACAGATTCAATGTTACAAAACTTAATAATTAGAAGAATTATCATTTTTTCTAGAAATCTTGTTATAATCATCGTTGTCAATGTTACAATATTATTCCTAATTGTTACAAAGTGAATTTTATTGTGTTATAAATCATTCTTAATCTTTGTTGCCAGTGTTATAATCTACATTTTAATTATTACATTTTTTTACATTGTTTGTGTGTAACTTTATATAACATAGATGAACTATTATTATAACACAATATATTGAGTTATAATCTTTACTTCTAACTGGTACATTCATCATTTTCAGTGTTATAATCCACATTTTTTACATTTTCAACTCTTACAATGTATGTATCTTTTATTTGAAGTGTTGTGAAACTCCAAATTCAGTGTTATAATAAACATTTTCATTTTTATATTGGTTGTATGTTACTTTATATAACACAGATGAACCATTATTACAACACAAGATATTAGGTTACAATCTAAAATATAACTGGTACAATCATCATTTTCACTGTTATAGTCCACATTTTTTACATTTTTTTCAACTGTTACAATATATATATCTTTTATTTGAAGTGCTCTAATCTCCAATTTCAGTGTTTTAATTAACATTTTCATTATTACATTTTTTACATTGGTTGTATGTTTCTTTATTAAACACAAATGAACCATTATTATAACATAAGATATTGAGTTACAATCTTTACTTATAACTGGTACATTCATTATTTCCAGTGTTATAATCCACATTTTCAACTGTTACAATGTATGTATCTTTTATTTGAAGTGTTGTGAAACTCCAAATTCAGTGTTATAATCAACATTTTCATTTTTATATTGGTTGTATGTTACTTTATATAACACAGATGAACCATTATTACAACACAAGATATTAGGTTACAATCTAAAATATAACTGGTACAATCATCATTTTCACTGTTATAGTCTACATTTTTTACATTTTTTTCAACTGTTACAATATATATATCTTTTATTTGAAGTGCTCTAATCTCTAATTTCAGTGTTTTAATTAACATTTTCATTATTACATTTTTTACATTGGTTGTATGTTTCTTTATTAAACACAAATGAACCATTATTAAAACATAAGATATTGAGTTACAATCTTTACTTATAACTGGTACATTCATTATTTCCAGTGTTATAATCCACATTTTCAACTGTTACAATGTATGTATCTTTTATTTGAAGTGTTGTGAAACTCCAAATTCAGTGTTATAATCAACATTTTCATTTTTATATTGGTTGTATGTTACTTTATATAACACAGATGCACCATTATTATAACACAAGATATTGGATTACAATCTCAAATATAACTGGTACAATCATCATTTTCAATGTTATAATCATGCATTTCATAAAATATATCATTTTTAGTCTGATCATACTATGGTCAAAATACCTACAGTTGATCTTTCAGCAAATTTCATATTTTTAGCACATTTTTGATGCACTTGCAGCATTAAAATACTTCCTAATTCAGTTACTTCAGTTGCAAAATCAAACCATAACTATTAACTGTTTCTTTGACAAAATAAAATGAAGACACTATTTTTTTGTGTTTCCTCGGCCACCCCTTCCTCCTCGTGCAACACCCCTTCCCCCTCTTCCTGCACCTATTGCACCTTGTTGAGTATTGACCTTTGTTTTGTGCTTTGGTGGTAGTGGTGGCTTTGATGTACTGTGTAACATAGGTTCCTCAGTGTTCATTTGCTCACCATTAACAGTGCTCGCTGGATTTTTTAGCTTTATTAACAGTTTTTTTGTCGTAGCAACATTTTTCTTTGCTCGTGTATCCGCTGCATCTTTTTGTGGTTTTAGGTGCTTCCATATTTCTTCTTTCTCTTCTATGAAAGTAGTTGTCCTTGAAAGCAAGTCCTATCTAACCTCATTGATGTCAGCCAAGATAAGTGTTGCAGCCATCTCAGCACAGTAAGTTCTCCTTATTATCTTCTTCCTGAGTTCTTATTCGTACAGCTGGCCTTCATAACACAGCATGTGCATCATTAGAAAACAACCTGACTCCTCATCGAGATCGTCTGGTAACTGCCAAGTGAAAGGCACATTGACAATGCTGATAAAATTTGGACATTGTTCCAAATCAGCATCCAAGGTGCTATTTTTTGTTGCCACGGAGTCAAACATTGCTCCAGACTTGAGTTAAGTCCAAAAAGTATGTGTTAGTATATTCATAACTTTGGAAAAAAAAAGTTTACAATTCAAGTAAACATACCACTATGAATGCAACTCTATATATTTGAGAATTTACCCAGTTGTCATATTTTTTATTATCCAATACTTCACCTGTCCCCTTTTGCTGGTTCACACAGACACAAAAATAGTGGTTGTTCCACAAAATTAGGATGAAAACAATATCTTCTTTTAGGTTGCACTCCATTATGTTATCTTCCAAGAACTGTTCCCAAGTTTGGTACAAAGCATCGATGCTTAAATAATATTGACTGTCATTATCAATGTTCTCAACAAGTGACTAGAGAGCAGCCTGGTGGGGGATGAAGCAATGAAAATCACTCAGCAATTTTACTTAGCATACAAAATTGTAACATTAAAACTTGACAATTATAAGATAACAAAACATTGTTTGTAACATACCATATGCCAAATTCCAAAGAAAAACAGTATTGGATTGCTTGGCTCTTTTTGCTCTATATCATTCAGTAATAAAGACCAGCATTCATTTACGTCAGCATTTATATGAACTGTGGGTCTCATGGACATGAAGTCAGACCTTTCCAGATACATTATGTCTTTATAAACAACAAGGTTTTCCCTGCATTTGTAAATGAACTTATGTTATTTCAATTTTTGTGCCCGTAGATTTTTTAAAAGAGAGCATTAAATTCTGAATGTGTGCTTACGTTAGCGGGAAAACATGGTCATCTAGGAAGGCATAATCCAACAGTTGCTTTCTCTTGAGTAGCATACCCCAGAACAGTGCTTGATTAGCGCGCATAAACCTTGAAATAACCTCGGGAAGTACTCCATCCGGCCCACAATCCAGTGAACAACCAAGTCCATCTGATGTTACTTTCTTCCTACTCCCAAGTATCGTCATGCGTGATGACACGACATTGTCTATTGGCGCTTGTTTTGCTGGTGATGGTGTTGATGGTTCCACTGTCTTCATAGCTTTTCCGTTTCCTTTTCCAGTACTCTTTCTTTTCCCCCTTTTCTTTCTTTTTTTCCTCCTCTAATTGCTCTTTTCTAACCCGTCTTTCATCAACAAGCACAGGGAGCAACTAATTTCTCAAAGGTTTGAATTCTTCTACCCTTTGCAATGTGTCGTCTCTTGAAATGTTCAAGTCACTAAAAATAAGAATTGACAACAGTTCAGCACGGTACATGATCCTTGATGATATATTGTCTAGGGCACAGTCAAACAAACCGCCGACATAAAATGTCATGTGCATCATTAGGAATACCCCGCAGTCTGAATTATAGTCTCCAGATTGCCACCTAAATGGCACATTAACCACTGGGTATTCGTACACTTCTGCCCCCCTCTCATTGCCTTTCTCTACAAAATATGTCCCTATTATATCGGCCTGGAACAATGCAAAAACAGAGAATATAGTTATGGTGAATTATAACAATAATTTATGAAATACAAGGGATTAGACATACAGTCATCCTTGCTGCAACATTGTACAGTGATGTCTCAAAATCATTATATGACTTGTTGTCAAGGTACTCAATTTGCTTTGTTGTGTAGTTGATACACACACAGAAATAATGCCTGTCAATTACCATGGGGATGAATACCTGCCAAAAACAGATGAAGTGATATTCTACGTGACATAAAAGTAGCACACCTAAATGTATAATGTAACACTCCAAATGATATATGTGACTTACCATTTCTGCATTGTAATCTATTTCATGCATACAACAGTTTTTCCATGTGTCCCAAGCTTGCAATGTTTCGACTAGTTGTCATGGTTGTTGTTGTCTTTCTGATGTTACTAATGATGGGAAGTTTTCCTAATGACAGGAGTAATATTAAAATATGAATAACAGAAAAGGTTTAACTAATGATATGTGTATTATAACTAAAGGAAGTAGTGTTACATCTTGTCAAATTAACATATTATATACAAATTTTAAGTTGTTACATCTTGTCAATTGTTGTGTTACAATTTTAAGATCTATTTTTTATAATTCCAGGGAGTAGTGTTATATCTTGGCAAATAACATATACAAGGGGTTTTTTAAGTTGTAACACATGAGAAAAATTAGCATGCTAGAAAAATGTAACATGCAAATTGTTGAATAGTTATAACACACCATATGTGCCAGTACAAAGTAGACTCTTGTTGGTATTTGAGTAGCCCGCTATGTGTATGCCATCTCATTCAGCATTATTGCCCAACATTCTATCACCAGCGATGATATATACTCATCAGTTCTCATTGTCAAGACATCCTCTTTTGAAATAAAATGAAAATATCCATGTGTTGCCAATCTTTCCCTGCAAAACGCATGATTATTGAGATTATGATACATTTTTTGATACAGAATATAAAACTAACACTGTAATAAATGAAGATTGTAACAGTGTAATAGAGGAAATGTACGCATTGTTAACATTGTGATCATCAAGTATACAATAGTCAACAACATCCTTTCTTTTGCTCGAGAGGGGCTTCATAATTTCCTTGTTGTCAATCATAAACAGGGAAACATATGTGGTGGGTCCTTCATCAGCATTTCCACAGTCGAGACTACAACCAAAGTTGTCAACAATTGCATTCATGCATTGTTCTTGCACTGCTGTGTGGAACAAATAGGGGTTGTGGTCATATTCTTGTACATTATTTACAACTGCCCGCTCACCATTTTCCTGACCACTCTACTCAGGCCTTTCGACATCATTTATTTCCTGATTATTTACTCAGTCACTAATTGGCTGACCAGAATCATCTTCCTCACCATTTCCCTCGCCACTTTCCTTCCTTTGCTCACCATTCTGCCGATCCTCATCACATTCCTCAGTATCTTGCGTACCACTGTTAATGTTATTTATAACATCATGGACTATGTCATTAGCCTTGTCATTCTGATCACCTTCATTCTCCTAATTCCTTCCCATGTCATCTAACCCAACCGTGGTGTTTGTATCAAAATCATTAGCCTTGTCATTCTCATCACCTTCATTCTCCTGACTCCTTCCCATATCATCTAACCCAACTGTGGTATTTTCATCAAAATCAAAGAACTCAGATCCATCATTACGTTCTTCATTAACGGGTTCTTTATTAACAGGGTCTTGATCAACAGTAGGTGCTCTGTTGGTATTTGCCACTAATTCACAGTATTCTTCAAATGATGGCAGATTAGATGCCAAATCCCTCAATTCCCTAGTTTTATCAACAACAAAGTCACAATAGGTATGAAATCTCATATCTCTAAAAAGAGATTGAGTTGGTGATAAAATAGGTGCGATTGGATTATGTGAACTAGAGGCATCATTGACATCAGTCTTTTGCTTGAACTCGTGCATCCGAGCAACGTTTCTCTCATAAAGCAGGTCATTGTCTCTTTTCATTGTTAGAAAAATTAGATGAATATCCTGATGAAAAAGAGCAAAAATTATAGTGTTACAAAACATGCTTATAATGTGTATATGCTTATAAGTGCGTGTTACAAAACATTTGTCAAAAACACGCGTAACATTAATGAAAATAAAGGAAATAGAGAAACACTCATAACATTAATGAAAATAGAGAAATATTAAGTTCACTTACATCCACAACTTTTGCTCTTAACTGCTCATCTGTGTCAATGCCACTTGGCAGCTCCATTGTAACATAGGATTTCCCTACTTGTTGTTGAACTGTTGTAGTTGGTGAGTCAAGACAAAAAGGAAAAGAAATAGTTGACAAAGCCCCACTCCCAAGTACTTTTACCCCAGCTTCGTCATTAACCCTTTTTGTTATAGTTGTATCTATCCAATGTATGATTAATGATAGGGTTGTGTGGGGGAGAGATGGTAGGGGGGGGGGGGGTAAGTCCCTTGAAATTTGAAGCGATGTAGATACTCACTTAGGAGAAATAGTGTGCATACACGAACAACTATTGTCACTTTTTCCTTATATGCTCTCACATGCTGAACCAATTGGTCAAAGACATATATAGACCAGTTATATGTCCTTATCTGGCTTACATCCTCTACAGTCTTCACCAACCTTATGTCAATTGAATGGTTTGAAGTAGGGGCTAAGAATGTTGCAAAGCTGTATAGAACAAAGAACTTAGTGAATTCATCTCCACTTTCTTTTGTGGCTTTCAATCTTTTATGCACCCAGTTTATTCTGATTATTTTTGTTGTCCTTTCTATACCAAACCTTGCTCTCCACTCAACCCTCAGATGATCATCTTGTGTAGGGTTTGAATTTCCTAATGCCATGTGTGATACCTTTATGCCAGTCTTAGGCAGGCAGAACACATCATATACATCGTTAGCGGACAGTTCAAATTCTTTTGTCTCAGAAGCCTTAAATATGTAGCTTCGATCATTAAATGCTTCAAGTAACAATGACATCAAGGCTTGAGGGATTTTGTTAAGTTTAAGATGCAGGAGTCCACCAAAACCCACATCTATCACCGCTTTTTTTTGCTCTTCTGTAAGTAGTCGAATTATCTCAGTAAGACCATGTGGCCTACATTTTGTAACAAACCCTATATCCTTCATTACCTCCTCACAGTCACCGTCTTTTTCTCGTTTAGATTTGGACGCCTTATCTAATGTCATTGCAGTTATTTTTGCCAACTGTTTTATCAGCTTTTCTCGTTTCTTTGAAACTTGACCATCTGCTATGGTATTCTCTGGAGTTTTTCTTTTTCTGTTTTCTTTGGATGTGTTTGTTTTATTTGACATCTTCATAGGGCTTACCATCTGCAAATAAACAGAAGGCTATTTCTCAAAAACGTGAAACAACATGATATATAGAAAGTATATTCACCCTTCGCTTTTTAAGTTGTAAGAACATACGAGATAAATAAATGTAACACTCAAAATAGTAATTTATAGGTTTATAACATGCATTTGTTGTGTTATATTTTTAATATCTATGTGTAATAACTCCAGAATATAGTGTCACATAATGCCAAATTAACATATTATATAGAAAGTATATCCACGCTTTAGTTTTTAAGTTGCTATAACAGATGAGATAAATAAATGTAAGATGCATTTTTTGTATTACAATTTTAATATGTATGTGTTATAACTCCAGGAAATAGTGTTACATCTTGTCAAAAACACATATTATATACAAAGTATATGCACTCTTTAATCTTTAAATTGTTATAACAGATTAGATAAATAAATGTAACATGCAATTTGTTGTGTTACATTTTTAATATATATGTGTTATAACTCCAGTGAGAAGTATTACAACTTCGCAAAATAACATATTCAGGGATTTTTAAGTTGTAACACATGAGAGGAATTAACATGCAGGAAAATAGTATGTATTGCTTCATTAGATGTTGTGTTTGTGATACAATTTAGGATCTATGTGTTACATCTTTGCGAAATAGTATTTTCAAAGGTCGTACTAGAATTTTAGGGTTAACAACAAATAATAATCCTAATATGATAACGGTTAAGATAAAAACAGTATTATAAAGCACTTATCGCTGGGAAAAAAACAGTAATCCGTCAAATTTAAACAGTAATAACAAGGAAGATTAACATAACACAAGCAACAAATGTAAAACTGTTAAAATCAGCAATTTTTAAACTAAAATAACATCGATTAAGACAATAATAACAATAAAATCAACATCAGATCATAGTTTAACTACTATGCAATCAGAAATAACAACAAATCAACATTTTTTCACCTAAAAAAAACAAAGAATAAGAAAATTTTATTAAAAAAGTAACAGCATATTTACCTTATCGTGTTTTTATAAAATCGTTGATGAAAATCGCTGAAGTTCTACGCAGTTTTAGTGTTTGTAGATAGATTTCTCAACCGACAATTATTTGTGCGTCGGAATTTGTGTGTTTTTGATTTTCGAAGGCGAGAGAAAGAAATAGTTGAAGGGGTTTAGAGGTTTTGCAATTGTGTAAAAATGATTACAGTTTTTTTCATTACGCGCGCCTATGTTTTGCAACGTGGCACAATCTGAACGCTCCATTCTAACAGATCCTATGGTCCATATTTGGACTCAAGACTCGTCTAAGGGAGTGGACTCACCGGATTCTGCCTGTATATATATATATATATATATATATATATATATATATATATAGGAATGAGATCATGTGAATATAAGTCATATAATTGAGGATTGAGGATTAAATAACAACCGTCAAATCTAAGAGATCAATAGCTGAGATGTGCGCGGAATAGTAAGGGTATTCGTCATTTTACAATTTGATATATATACTCTAATAGTCAGCAGCCATTCATTCATTCATTCTTTTTCAATCACTTTCTCTCTCTACTGTTTCTCTTTCTCTTTCTATGCGATGTTGTTCCTCCGTCGACCTAATTGTTCGTCGTCAACTTTTTCCCTCTTATACAAGCTATACAATTTGATTTTTTCTTCATTGCTTCTAGCAATTGAATTGTCAGGTATGATTCACTCTCCTTTTTATTGGAAATTTTAATTTTATTATTGAATTATATGCACTTAAGTTTGTTTTGATCATCATTATTTTCTTTTTTAACTGATCTAGTTTTATCAACTTTTTCGTTTTAATTTAATTCATTGATGTAATTTTATCATCTCATTTCATTTTAATCGATGTCTTGTTATGATCTCTTTTTCTATGATTTGAACATAACTATTATAATTTTTGTTTTAATTGATTCTATATTGTTTTAATTGATGTATTCTTATCATCTCGTTTAATGTTTATTCTTTCTTCTTCTATTTCCCTTTGTATATTCACCATATTTAGCATTATTTTCTTCGGATTTGTGTTTTAATCAAGTTTTCATTCAAGTATTACCGATTAACAATTTCTGTATGAGTTATCTTTGTTGTTCATCCTTTTCTAACTACCTAATATTGTTCAACTAATTAGTGTAAATCCGTATCACATGTTATCCTTAATAGTATCACATGTCATTCTTAATAGTATCACGGATTGAATATAATATAGTACATGGTTGTTTAGCTAATTAATGTAAATTAGTATCACACCTCATACTTATTAGTATCACATGTTATGTTTAACAGTATCACAAGTTATAATTATGTATGTTGTATTTATGGAAATTAAGGTCTCATTGTTTATGCTCCGAATTTTTGTTAAAACGATGCCAATTTTCTGTGTAATGTTGTAAAGTACTGTAAAATTCAGTAAAATGTTGTTGTTTTGCAATAAAATGATGTAAAATGTTGTTCTAAATGCTGTAATCTGGTATTTTTGTTGTAAAATGTCGTTGCTTTGAAGTAACATGCTGTAAAATGTTGCTGCAAATGCTGTAATATAGTTCTTTTGCTATATAATATTGGTGTTTTGCTGTAAAATGTAGTAAATGTTGTTGTTTTTCTGCTGTAATCACTGTAATTATGTTGTACGATGTTGTAATTGTTGTTATTTTGAGTTTTTATTAATCCACTTTCTTCTATTGGTACAATAGGTTGGACTTTGTCCCACTAGATTGTTGGTTGCATAGACCAGGTTGTTTAAGCAGTTTAAAGGTGAGGAATCTTGCGGAGTAAATGTGTCGGCCATCTTTTCTTTCTTTGAGATGGATCATCGATGAAGTGGAAGTAGACGCCACGGCACAATATGGTTCATTTCTCTTGACGAGCTTTACTTTGCATCTGTGTATATCTCTCACATGTTTGCTTACTGGGAATGATAGATCCACTTTGAAGGGGATATGAAGTCTCATGATGCGTCCAAAAAAGCTAATCGATAAAACCAAGTCAGAAATGAAGCTAAGGATCAGTGTTATTTCCAAGGGGATATGAAGTCTCATGATATTCTTAATTGATGTCGTACTAATGGTTTGATGTAATTAAGTTCCTGAAAGTTGAGTAGATACTCAGGTGGCTGCATTAACTTGAGTCATGGTCATGAAATGGTTGTATGAAACGGTTGTACTGGTGTTTAAAAGAAGATGAGGTTGAACAACCGTCAAGTAAGAAGTTGAAGATTGAGCTGAAAAAAGATGCCAAAAAGGATAATAAAAAGAAATTGGTAAAGGTAGAGGAAGAGAAAGGAACTAATCTGTGTACTCAGATTGTGTTGACAGAACTTTAATTGAATATGCACGGATTGATGTAATTTTGGAAGGATAGTAATCTGCTGTCGTCGTTATAAATTAATATTGGTGTTGTAATTTTGTGATATTGTTTAGAATCAACAATGATATTTTATCTTATATGCTGTGATATTGTTTCTCAATAGCAAAAAGTTGGAGCGTTTCAAGATTCCATGTGAAGTGATATTGTTTTGGCTAAAGTGTGATACTGTTGTGCGTGAAGTTTGATATTGTTCGGTAATGCTTCTAGAACAATATGACGTGGTACTTATGAAGATATATATTGTTTCTTATAACTGTTTGGAAACTAGGAAATAAAGATAGATATATGATATTGTTAATAGCATAGTGTGATATTATTAGCACAATAACTTGATATTGTCTACTATATCATTTGATATGTTTTTTTGAAAGAACTAAATCATTTGATATTATTAACACAATAAGGGTGATATTGTTCACCACAACTTATGATATTGTTAAGCCAGTAGTGTGATATTGTGTACCACATCTTGTGATATTGTTAAGCCAATAATGTGGTATTGTTTACCATATCTTGTGATATTGTTAAACTAATTGTGAGATATTGTTATCAAAGTCATTTGATATTGTGTCATGAAAGGTGATATTTTTTATAATTAAGCGTGATATTATTTACTAAAATTTGTGATATTGTTAAAACAAACGTGTGATATTGTTTACCAAAAAAATGAAATACTTTAGAAACCATATATTTTCTACTTAATAACATAAAAAAAGAGGCAAATCCTGATACAACTATAATTTTGTTACCATTATTTTACATTCCAACTCAAAACTGGAAAAAAAATACAAATTTTCAACCGCTTGGAACGATATCTAAGAATAAAGAATTTGTCTTTATAAGAGAAATGAATAAAAAAAACACGATTTGTTTAGTTGATCATGCACTATAGACTCCGCCAGCATGCACACATACTCTTAAGTAACCTCCAAATTAAAAGCGAAGAAATCTACAAAAAAAAAGGAAAACAAAGTACAAAACATCATCTTAATATCATCTTTCAGACAACAAATATAAAAAACACACCATTTTACAGCATTTACAGCAACATTTTACATTATTTTACTGCAAATCAGTGACATTTTACTGCAAAAACACCATACTATAGCGTTTTAGTGCCTTGATGACATTTTACAACTAAATTATGTAGTCAACCTGCCAAAATGTATGAAAATAGAGTACCACTAATCTTCACATTCAGTATCACATCATACAAACAACAGTATCACACGTTTTCGGTTATCATAGCCAACATGTAATTCGACATTACTCATTTTACTTAACACAAACGATTACTTCAATTCTATCATATGAAACTGTAATTTTGCACAATTAAACAATGTTAAACCCTAATTTTTGCGATTAAAACTATATGAAACCCTAATTTTCACAATTAAACAATGTTGAACCCTGATTTTCACAGTCGATCAATATTAAACCCTAATTTTAGCGATTAAAACAAAAAAAGACATCTAATAAACAACTACAACTTCAATTGATGATAGTAATTGATTCAATGTGTCGATATTATGAGCGAAAAACTTTTCAAATCATTTATAAGTAAAATATTTAGAAATTTACAGCAAGAACATGAAAGTACACTAAATAACTTGACGATTAGTTCAATTTTTTTGATTTAATCCTATTAAATTCATGTACATGTAAAATCAATTTAACACTACATAAGTTCAAATAAAATCGCAAAAATAAAAGAAAACGAGAAACAAATTTACCTCAACAATTTTTGCGCGATTTTTGGTGAGAGTATTCAATCTAATGAAAGAATAAATCTAGGATGTTGAAATACAGTTGAAATCGAGTTTGAATTTTTAGGTTTTCGCAGATTTTCAGTGAGATTTTTGAGAGGATTGTGATATATTTTTGTTTGAAATGTTTTAGATTGATTTTGGATTTTTTAGAGAGAGAAACGATTGTCTGATTTTGGGAGTTTTAGGTGGTTTTGTTTGTTAATTTTCCTCGCGATATTGTTTTGTATATGGTGTGATATTTCATTCGTTACTCAATCCTCAAATATTTAGGAGTTCTCACCGGATCCCGACTATATATATATATATATATATATATATATATATATATATATATATATATATATATATATATATATATATATATATATATATATATATATATATATATATATATATATATATATATATAGAAATGGGATCAAGTGAGTCCCTTAGTATAGGTGAGTCCCATGAGTCCTAATCCTAGCCATTAGATTATAACAAAATCAATGGCTAAGATTAATTCTGAAAATAAAAGTGCATATAAAACCCACCAAACCCTAATTTCATTCATTCACTCACTCACTTGACTCCCTCACTCCCACTTCTCTCTCTAAATCTCTCTTCTCTTCCTCCTCCCACCCCGCCACCACCGCCCCTTCTAACGCCACCACCACCACGCCCCTTCTAACGCCGCCACTACCACGCCCCTTCTAACGACGCCACCACCACCGTTTCTCTTCTCTCGCCTGTCTCCTGCCTCCCTCGGTCACCACCCAAGGCCGCCTTCCTCCTCCCCTATTCTGCCTCCCTCGGTCACTACCCGCCGCCTCCATCCTTTCTTTCTTTTTTTTTTTTCTTTTTTTCAGATCTGAGAAAGTTGTCGTTGTTGGTGGTTGGAGATGCGGCGAATTAGGATCAAATGAGTCGTGGGTCATGTGGGGGTGTTGGTGGCGGTTGTGGCTGCCGCCACTCTCCCTTTGTCGTTCTCCTTTTTTTTTCATTTTCATATCTATGGTTGGTGGTTGTCGTGGTGCTCTGGGGGGTTATGTGGGGGTTGTTGGTGGCGTTTTTAGCTGCCGCCTATCTACTTTCTATCTCATTTTTTCTTTACTTGTTCAGATCTATGGCGTTTGTGGCTGCCACATTTTTTTTTCTGTTGATTGGTGGGTGTATGGTGGTGGCGGTTGCAAGGGACGTCATGGTTGTTGGTGAAGGTAGTGGTGGTTGTGGGTGGTTATTAATATAAAGTTTCAGCGGCTTGGACTAAAGTTATGCTTATATGGACTAAAGTTATGTTCTATTATTGACTAATTATACTTGCCCAAGACTTAAATTACATAAATTAAAATTAGTATAAAGTCATAATCCTAAAAAAATAACGTTTCAAAAATTATGACTAAAGTTACAATCGTAAAACATTAAAGTTACATTCGTAAAACATTAAAGTTAGAATTCCCTAAAAAGATTAAAGTTATAATTTTTAGCATTAAAGTTTCACTCGTAAAATATTAAAGTTATATTTATAAATCGGTAAAATTAAATAAATTCAAATTTTTATATTAAAAATTGTCCAAAAAATTTTTAAAGTTTCAATTTTTAGCATTAAAGTTTCACTCGTAAAACATTAAAGTTACATTTATAAATCAGTAAAATTAAATAAATTCAATTTTTTATATTGGAAATTGTTTAAAAAAACTAAAGTTTCAATTTTTAGCATTAAAGTTTCATTCGTAAAACACTAAAGTTACACTTAAAAATCAAATTTATATATTTAAAATAAGATTTATAATATAAATTTTAAGTTTTTTAAATAAATTGACACTAAAATATTAAAGTTACAATCATAAAGAGCTAAAGTTACATTTATAAATTAAAGTTACGCTTCTACAACATTAAAGTTACAGTTTAAAAGTTTCAAATCTCAAATATCAATCTTAAAAGATCAATGACCAAGATTAGAACTCATTGGCTCACCATTTTAGGTGGACTCATTTAAACTTGACTATATATATATATATATATATATATATATATATATATATATATATATATATATATATATATATATATATATATATATATATATATATATATATATATATATATATATATATATATATATATATATATATATATATATATATAGAGAGAGAGAGAGAGAGAGAGAGAGAGAGAGAGAGAGGGGGGGAGATTTTTAAACGAGTCCACCTAAAATGGTGAGTCCTTAAATCCTAATCTATGCCATTGATCTTCTAAGATTGATGGTTGAGATTTGAAACTTTTTTTTTTTGGTGAAATGTAAGATATATATTAAGAATCAAAAGAAATATACAAGGATATGTTCCAAGGAACAAGCATGAAAAAGAGCAAAATTACATTCATGTTACCACACAATTCCATTTTCTCAACCAAACTCTATCCTGACCACATATGCTGCTGCCAATCTTGCTCAATATTCTCGTTTTAGCTTCAACAATTATTCTTTCAGCCAGCTTATTAGGAGGAGTAATAATTGCATTCAACCTTGCACTATTCCTTTCAAACTAAATGTGGTAATGACAGGAAGTCCAAAGTTGACAATGCACCTGTTGTTTCAGACCTTTCATGCTAGTACCAGTGATTCCCAAGCCTGCCATTGTAACATCAACACGAAAGCCACACCACTGTTTAATTTCCTGCAGGACTCTCTGACTATACTCACACTGGAAGAAGAGATGCTCTTGATTTTTAGTTGACCTCTCACAGATACAGCAAACTTGTTCTTGACAGTAGCCAAAGGAAGCAAGTTTAGCTCTAGTATTAAGACCATTGTTCATGGATATCCATGTGATAAGGGAGTGTTTAGGGACATTCCATGAGTTCCATACAGCAGGTGCCCAATTCTGAGGAGCTGCTCTATGTCTTAACCATTCATAGCAGCGCCTGATAGTGAAGCCATTACTATCAGGAGCCCATTGATCCTCAACATAAGCATCCTTGATCAGCTCTTTAACTTTACAGACATTTTTCCATGACCAAGCTACATCAGCAGGAGGTTGGTAGTCATGCCAACTCCTTCCCTTGATATGAACCTGGTTTAACCATCTAGTCTAAAGCCTATCAGCTTTACAGTACAACCAGTCAACCAGCTTTGCCACACAAGCAATGTTCCAAACAGTAGTCCTTTTAATTCCCAATCCACCTTCTTCTTTTGGAAGAGTGACTTTATCCCAGCCAACAGAGGGTACTCTATGGTAGTCAGCTGACCCATCCCAGAGGTAGTTCCTGCAAACTGCCTCAATGCGTTTAACAACACATTTTGGAATAAGGAATATGCCAGACCAATAGTCATGAAGAGTATTCAAAACAGAATTAACTAATACAAGTCTGCCTGCATAAGACAATTTTTTAGCTCCAAAGCTACAAATTCTGTTAACCATTTTCTCCACCAGAATGTTGCATTCAATTTTGGTTAGTCTGGTAGCTTGAACAGGTACCCTTAGGTATCTAAAAGGCATGGATCCTTCAGTAAACCCAGTGACCTGCTTTATATCATCTTTAATAGCTTGAGCTACTCCATTGTAGTATACCTCTGATTTGGAGCTATTCATGGACAGACCGGAGGCTTTAGAAAAAAGAAGAAAAGGCTCTCATCATCAGCATAATGGAGTGGACATTACCTTTACAAAACATCAACAAGTCATCAGCAAACATTAGGTGATTCAACTTGAGATTGTTGCAAAGAGGATGATACTGAAAAGGCCACCTATCAGTAGCAAATTGCAGCATTCTGGTTAAGTAATCCATACACAAGGCAAAGATAATATGTGAGACAGGATCACCCTGTCTAAGACTCCTCTTCCCTTTGAAAAAACCAAAACAGCTTCCATTTAAGTTCAAGGAATAAGAGGTGGTTTGAATACAGGTCATGACTTTTTGGGAGAATTCTGGGGGAAAGCCCATACCATCAAGCAATTGTGCTACAAAACTCCACTCAACTGTATCATAGGCTTGTTGCAAGTCAATTTTAAATAAGCATCTTGGTGAAATAGCTGGTCTATTATACATCTTGACTATATCTTGGCAGATTAGCACATTCTCAATAATGGACCTGCCTTTGATGAAAGCTCCTTGATTCTCACTGACAAGATCAGGTAGTACCATAGATAGACTATTGCAAAGCAGTTTGGAAATGACCTTGTAAATCAGATTGCAACAAGCAATGGGTCTAAACTGTTTAACAGTTGTAGGTCTCTCACATTTAGGAATAAGTGTGATTGTGGTAGCATTGATTTGCTTAAGTAGCTTACCAATAGAGAAGAAGTCTTGAATAGCATAACAAATGTCACTCCCCACAATATCCTAACTATCCTTGAAAAAACCACTGGTATAGCCATCAGGCCCAGGTGATTTGTCAATAGGCACCTTGAAGAAAGCTTCTTTAATCTCCTCATTAGTGACTGGTTTATTCAGGATCTCCTTATGAGCTTCAGTGCAACATTTACCAGTATTAAGCACTTGCTGTCTCACCATTTCAGTAGGTTTAGAAGTTCCTAGCAGTTCTTGATAATAATTAAGGAAAGCATCCTGAATACTCTGGCTGGTAGTACAATTATGGCCATTATGATCTTCAATCTGAGATTTGAAACTTTTTAAATAAAAATTTAGTGTTTTATAATTGTATCTTTAATTTGTAAGTGTAACTTTAATTCTTTACGATTGTAACTTTACTCCCTTATAATAATTTTGTAAAAAAAATTTAAATTTATGTTATACAATGTAATTTTAAATATAAATTTGATTTCTCGAGTGAAACAAAAAAAATTCTGAAACAAAATCTGGACCTTTTTTTGTATACCACCACCTCCTTCTCTTCCCCCTCACGCCTCCCACCACCCGACCAAACCACCACGCACACGCCACGAACCCTAGGGTTCCAGATCTGAAAACAAAAAAAAATATTGCATCCGCGGTTGAGGAGGGACGACGGAGGCAACACACACCCCGACCACACAACCACAAGATCTGAAAAAAATAAAAAAATAATAAAAAAAAAAAGAGAAAGGGGAAGGAGGGGCGGCAGATTTGAAGACATAGGGAGGCGCGGGGTGGTGGTGGTGTCGGGGAGAGAGGGAGGTAGAGGGAGACAGGGGGAGATAGGGAGGCGGCAGTGGTCAACGACAGGGAAAGTGGTGGCAGCGTAGGTGGTGGCATTTTCGTCGCATCACCCTCCCTGTCGCCATTTTCAATTAATTTTCAAAACCAAATGAAACTTCTACACCATTTTTGTGTGTAGATCTGAGATTTTCGAAACAAAAAAAAAAAAAGAGAAAAGAGTAGGGGAGAGCGGCGATAGCGTAGGTGGTGGCAGTGTAGGTGGTAGCAGCGAGTTGTTGTCATGGTGGCCTCGCCGGCAGGTAGAGAGATATTTTAGTGTTTGAGAGAGATGAGAGGTAGAGAGAGAAGTTGAGAGATTTGTGTGATGACTGAAATGAGAAATTAGGTTTTTGAGTCCTCTTTTATATCTCACCCTTTTATTTGGTTCGAATCTCAGCCTTTCATCTTTTAAGATCCAAGGGTTGAGATTTGGACTTACGGACTCACCTAAGAGAAGTGGACTCATTTGATCCTACTTTATATATATATATATATATATATATATATATATATATATATATATATATATATATATATATATATATATATATATATATATATATATATATATTGTAACACCCCAAGTTATTGAAAGTAAGGTTGTCCCACATCGGGAATTGAGGAGGTTGTGATATGTTTATAAGGGATTCCACCCACCACTTAGTAACAAGGCCTTGTACTTTTGGGCTTAAGTGAGGACAAGTAATGGGCCCAAAGGTACATATCCCATCTTATTGGGTTGTGTTACGACCGTGGTGGGTTGGGTTATTATAAATGGTATTAGAGCGACCCTGTGACCGTGTGGTGAACCCGTGGTCGGGAATACCCGGGTCGGACACCTAGCGGGGGAGGATTCTGGGCTTGGCTGCTGTCAAGTTGGAGGCACAACGAGGACGTTGTGTTCTTTAAGTGGGGGAGATTGTAACACCCCAAGTTATTGAAAGTAAGGTTGTCCCACATCGGGGAATTGAGGAGGTTGTGATATGTTTATAAGGGATTCCACCCACCACTTAGTAACAAGACCTTGTACTTTTGGGCTTAAGTGAGGATAAGTAATGGGCCCAAAGGTACATATCCCATCTTATTGGGTTGTGTTACGACCGTGGTGGGTCGGGTTGTTATATATATATATATATATATATATATATATATATATATATATATATATAGAATTAGGTTCAAGTGAGTCCCCTACTCTTAGATGAGTCCCTAAGTCCTATTTCTAACCCTTAGATCATAAAAATTGGATGGCTAAGATTAAAACAAAAAAAGAAGGGAGATATAAAAGCAAGCAAACCCTAATCCATCCTCACTCACTCATTCATTCTCTCTGCCTCCTTCTCTCTCTAACTCCCTCCTCTCTCCTCTCCTCCCCTCCTCTCTCCTCTTCTCCCTCTCTCGGCTGCCACACGGGTACCACCACCACAACCACCACCCGCCACTACTCCCTATTCTCTCATACATCACTCCCTCTTCTCTAATATTTCCGGCCACCACCTGTTAATACCACTGCCACCACCTGCTGCCCACGCCGCCACCACACTGACGCCGTCCCCAACTGCTTCCAACACCGCCCCCAGACCCACTCGTCGCCTCCCTTTCTTCCTCCTCTGAAATCCCGCCTTTTTTTTTGAATTTTGATATTTAAAATCCCGCCTCCTCAGATTTGAAAAAAAGGACTTGTGGTGGTTGTTGGTGTTTTATGTGTGAGGCTAGTGGTGGTGGTGATGTCGTGGGAGGTTGGTAATGGTGGTTCTGCGCCTCTCTCCCTTCTCCTTTCTCTTTTTTTTTTTTTCCTGATTTGAGTGGCGGCTGTTGGTGTCGAGTTTTGTGTGGGTGTTGGCCGTGTGTGGGGGTTAGATTGGCGGTGATGACGGTTCTCGGTGATGGACGTGGGTGTGTGTTAGATTGCTGTTTGTCGACTGTTTTTTTTTTCTGATTTTTCCTCCATTTGTGGTGGTGCGGGTCTGGGAGGTGTCGTGGAGGCGTTGGGGGTGGTGGGTCAGGCGGGGGCTTGTGGTGGGTGTTGGTGGTTAGCGGTGTCGATGACGGTGGATGGATATAAAATTGCATAAAATATAAATGTAGATAAAATCACTAGTATACTACCATTAACGTTTTAATAGTTTACCATTAAAGTTTCACTCGTAGACCATTAGAGTTACAATCGTAAATTAGAGAAATTACAAAAATTTTAGTCACAATTACATTATTACATAAATAAAAAAATTAAAGTTGCAATTTTTAGTATTAAAGTTTCACTCGTTAAACATTAAAGTTATATTTATAGATCCGTGAATTTAAATAAATATTACTCACAAGCACATTATTACATAAATTCAAATTTTTATATTAAAAAATGCCTAAAAAAATTAAAGTTTCACTTTAAAGCATTAAAGTTTCACTTTAAAGCATTAAAGTTTCACTCGTATATTATTAAAGTTACAGTAAAAACTCAGTTAAATTAAATAAATATTAGTCCCAATTACATTATTTCATAAAATCAAATTTTATATTAAAAAAATGCCTAAAAAAATTAAAGTTACACTTTTTAGCATTAAAGTTTCATTCGTAAAACATTAAAGTTATATTCAAAAATACAAAAAATTACATTTTTATTTATAAAATGACTTTAAAAAATTAAAGTTACATTTGTAAAGAATTAAAGTTACCTTCACAGATTAAAGTTTCACTTTTAAAACATTAAAGTTTCAAATCAGAAATTGTTTAAAAGTTTCAAATCTCAACCATCAAGCTTAAAAATCTAATGGCTTAGATTAGGACTTAGGGACTCAATTATTTAGGTGGACTCATTTGAACTAGCACACGACCAAATTCGTAACACCAATGCCCCATTACCCACATCTCGTGCCTATATTAAACGTGATAGAGAAGACGAACATCATAAAGCCACTTAGAATATTACATAATTGAATAACGGAATTATGAGAAACAAATACGAGTGAGGCTCAGGGTACTCGGTCGAGTTTGACACTCGGCCGAGCAGGAGGTCCACGATCGAGTATCACAGGTACTTGATCGAGTATCTACTGCTCACAATGCGCTTCTCCTCCAAAATTGCCAAACTTACCCTGCCTAAGCTGTAAATTGAAGTTCAGTGACATCAAATGTCACCCACAATCCATTCACTAATCAAAATAACAACCCACAAACTCTAGTGCAAATAAATCTTGGCCTTATGGCCGGATTACAACACAACAATAAAAGGTTCGAGTATTAAATAAATAACTAATTTATCACAAGTTCAACAACAAAACAAGAATAGAGTCACAACTAAAAAGCACCAGCTCAGGGCTCCGCACCCACGTCCTTATCCATCTAGTCCTCATTCAATGTGCTTAATGTCCTAGCTCTAGCACCTGCCTCAGCAAAAGCATCACCACCAACCTATCTCCCCTCCGAGTCTAGCTGGCTCCCATAGTTGGCACCCCAAGGACCTGCGATGCATCAGAACGCATAGCTAGTTGGGGCTCCCCATGTATCCACTTCATAGCTATGGAAGACCCTACTATCATCTCCTACTTCTCTCCACCACACCGTCTGAGCACACATAGTTCCCACGTTCTGGAGGTACGTCATTTCATGCATGTTTCTCAAGATGAAGGGTTCAACAACCTCTCCATGAGCTCACTCACCTGCATCCTAGAGTCTGGGACAATCGGGTAGGCCGGGTACTAGAACTGGTACGGGGGAGCAAATGGCGCCTCGGTCTCAATCTCTCTAGTGGGTCGGTCTGCGAACACAGAAAGGAAACGGGCAGCCCCAATGTCTGTTCCCACATTCTCTTGGTACCCCTCCTGATCCGTTTTCAAATTAAAATGGTCAGCCACCTCATCCAGGGTCAACTCAAAGTCGGTGTTCATAAGACAAAAAATAACAGTTCTCTCAGCAGCATCATTCTTATAAGAACTCATAAATTCTAAGGTCTGAAAACATAAGACTTCTTACGAAGTTGGTACAAACCCTCCATGCCCAACACTTCAAACATGTCGGACATCCACCTCAATCTCCAATTTCTCAAAAATACCCACATCCACACACCGGGTAGGTCTCAAGGTGCGTGTCATCAAGGTAAATAACAGCCTTACGCTGATCGATGTACGCAAATATCACTGATGGATACTCGTCAATCTCAGGAACGGTTGGTCCTTGGCTTGATTGACCTTGCTCGGCTAAATAGCGGCACATGTCCTCTTTTTGGTAGCTCTCTAGACTTTCGGCATGTTGCAAAAATATGGTTTTAATAAAAAAATTCCGGTTTCATAAATATCAAACCTATTTTCATATTTTTTCCACATTCCAGAAGACGGTTTTAAAACGGATTTTTCAATCAAAATATGCAAAAGAGCTAATTAGTGTACCACTAGCATCAATTGATCTTTTATATATAACTTTCTAGGATGTATTTGGATACCAAAAATCAAAATCTTGGGACAAACCCTAGAAATTTCGGTTCAAACAATAAGGCAACTTGGTAGTTAAAATCGTTCCTTCTCTACTCAAAACCATAAACAAAGCCAGCTTTACAAATTTAACAACATATGCCATATGATTTTAAGGGTTCTAATTAAAATTTTCAGATTATAATCAACTATAATCATACTAAAATTAAAAATGAAAGCGTTTAATCACTTACCTTAAGTTTGGAAATAGATTTACTGCAGGGAAGAGCAAAGTGAAGGATTGAAAAAATAATGAACAGAACGTCACCAAGGTTTTGTTGAGAGAACTTTCAAAAGAGAGTTTTGGGTGGTACTCGGAACTCACACATACATGCTTCAGATACACACACAATGCCCACACCTTTACCCAACTGTTCACGTAAACAATTCAACCTAGAGAGCCATAAGCACATTCACGTACTCATCCACATGTCTTTTAACGTATTCATGCTCATTCAATTCCACGTACCAAGCCACATATACAACGACCCAGATAAGTTACATATCACACCTATAACATACTCATATCGGCTCCTAACGAATTTACGCATATGACTACCACAAATGAATTGTATATAGCATGCAAGCATATACAAAATTTCTACCTCTTTTACCCACCACGCAGTTTCTGGCTTAAGCATGTCAGGGTCGGGATTCTGGAATGAGGGTGCCTTCTCACCCAAAATCAACATAAACGGGTTCCCCACACACATACACCAGATTAGTTACAATTGAGACTCTACGTTCATTCGATTCATTGGTTCAGGCTCCAAACTTATCGCTCTGATAGCACTTTGTAACACCCCCACACACCAATGTGCCTTCCCAAGGCCACTCTAGCCCATAGAGGTGCTACAATCTTGGTTACCCGAGGTATAGTAATCAAATGAGACCATAAAGAAGCATACTTTAAGTTTAAAAGTTAAATGTGCGTACAACTTAAACCAAAACTGAAAATATATAAATACAACCGTCTCAAACTGGAATCCAAAACTGAAACGAAGTTGTCATAGACTATCAGCGGAAGACTAAAACACTCGGACTAGTGATGACTCCATCCCATGCTAGATCTCGCGCACTCCATAGAAATACCTATTAATCAACTGCTCACTATCCCCGAATGGATCATCACAGTTTTCAAAACATTTAAACGGGGCAGTTACTGAATAATCAAAATAATCAAAACAACATCCAATTACATAAGCACATTCCTCCAACTCCAGTTCATCACCAATCACGTGTCTACACACTAAAGTCTGTAGACCTGCCAGACTACCCATCACAACAGATATTCCACCCCGCCAGTGGGGACCACAGCCTTGCCACCTAAACCCCGCTCAAAACCATAGTGCGAATAACCCATGTCCATTAATGTGCACATCCCCCTTGTGACGGGAACCACAAGGGCCAAATCAAAGGCGTGAAGCCATTCCCAAAAATGACTCCACTCAGCCGAGGGCGCACCTCGCGAACCACATACAATTATAAGCAAAACCACATTACTGATATAAACATGCCAAATCCAAAGTAATAGTAATAGTAATCATGCCAGCAAAACAATCACACCATCTTATACCTAATTACACAAGCAACTTAGTAGGGAAACCCTACCTGAGACGGAATCACCAACAACAAAAGCAGCAGATCAAAAAGCTTACTCTACGAAATCACCTCCTATAACAGTAATCATATAATTATAATCTACTATAACAATTACTCCAAAAAATCCCCAAATCACCCAATTAGGGTTTAACCAAAATTAACAAATTAGCATTAAAACAACGTAGAAATCTTATCCAAACGATGACGATCTCAAAGGTATAACAAACTCTGAAATCCGTCAACCCTAGCCTTGATTTGATAGCAAAAGGAGGAGAGAATTGAACATCGTTTTTTTTTTTTTTTTTTTTGAAAAGTTTAGAAAAGTACAAGTAAAAGTGACAAGGACTATCGATAGAAACTTTAAATACCTCTACACATTTACTATCAAACCCGTCAGAAAACTCCGTAAAACCCGACTTACTTGATCGAGTACCGCCAACTCGATCGAGTACATTCAAAGTAGAATGTACTCCAGAATCCGTCAATGACTTACTCGAAAGAGTAAGTCCTACTCGATAGAGTACCCAACAGCTCAAATATCTGGGGTATTACAGTCTTCCTTCCTTAAAACTGAACCTCATCCCCGAAATTCAAACCCATATTGAAAAACAAAACTCACTATACTCAAGTATAATGCAACGACGTAATTACAACTCAAGACAAACTTAATACAGAAATTAACAACCCAAAACATACACTAAACTTTACCAAGACTGACCAAAAATCGCACCAAAAGCTTACCCCCTTAAAGAAACATGGTTACGTCCCTGTAGCCACACATACCTGATAAAAACGAAATGGATAGCACTCCTTCATAGCTTCTTCTGCCTCCCAAGTTGCTTCTTTGACGTTGTGATTGGACCACAACACCTTTAGCACAACAAACCCCCCATTCCTAGTCTTGCGAACCTTGCGATCTAGAATCTCTTTTTCCACTTCAAGATAAGACAAAGATTCATCTAACTCAATGTTCTAAACCTCTAGCACATGAGAAAGGTCACTCACGTACCTCCGGAGTTGAGACACGTGAAACACATTGTGTACTCGAGCCAAAGCTGGTGGTAAGGCTAACCGATAAGCAACCTTGCCCACACGATGCAAAATCTCATAAGGGCCAATGAATATTTGACTTAGCTTCCCTTTCATACCAAATTGCATCATCCCACGCATAGGTGACACCTTCAAAATAACCTTATCCCCAACTTGGAACTCAATGTCCCGATGATACAAATCCGCATAACTCTTTTGTCGATCCTGGGCCGCCTTCATCTTTTATCGAATCAACTTCACTTGGTCATCCATATCTTACACCATTTGTGGTCCTAAAACCACTGCCTCAGCGCTATCATCCCAACAAATTGGACTTCTACGCCTCCTCCCATACAACGCCTCAAAAGGAGTCATCCCAATACTCGTATGGTAGCTGTTATTGTAAGAAAACTCGATCAGATCCAATCTATCTTCCCAATGATGTGACCATTATTTGAGCGTATTTAGTCCCTGAATTAGCCTTGTTCCCATGCTTTTTAGTGCATATTTAGGTCATTTATTGTCTTTAGTCCTTTGTTTTGAATATTCTTTGAGGTTTTGTTCCCTTGGTAGGAAAGGAGTGCAAACCTTGCATTTTCATGGCAAAATAGAGCTAAATTGATTGAATTCAATGACCAAGCATCAAAGACAAGATAAGACTAGAAGGCCTTTGTACATATTATAGTAGATGGGCAATGATGAGGAAAGATCCTTGCATCTTCGACAAGATCCCCGAGGATTGTTGATAGAAGGAGGAAGAAAAGAAGGAAACTGATGAAGAATCCGAGCGGCTTGGCCCTTGGGACGCTCGTCCAAGAAGGCCAGAATCCGAGCGTCCGGCCAAGGAATCCTCTCATCCAACAGCAAGGCAATCCGCTCGTCCCGCTGCCTTGGACGCTCGGATTGTGTTACAGCAACTTTTTGATTTTTTCTTGTTCTATGAAGGATGCGCATATTTCGGAAAGACCGGCAAAAAGGAAACCGACATCTCTTTTGAGAGGAGCGATTCCTCAATGACTTAATCGTCATTTAAGCCCTTAGTAAACCTTAATTTGTGTACCTAATCCCCACTATAAATACCCCATTAGTCTAATTAGATAATCATGTTCTTCTTATCAATCTCTAGTGTAGTTTATATCATTCTAATCTCTTCTTAATCTTGTAATCAACTTTTAATCAAGTCTTAATACAAATCTCATTTCCTTAATCTGTCTTTTGTTCATCTATTATTTTGGGTAATTGAAGATTATTGGGTTATTATTGGAGGATTGACAACCCTTCATCAATCAATCAAGTTTCTTCTATTATTCTTTGCTTTATTATTTACATCATCTCAAGTTTGGTATAATTCCTTTACTCTTTACTCTTTATTGTTCAATTCTTCATTCTATTATCATGTTTATACTTGTTGTGATGATTGACACCATTAATGACATGTTTCCCATGATAATGAGTGAGTAGTCCTTTAGCTAGGATTAGTAGGTAATTAAGGGAAGTAAACATGGGGATTAACCATGCTTAATCAAATATGTTTCCATGATTAAAATTGCTTGCTTGTTGTGATGTCAACCTATGCACATGTTATGTTTGATGAAATGCTAAGCCTATGAATCCTTGCATTTACAACCATCTCTTATCTATTCAACTTGACTTGTAAGACATAAACTAACTCGAGTCTTGTTAGACCATGCATAGAAGTGATTAGGGGGAAAGTAAGTCGACTTGTAGGTGTTGTACAATCTAATCGATTCGGCTCCGGGACCCAACTCTTCCTAAGAACCGTAAGACATAAACCAACTCGGTTCCTTTACAACATTAATTGCTTGCAACCTTATGAACATGTTTGTGTGGTCAACTCTCGTGAATTCCCTATGAACCCATGACATCCTAGTACTCTTAATCATTTGTATACATTTCTTAGTTCATTGTTTGCTCTACTTTATTGTTTGCATTAGTCTAGGACACAACTACAAACCCAAACAAATTGTGTCAGTAGCATAAATTGAGATAGATAGACTTAGAACCCAAAGCACACCGTCCCATGGATCGACCTCGACTCACCACTAACTAGTTGTTTGTTGAGTACTATAAATGTGTTTGATTGGGTGTATAACGACACGCTCACATCAAAATGGCGCCGTTGCCGGGGATGGTGCTATGTGATTAAGTTCTTACTTGTTTGTCTATTTTGATTTTGCTTTAACCTTGAGGAACTTGTTCCTTAAGGATTGTTCTTACCGTTTTTGTGTAGTTTCCATGCTTGTAGTTATTTCTTCGTCTTAGCTATGATGGCTCAAGACTTGACATATGGAGTATGTGGTGGATCTTTTGAGTATGACTATAGGTATGGGGAGTTTGAGAAGCAAGTCAACACAAAACTACCTCATTATTTGTACAATGAAAATCCTAACCACTACCCTAAATTTTCCCACCAAAATCACCACATCCAATATCCACAACAACCACCCACTCAATACCCACTTCATAATGACTTTCAATTGCCACAATACAACCACTTTCACACCCACCCACAACAAGAAGATGAACCCATTCAACATGTGATTCTCCAAATGATGGGAGATCAACAAAACTTCTTCAAACAAATGCTAGAGCAGAGCCAAAAGAGGGACAATGTTCTTCAAGGCATTATTGCCCAAGGTGAGGAATTGGAGATTCAAATTGCCCAAATGAATTAATCCCAAGCAATCACTCCCCACCATTCTTTGGACATTGATCATGAATGTGAATTTGAAGTAGTAACTTTTGACATGGAAAATGAAGAATGGGAAGAGCCAATCTCCTTGAGCTCTTGTGACTATGAAAGTGTTGTGTTCAATGAGGAAGACATGAGGTTGAGTAAGCCAAGTACTCTTAACCTTTGTGAGTATGAGGGTGTGTCCTTTGATGTGAATATTGAAATGGTGGAGGAAGAATTAATGAAGAAGAATGAAGCCCCATTTATGATTCTTATGGAGATAACGATGATGACAAAACCATAAAAGAGGCTTATGAAGAATACGTGTCTTACAAGGACCGAGAGGAATGGACTTGTAATATCACCTTGCTTGAGGAACCTATCCTTGAGACATTCGAGATATCCTATCATGAAGATGAATGTCCTTTCCCTATTTCCCATGAAGACTACTTGGCCCCTACCATGGAGCCAATGATTGTTGAAGAGGATATGTTGGACCTTCTTCAAAAGGTCAAAGCATCATACAAAAGCTACTTGGTGGAAAAGCTCAAAGAGAAACTTGCACGTGAAGCTACTTGTGGAAATTTGGCACCCACAATCTCTACTTCTAAGGGACTAGGAGTCATCAAGGTCATGAGAATTCTCCTTCTACTCTTAAAGGATTGATAGATTCAAACACTATCATCGTCACCAAATCGGAAAAAGAAGGTAGTAAGTGGAAGTTTTCGAACAACCATGAACCATACGTCTTACCTCATAATGACAAGAATCATGGGCTAATTGGTTTCAAGCATTGCAAGCATTCAAGTGCCAAGAAGAGGAAGGAAACAATAACGAATGGCAAATTCCTTTGGCCAAGCTTTGTCTTGAAGTTAAGCAAACCATACTTGTGCTTATTTGGAGCTTGTTCACAAGCTTTTGATCTTCTATTAAGAGCCTTGAGCTCTATGGACAAGAACTTCTGCAATTTGAACTAGTTTGGTGGAGTTCTATCTCAAACCACCATTTGTAAGATATTTTTTGAAACTCCATTTTGTATAATATTGTACATTTTCGCATTTTTGTTTAATTTCTTGCATGAGAGTAGTGAGAGAGAGAGAGAGAGTTTTCTTACATTTTTATTGAGCAAAATCTCAGAAAAGGATAAGGAGGAATAACAATCGGGTGCAAGGGTGTGATATTGCAAAGGAAAGAAAGAAAAGAAAGAGAAACAGTGAAAATACGCTCGTCCCGAGGGCTGGACGCTCGTCCAAAGCCCTCCTCAGGGAATTGTTCAGCACTATATTGAAATCCGAGCGGATTTGGCCAAAGACGCTCGTCCACTAAAAAGACGCTCGTATTCTCCTCTAGACGCTCGTCCTGAAAGACACCTGAAGGAAATTTTGGGACTGTACCAGTATCCGAGCGGATTCTATAAAAGTCGCTCGTCCAAATTCAGACGCTCGTCTAGGTAACAAGACGCTCGCCTTTTGTCTACTTCAGAACAACCAAAGTCCCTTTAACAAAATCCGAGCGGATTTTCTGTAAGACGCTCGGACAACCTGGCCAAGACGCTCGTTCCGATAAGGAAGATGCTCGGATTCTTGCATTTTTCTTGGATTATCCGCCCAGGCCCCACCGAAATCCGCTCGTCTCACCCCTCTTTTCTATAAAAACGCCCCCTTTCTCCCTCATTTCGTCACCTTATCTAACCCTAAATCACTCATCTTCATCCCCAAAACACTCCCCTCACAATAAAAGCCAACAAAACCCCAATCTTCCCAATTCAAGATGATGAATCTCAAGGGCAAGGCTAACAAACTTGTTGAATCCGCCGCTAGGAAACGCAAGGGCTCATCCTCTTCATCCCCACAAGAAAGGATGCCGCCAAGGAACTTCCGCCTCATCATGAGAGGAGGGATAGACCAACTTGAGTACTTCCCGGAGGTACTCTTCACCTCCGATGCCCACCGTAAAAAGTTCGTCGAGTTGCTAGGTAAGCACTATGAACCCACTCAGTTTATTGATACTTGGGTGTTAGAAATCCTTGGGATAAGGTACCACACCGAAATGTTCTTTGATGGCTTAGGGATTGGGAAATTATTCCATGCCCATGAGGAGACGTACCTTAGTCTCACCCTAGAATTTTTGAGTAGCCTCCGTATTGTCACGAACACTCGAACCAACGTGAGCATGGAGTTCCGGTTGTGCAACCTAGACCATAGCCTCACACTTGATCAATTTTCACACATTTTCGGTCTTGTTGTACCAACTGACTATACCGACAAACCCGCCGATTTCGACGTGGACCTACTTTGGAAGGCTATTTCCGGGAGGGATTTCATTCACCAAAAACAATGCTATACCTATTCTATCCAGCACCCGGTGATTCGGATCACCGAACGTTTCGTTGCCGGCACCATCAATGGGAGATATGAACAAGATAGGTGCACTCTCATTGATTTAACATTCCTTGAATCCTATCTAAACGTTCGGGGGACGCGACGATACAACTTCAATACCCCCCTTGAGGTGCTTACAAGGTTTTATGACATTTCTCAAGGGAACACCCAACTCAAGACCTTCGTGATGGGAGGTCTAATAACTATCTTGGCTAACTTCCTTTGCCCCGGGTTCAACGCCCGTGGGACTTATGCTCCTCTTGAGGGGAGAACTTTGATTGATGAGGACGCCATCTTCAAACACCACCGGTGGTGTGCCTACACTCAAGGCGGGAGTGTATAATGGTTCACAAAAGGATGCTCCTCCATTATTCTTTCGGGGTGGAATATACCGGGTACCGACCCACGGTTGAGCCCGTATTCACCTAGGCCGAGCTACCTTCTCGACATCCAAATTATTGGCAATCCCCCTCAAAGGGAAGAAGCACCCCTCCAACCACCAATACCTCGTGGGATACCGACGAGGCCTATTCCCCCACCTTCCTATGTGCCCATCCCACCGTACCCTACTCCTTATATGCAATTCGAACCGCAAATCCCCGATACCCCGGGTATTCATAACCTGATGAACCTTATGAATAGAGTTGATCTCGGGGTGCATGAAGGGAGGGTCGATAACTACTTGGCCCTTTATCCCCAGTACTATCAAATGGCACAGCAAGGGTATATTGACCCTAATGGCCATCGGCCCTCTTGGGCCCAACCACACCTTTTGTTCCCATATCAAGGGGACCAAGCCGGGAATTTTGGTGGCCAAGATAGAGGGTACTATAGTCAAGGAGGAGGGTACGACCAAGGAGGAAGTTCTCACCGGTATGTCTATCCCCAAGATGAGGATGACGAGTGAAAGATACCTACCTCATCACCTCCATTTGTATGATACTTTTCTCTCCCTCTCTCTTTTGTATATACATTGCATTTAGTTTAGCTTGCACATTTGTATTATATTTTATATTGCATTTACATTAGTTAGTTCATATAGTATAGTTGCATTGTAATATATCTCACATGATTCATGTAGATAGTTGCATATAGACTAGAATTCATGCATAGTCACTAATGACTAATCTTATTCTTTTCTACACTAGAAATAGTGTTTAAATCGGTTTGGGGAGGTTTGATCATAAGTGACCATAGTTTACTAGAAAACATGCATCATATAATATAGTTTAGATTGCATTCATTTGTTATATATGTCATATAGAATTGCATTTAGTTAGAGCATGCATTCATTCATATCATATCATTGCATTTGTACTTCAATTTCCATAAAATCAAAAATCCAAAAACATGTTTTCCTTTTTATTCCTACTCCTACATGTACATTGAGGACAATGTCCAAAATAAAGTGGGGGATGGGAATTTATATTCCAAAAACGCATAAAAATTGAAAAATTTCGAAAAAACCAAAAAAATTTAAAAATTTAAAAATCAAAAACATGTTCATTTCCTTTGTAGTGTAGTCTTGTATATATATTGTATATATTGTGTTTGTTCATCCTTGTTCACATTGATTGACTACGCCACATCCGAGACATGAGGATATTGAAGACCGCATGGTATGATCTTTCCAATCTCCTTTTTCCTCTTTATGTTAATGACTATGTGGCTTTATTTTGATTGATGCGGTATAAACAATGTGAATTTAGGATTGTATTTAGTTTATATGGCATACTAGTTGGTAGAATCATATGCATTAGGTTGTATAAATGTTAGTTGCATCAGGCATGTAGTTTGCATGTTAGAAAAATTTTGTGAAACCGTCTACTTGGGAAGCTTGACAAGTATATAGGCCCTAGTAGATGCTTTTTCTTCTTAAGACTTTGCTTGTTAGAATACTTGTAAAACACCCTAGGATGTGTCTTGCTAGTATCCTTTGAACCATGGATTAAGGCCTAGTCAAGAGTACCTTGTGGTGTGATAACTCCTTGGCTACCGTTTATTCCAAGGTGACCCTTGAAACCATGCATCTATCATCCATGTTCCACCATATTTTTATCATCAAAGGGAATGGGCACAAAAATTGTTCAAAATTTGAGTTCAAGAAATGAAATAAAAAGTAAAAAAGTTTGCAATTGCATCAAAAGAAAAGAGGAGTAACAAAAATGAAAACTCCTATGCTTCAAATATAAGGCACCCTCGTTAGTAATTGGGGTGACTTTGAAAATGTTCAAAAGAAAATGTAAAAAGTGGAAAAGTTGTCAAGTATTGAAATCCAAAAATCAAAAGAAATGGCAAAAATAAAGTGTTCTCAAATCTTATATGCCACAAGAAATTGGGGGGAAAAACAACAACAAAAGCAAACTCCCAAATGAAACTCAAATACTATCGATCCCTTTATCCATCGTATCCATTTTTGTGCATGGTAGAGAGGGGACGACCCTTCTTCTTGTCTAGGAAAGAGGGGGAATTCCGCGATCCTCCAGTGTTTCTAACACCATAGGGAGTCTATTCTTGACAAAAGCATTTAACAATCGAGGACAAAGGTACCCTAGCTTGACACAATTTGGAGGTGATTTATTGGTATCCTTCTAGGCTTAGTAGTTTGAAGAAATTGCATCTATGAAGGAGTGTGTACCCTTGAATTACTTCCCTTGTAGATAATTTCCGCCACTTAGATGAGGAAAGTGGCTATTATTTTGTAGATGCATTCATTACTTGATTTTGTGTGCTTTAATGTTTGGATGTCTCGCCATTTTGGCAAAACCCACCTTGCCTTGCAAGAAGGCATCCTACCTCATGGTTGTCTTGTTGTGAGTTGATGGGGCGGAGTGAGACCCGCTAATTGTCTCATATCGGCTATGCTATTAGGTTAGTTTAAATAACGGTCCTAGTCTTTGTCACCTCTTTACTCGGGACGAGCAAAGGTTCGGTTTGGGGATATTTGATGTGACCATTATTTCAGCGTATTTAGTCCCCGAATTAGCCTTGTTTCCATGCTTTTTAGTGCATATTTAGGTCATTTATTGTCTTTAGTCCTCTGTTTTGCATATTCTTTGAGGTTTTGTTCCCTTGGTAGGAAAGGAGTGCAAACCTTGCATTTTCATGGCAAAATAGAGCTAAATTGATTGAATTCAATGACCAAGCATCAAAGACAAGACTAGAAGGCCTTTGTACATATTATAGTAGATGGGCAATGATGAGGAAAGATCCTTGCATCTCCAACAAGATCCCCGAGGATTGTTGGAAGAAGGAGGAAGAAAAGAAGAAAAGAAGGAAACTGACGAAGAATCTGAGCGACTTGACCCTCGGGACGCTCGTCCAAGTAGGCCAGAATCCGAGCGTCCGGCCAAGGAATCCGCTCGTCCAACAGCCAGGCAATCCGCTCGTCCCGCTGCCTTGGACGCTCAGATTGTGTTACAGCAACTTTTTGTTTTCTTCTTGTTCTATGAAGGATGCGCATATTTCGAAAAAACCGGCAAAAAGGAGACCGACATCTCTTTTGAGAGGAGCGATTTCTCAAGGACTTAATCGTCATTTAAGCCCTTAGTAAACCCTAATTTGTGTACCTAATCCCCACTATAAATACCCCATTAGTCTAATTAGATAATCATGTTCTTCTGATCAATCTCTAGTGTAGTTTATATCATTCTAATCTCTTCTTAATCTTGTAATCAACTTTTAATCAAGTCTTAATACAAATCTCATTTCCTTAATCTCTCTTTTGTTCATCTTTTATTTTGGGTAATTGAAGATTATTGGGTTATTATTGGAGGATTGACAACCCTTCATCAATTAATAAAGTTTCTTCTATTATTCTTTGCTTTATTATTTACATCATCTCAAGTTTGGTATAATTCCTTTACTCTTTACTCTTTATTGTTCAATTCTTCATTCTATTATCATGTTTATACTTGTTGTGATGATTGACACCATTAATGACATGTTTCCCATGATAATTAGTGAGTAGTCCTTTAGCTATATTAGTGGGTAATTAAGGGAAGTAAACATGGGGATTAACCATGCTTAATATAATATGTTTCCATGATTAAAATTGCTTGCCTGTTGTGATGTCAACCTATGCACATGTTATGTTTGATGAAATGCTAAGCCTATGAATCCTTGCATTTATAACCATCTCTTATCTATTCAACTTGACTTGTAAGACATAAACCAACTCGAGTCTTATTAGACCCTGAATAGAAGTGATTAGGGGGAAAGTAAGTCGACTTGTAGGTGTTGTATAATCTAATCGATTCGGCTCCGGGACCCAACTCTTCCTAAGAACCATAAGACATAAACCAACTCGGTTCCTTTACAATATTAATTGCTTGCAACCTTATGAACATATTTGTGTGGTCAACTCTCATGAATTCCCTATGAACCCATGACATCCTAGTACTCTTAAACATTGGTATACATTTCTTAGTTCATTGTTTGCTCTACTTTATTGTTTGCATTAATCTAGGACACAACTACAAACCCAAACAAATTGTGACACTAGCATAAATTGAGATAGATAGACTTAGAACCCAAAGCACACCGTCCCATGGATCGACCTCGACTCACCACTAACTAGTTGTTTGTTGAGTATTATAAATGTGTTTGATTGGGTGTACAACGACACGCTCACATCACCCAACTACCACCAAATTCCATCACACAAGTCCTTAACATGTCCTCCAAAGTCTTAATCGTTCTCTCTGTCTGCCCATCTGTCGCAGGATGAAATGCAGTGCTCATCTTCAATGTAGTCCCCATCAATTCCCGCGACTCTTGCCAAAACTGATAAATGAATCTTGCATCGCGATTTGACACAATGTCTTTCGACACCCCATGTAGTCTCACCATATTTTTCTTGTAGCCATTCGCCAACTGAACTTTACTCCACGCATCTTTCATGGGAATAAAATGAGCTGACATGGTCAATCAATCAACGATCACCCAAATCATATTATTACGTTGCTGAGTTCTCGGTAATCCCACAATGAAATCCATGTAGATAGATTCCCACTTCCACTGAGGTACCTCAAGAGACTGAATCTTACCTTGTGATCTTCGCTGCTCCCCTTTGACTCTCTAGCAAGTCAAACATCGAGCCACAAATTCAGCTATCTCCCTTTTCATCCCAGACCACCAAATGTCTGCTTAATGTCCTTTTAAAGCTTGTCACCACCTAGATGCAGTGAATACGGAGTGTAATGAGCCTCCGCCATGATTATCTTTTTAATCTCCTTATCTTTAGATACACATCATCTTCCATCAAACCGAAGACTCCCATCAGAATGAATACTGAACCGAGACACAATCCCCTTCTTTACTCCAGCCCTCCACTCTCCAATCTTACGATCAAGAGACTGTTTCCCCCAAATATCATCATAAAGATCTGGTTCAACTATCAAATCTTCCCAAGCATCCCCCTTCTGGATCACATGTATCCCCATCTTGGTCACCTAATCTTTCAACCTCATAAGTGACATAGCTGTGCATAGGAACGCACACTCTTCCTACTCAACACATCTGCCACCACATTCGGCCCCTTCATGGTAGATAATATCTATGTCATAGTCACCAATGAGCTCCATCCACCTCCTCTATCGCTTAATTAACTCCTTCTGAGTATAGATGTACTTCAAACTTTTGTGATCAGGAAACACCTTAAAGGTCACCCCATATAGATATTGTCTCCAAATCTTTAGAGCAAAAACAACTACATCCAACTCCAGATTATGCGTCAGATAGTTCTCCTCATAAGACTTCAACTGCCTAGAAGCATAGGCAATGACTTTCCCATTCTGCATCAACACACAACCCCAACCCATTCTTCAAAGCATCTGTATACACCTCGAAATTCTCGCTCCCCTCAGTTAAAGCCAAGACTGTAGCTGTAGTCAAATGTTCATTTAAGGTTTGGAGCGCGGTCTCACAACTTTCATCCCAATAAAAAATGTTCTCTTTCCTCATCAAAGATGTCATAGGTCTGGCAATCTTTGAAAAGTCTATGACGAACTTTCGATAGTATCCCGCTAAAGCCAAGAAACTTCTAATCTCGGCCACATTCTTCGGCACCTCCCAATTAGACACTGCCTCAATCTTCTTAGGATAAACATCTACGCCCTCTTTAGAGAGCACATGGCCCAGAAAAGCCACTTTCTCTAATGAGAATTCGCACTTAGACATCTTGGCATACAACTGGTTGTCGCGTAGAGTTTAAAACACCATTCATAAGTGCTCCTTGTGCTACTCCTTAGTCTTGGAAGAGACTAAGATGTTGTCTATAAACACCACCATGAACTGATCTAAGTCAGATCCATAAACACTGCTGGCGCATTAGTCAGCCCAAACAGCATTACCACATAGTAATAATGACCATAACGCGATCGAAAAGCTGTCTTTGGTATGTCTTCATCTCGAATCCTCAACTGATGGTACCCCGACCTTAGATAAATCTTCGAAAAGACACCAACTCCACTTAACTGGTCAAAGAGATCATCTATCCTCGGTAAAGGATACCTAATCTTCACTGTAACATGGTTCAATTATCTGTAGTCAATACAGAGTCTCAAACTCCAATCCTTATTCTTCACAAATAGGACTGGCGCACCACAAGACGATACACTAGGTCTAATACACCCCTTGTCCATCAACTCATTCAACTTTTTCTTTAACTCCTCCAACACCTTAGGACCCACACGGTATGGGGCCTTAGAGATCGGTCTTGTCCCTGTCTTCAACTCCACACTGAAATCGATATCCCTCTGCGGCGGTAATCCCCGTATATCATCCGGGAAAACATCTTGAAACTCTTGCACAACTGGTATCTCAGCTGTTGTTATCTCTATCATGCGAGTATCTTTCACATTGCAAAGTATCGTAGGGCACCCCTTCCTCAAGTAAAACTTCAATGTCACTACTGCAATCACTTTGATTTTGGATTTGATAACAAACCCACGATAAGATACACTAGCACCCTTAGGACCTCGTAAAGATACATTCTTTTGGTGACAGTCTATTCTAGCTTTATACTTACCCAACCAGTCCATCCTTTTACTATTTTCATTCTAATATACATAGAAAAACAAAAAAAAATACAATACTTTATTTCCGCTACAAAGTTACTCTAAATTTGGTAAAATTTGTGGTTATTTTACATCAATTTGTTATCAGAGTAAAGTTTTAAATTTCTTTCTTAACAAATTTGTCTTTGGAGTTCATAATCATGTCTCGAAGGAAAATCAAACGTGCGTTGAAGGCATTGGAGTATTATCAAAATGAATTGTTATGGGAAGACATAACAAGGACAATTGATCATCTTGCATCCAAATATGAAAAGTTGGAACGTAGATATAATGAATCTTGTGAACTGAAGAAACAAGAGAAGGAGATTGAGTGTTTTGATATCTTTCCCAAAGAAGAAGAGGAAAAGCATGAAGAAGATGTGAGAAAAACGAAGCCAAACTTTGTACCACAACCAGATCCGAAGTCATTAGAGGTTGACGATGAAGAAGAGGTCGAGGAAGGCCGCATAATTGATCCATTGCGTGACGATGGTCAAGAAGAGTTGGTGGTTTGCAACTTCAATCTTCAAGCTGATCAAATTAACAAAGAAAAGATTGAGATTTTCCATGATGAAGACAAGCATGTCCAAAACAGGGTTGAAGAAGATGTGGCTGATGAAGAGGGGAATGTGAAAGATTATGACCACCTTCCAAAGTTATTTAATGGTGAATCCAACGGTCTTATTCTAATACCAATCTTAGGTGAGGATGATATTTGTTCGGATTTCATTGTTAACAAAATTTATCAATCACCACTTGATAAATACATTGATGAGATGCTATATGGTGAAAATTCTTATTTCTTGTTGAATTCGATTCATATGGATACTAATGATGAATTATTTACTATACCAAGCAAATTTTATTTTAATTTTGGTAAAGTTGTATAAGGAGGGAGGTGGGGTGGAAAGCATAAGAAAAGATGGCACAAGAGGATCATTGATTACCAACTAGGTACTACTTTGACAAATCAACTAAAACTGAAAATCTTGGAAAATACATTGAAGATGACGAACTAAAGGAGAAATCAAAGGTGTTTAAAAATAAGTTCGTGTTCTCTTTAGGTGTTCTTACTTACATGATTTTCAGATTTGTATTTGATCCTGATGGGCATAAAGATGGATTCTATACTTCAAGATTTTGAAGATTTGAGGACGAATCATTTTGAAGAATGGGAGAATGATACAGGGGGACATGGGTATATGTTTAAAATGCAAGTTCAAGTCACTCTTAACATTTAGATTCGTTGACTAGATTTAAAAGCTAAATATCTTCAAAAATATAGCTTATTTTGGTGTGATTATAGTTTAAAATGAAATTACATAATGTTAGGTTTCCAACAAGTGGTCATACGCCTTATTTGGTTAAGTAACGAAGGAGATACGGCCGTTTTAAGTTGAGCTGTCCAAATTATACGCGGGTGACGCTATTTTGGCGAACAAAGATGGAAGCTTGGTTGGAATTGTTCTCAAGTTTACTTCCCTAAATCGAGTCTTATTTTTAGTTTCATTATTTTATTTTGCCTAAGAAGTTTAAGGTAGAGTTGTTTATTTCCTTGTTGTTTCTTTCGTAATTTTAGCAAGTTGTAATATGATAGTTTTGCCAATTATCTAAGAGTCTAGTTTAGGAAAGTTGTTTTTAGGCAGTTTTAGGAGTTCTCTTAGTCGGCCCACTCTTGTATAAATAGAGGGCTTTGTATTCAGTTTTATTCATTGAATTGGAGTTTGAGAATCAATACAAGAGTTTCTTGTTGTGTGCTTATTACTTGCGAATTATAAGTTCTTTATTTCTTCCTTGCGAGGTTGAGATTTTAGTGTGATTCGATCCTTGCGAGGTGAGAGCCACCATTCGTGTTCAGTTTCGAGTTCCTTACTAGAGAGGAGAGTTGTTCACGTCATATCCTAGTTTTAGTGAGGGGTCTTACGAGATTTTCACAACTAATTCATATCCCTTTAGTTTCGTTTCAATTTAAACAGAAAAACACATAAAAATTTATTCCGCTGCAAATAATACTCTAAAATCGTGAAAACTCATGATAGTTTTACATCATTAACTAGAAGATCAACTTGCCCATTAACCATGGATACCCCTTTATACAATTTTCCACACGACAATGACTCCCCAGACAGTATAAAAACATCATCCTTTACAAACACAAACTTCTCCAAACCTATAGACTTAGCATGACTTGATGATACAAAAGAGTGTAACGCCCCTGAATCAAATAAAACAAAAGTAGGAACGTTTTTAACAAGAAATGTACCGGTGATCATGTACGCATCATCCTCTACAACATGCTTATCCATCATGAAAAGTTTATCGCTGCTCTTCTAGCTCCCCCTTGCACCGTAGTAGCTGATGCAGTAGATTTGTCTGCCGATGCTGATTGGCATTAACTGTCGGACGCTGAAAGGAACTACCACCATTGCGAATGAAACCGTCATTGTTATTGCTCTTCTCATCTTGGTTATTCCATGACTGAGCTGGCCGATTACTTGCATAACTCTGCGTCGGTCCCGGAGAAAATTTCCCCTGAGACTGTCTCTGAAAGCCTCTCCAAACAGCACTAGTACATTCATGCCTCTTGTGTCCAACACCACCAGAGTTAAAACATACAATACTCCAGCTACTGCTACCACTATGACCACCACAACCAAAGGAAGATCCTCCAATGAATCCCGACCTAGAAGAATAAGCCTTTGTCTGATTGTGGTTACGATGCTTGTAACTGAAGGAAATGAAGATTCATATACATGTTAACATATTCTTATATGTCTAAATAATTTGTCATAAAATTAATTACGGATCTTATGCATGCAAACAATAATATAAATAGAGGAGAAATCATGTCCATACATTGTAAATTTCGGCTATTAGGGCACAAGAGAGATCTCCTTTCTCTTCTTGTTCTTGAGCTTTTCCAATGGAAGAACAAAGATCTAAGTGTAAGATCTCTCCCTATGTATTATACCCAAGGCTCCTCTTAATTAAAATTAATATTACAAGTACTAGTTATAATATTAATCAAGGTAGAAAAATGGAACCAAAATATTTATAAACTTCTTATGTATTTCGGTTTTTAGAGAGATAATTAGGAGGATTTTTCTTCTCTCTAAAACAATATTTTGGATGATAGATTGAGAGTGAAAAATAATACACTACCTTTAGTATATTATTAGGCAAAATAAAAGAAAAACAATGATCACATTTTTCTTCCCAAAACCGTGTAAGAGGAGAAGGAAAAGGAAGCCAATGCATGGACTTGTTGCTCTTAACAATGTTCATAGGCTTGCATGGCTAGACCTCTAGTTCATCATTATGTTTTCCACTAATTACACACAACTTATAATTAGCTAAAACACCTTCTAATTTTCGGCCCTTGGCATAATATGGTGTCCATATTATTTTTGTCAATTGTCTATATGTTACATGTCACATGTCACATATATTTGTTATGTATTTTTAACTTATTAAAAATCAACGTATTATTAAAAATACGTCATATACAAAATCGACTTAGTAATATCATAATTACTTGTACCAAAAATATTTTACCATTTATAAATCACAACAGATTGTATTTATAACAATTCATTCAAATTTAATTGTTACATTAAACAATTTATTTCATCCGAGTAATTATACAATTTAATCACTCAGACCGTATCTTATTTAATCACATTTCAATATGATACGTAAATTATACTTCCAAAATCGTCCGTCAATTTTCTAGTAATTTAATTAACTCGTAACATTATACGATTAATTAAATAATCAATTAAGAGTATTGCCCTTTAGGTATGACCTAGGGGGTCAACTGATCACCACCGTCACACGACAGTAATGTCAAACTCTAGTCAGCCAATCATTACCGATATATGTTGACCAGTTGACAGTAACAAAATTACTTCCCAATTGTATTCATTTTAATGAGACTTAAACATGTGATCATCATGATCAACAGTCGTGATCGCATTATTGTCGGAGGACACATATTCCAACAATCTCCCACTTGTCCTCGACAAGTGTGCGTCACCAATTCTCTTGTCCTATTACTATCTCCCACTCAATGCAAGGTGTCTTTCAGGTCGTACTTGCAAGTGATCATATCGAGAGTGGTTTCCTCGATCTGGAGAATAACTGATTGACCGGATTTATCCACTCTGGATACCTTCCGAGCGTGGCCACGCATTTCCAGTTCATTACTCCTCGAGTGGCCCTGAGATATTGTTATAACCACTAGGGGTGGACAATTCCTATCGCACTCATTCCTTCGACTAGCCACAGCCATCATAACCCAAAATATGCCCATTTGACCCCATTTACGAAGGTCGTAGTAACACAAATCAAAGTTAATCAAACTGTGCCATCTTAGGTGAATAGTCTTTAGTCAAGAGAATCGACTCATTTGAATACTATAGTAGCTCTCGCCACGACCAGGCTGTATAAATTTGCCAGAACTCTATAAGCGGTCATTTGGCCCGACAAAATGTTCCTAACAATCTGCCTATGTGATCGACTAGTCATCTCACATGACTGTATGGCACTTGAACTTGCCATCAATCGCCTCACACTCTAGTCACTTCGAGACGTCACCTCATATAAGTAACTATGGGCAAAACAATGTTAATCCATGTTCACTTTAACGGGGTTCAATTGTCTCTACAACCCGTTTGGATATAACAATGTTCAAGGTGAGTTAATAATAACTCAAACGACAAGTGTCGACATCACACTCGGGTAGTCAATATCATATTACAACCTTGTGATGTTTATCATAAGTGTAAACACTTATTGATTGCAATAGAAGTTTAACATCCCATGTGTCCACGTGTTCAAACTTCTTACACTTGCAATTTCCTTCACATTCATGTTCTCATACCATGAATTTTACCAAGCACACATTAAGGTTCTTGACCTTGGTTTTGGTTCTTTAACTTGAAAGAACTTTCTCATCGCTCATCTCATAACGAACGAATTTGCGATGAATAATATAACTTGTACCGATCAAGTATTCCATCCACACACAATGCACTAGGTATATGTTTTGTAGAATCTTGTAACAATTGACAAGATTATTAGCTTAGTACTTCTCACAAGTCCTAGCTTTATTAGGAAAGATTGTTTTGAATAACCTCTTACTTAACCAAGCATCTTTCCAAAACTTCTCATTTCTCTTTTCTGGGCTTGAAAGATTTGGGATTCTCATGAATCCTCATATGTGTTCGGATTTTCTACAATATGTGCAACCTTTTGACACACAATAGAACATTCCGTCAAACACTGAAATCGCTCATCGGATTCTACTTGAGAATTCATGACGTTTCTATTTTGGCTCACCAAGTCTATCATCATGCTCTTATGCATATGATTTATGATTGGACATGTACATGATTATTCTAATGGCGGAAACATTAGTTACTAATAATCATGAGATCAACCGTTCTTAGGTTCAATGAACTACCATGACTGCTAATGGTAATCCCATTTTCATTCATACGAATAACCTACGCGTATGTTGATGTGATGTGTATCTCTTATTACTAATCCAACATCCCATGATGTAATTGGATTCATCATTGTCCATTTTCATCCAGAATTGAAAACTCGAAAGCTTCTTTATGAAAGAAGGTATTAGCTCGTCATTCTTTAATGAGTAATGAGTTTTATACATTCAAGGATGATAGCTCCCACTAAATCCCATGTCTTCACAACTCCCACTCAATTCTACATATTTCGAAATTGACTTCTCAATCGAAATTTGTCAAGAATATAAATATAAATCGCTTTGCCAAGTTACTAGGATAAAACCATATATGTTCCCATCATATCCTTTCAAAATGCCTATTTTGAAGTGGTCTCATCTCAACCTTACGGAAAGAGATTTTAAATCTCTAACACACTCATGTCATAATGATGTGTAGCAATGTCATTATTCAAATACAAATAATATTTAGAATAGGTCCTTCGGAATACCCTTTCGGAAGGAGGTTTAACCATTTCATAGCGAGGTTAAACAATGACATTTGCGTGGTTAAAACGTTGGCTATTGAAGATATCGGAATATCAATCTTTGCAACTTGATCATAACTAGTATGTTTCTTGTGACTCATTTAGGCTCTTAAGTAAAACTCATGATTGAAACTATTGGTCAATTGATTCATAACCTTAGTCAAAAGCTTGTTAAGACTTTACATTAGTCATTTTTCTTCCAAAACTTCTTTTGGTCTCCTCGTGTAGTTATCTTGAGAATAAACTCTTATGATTACTTCACTTGGTCTCTTAAGTCATTTAGAACTAACTTGAGACTATAGATCTCATCTATTTGGTATACTATGTAAATAGATATACCTTCATTCAAATCATTCTCTCTTGCGTAGATCTTTATTTACACAAGTACACAATTATATCTTGCCTTGTGTGTTGTGTCCTCATTTTTCTCCCACTCTATCTTTAGAATAAATACACTATCGATTCAAAGATAGCATATGAGACACAAATTAATGATGTTGAAGTATAAGGAGAACTACCTCATAGGTGGACTAATAAAGAAAAAGGATTTCATATATGTACTTGGTGATTGACATTCCTTTAAGAGAGTTCATAGACTCAAAATCGCTTTATAAATGATCATACACAAGCATTAAGCATGTAGACATATAATGAAACCCGTCATTATATTTGTCTATTAGATCACTTTAAGTGAATAATCTTATGTTTCAAAACGCAAGCAATTTAAAGATGAATTTTAGAACAATAAAAGGATAAATGATAAAACGGGTGACTTGGGTTGCAAACCAAGTCACCATCATCCAAAATACAAACCATTATCCAAAATACCTTTCCATGTCGAACACGGAAACTTAAAGTTCTAAAAATTCAAAACATAACTTAAAATAAGACAATGAAAAACAAAGCTCCATAAAAGCTATCCTTAGCTTCTCCATGGTTTATCATGCTTGTTTTTCTTTTCCCTTGTCTTTGCTTGGTGGAGGCCCTATTTACAATAAAAAGGGAGATACATTATCACAACTTTGCATCATAATACCATAGTTGAATTAGAAACATAAAAGAAGGTTAGTCATTTACCTACTGGAGTGATCTTTCCAGCTTTGATATCACCAAGGTATTTGGAACAATTCCTCTTCCAATGTCCCATGCCATTACAATAATGGCATTTGTCAAGAGGACCCTTCTTGACTTTGGAGGTGCTAGCTTCACAAGACTTAGCTTTGGTGAATCTGGGAGCTTGCTTCTTGCCCTTTCTCCCATTCATCTTGAACTTCCCCTTACTCTTAGTGCTTATGTTAAGCACATCCTTGGGAGGGTTCACATTTAACCCCATGTCCCTCTCGGCTTGCACAAGTAACTTGTGCAACTCCTCAAGAGACACATCCTTGTCTTGCATATTGAAATTTACCCGGAATTGCACATATGCCTTAACCTTAGACAAGGAGTGTAGAATCCTATCTACGATGAGTTCTTTGGGGATTTCAACCTTTTGAATCTTCAAGGTCTCGACAAGCTCCATGAGTTTGAGCACATGAGGGCTAACCTTTTGGCCCTCTTTGAAGTCGAGATCAAAGAATGCCGCGGCCGCCTCATATTGGACTATCCGCGGAGTTTGTGAAAACATGGTCACAAGTTTGGAGTAAATCTCATTAGCATTGCCCATTTTGAAGGCTCTCCTTTGGAGTTCCGCCTCCATCGCAAATATCAATACATTTTTCATTGCGGCGGACTCCTTTTGGTAAGCCTCATAGGCTTCCCTAGTGGCCGCGGTGGACCTAGTGGAGGGCTCGGGTGGAGAGGCCTCGGTGAGGTAACGAAGCTTGTCGTCACCCTCGGCGGCTAATTTGAGTTGGGCATCCCACTCGGAGAAATTTGACCCATTCTATTCAAGTTTACATCGATCCATAAAGGATCGGAGCCAAGATGAAGTAGCGAGAGGTGTAGCATTAGGAGTTGGTGTTGGTGTTGCCATTTGTTATGAAAAAGAAGTGGTCTACAAAACAAAATATAAGGAGTAAAACAATTGTCGTTTTAATAATACTCGTAAAAATGTATGATTTAAACAAGTTTTTAAGCATTTTTCTAGTGACCTCTACCCAACTAGATAAATGATTCCAAGACCCAAATTCATATCGATTTAGGCACGGTAGGGCCGATTCATCCTTTATCAATATAACTTGGTGGATTAACGTTTAATCGATTCTACTCTTAGAACTCTTGGTCGATAATATTACATTAACATATATCTTTAGCCCAAAACACATTCGACAAGGGCACGGTAGGGCCGATACATCCCTTATCAAAAACTTTTGTTGAGGTCAATCCAAATTTCGAATAAATGTGTCCATGATCCAAATCCATATCAACTTGGGTACGGTAGGGCCGATACATCCCTTATCAACATGAATTCGGTGGATTAACATTCATCACCCACTTCCCCTACGTAACAAGGTTTGTACCCGGTAGGGCCGAGTGCACTCCCTCGCGAAATAGGTTTTCATGGTTTCTACTATTTGGTAAGGCTATATCTCAATTAATTGTTTTAGCGAGAGGTCATGTCAATTTATTATCTATCACGTTTTAAGTGAACTAAAGCGGTGAACTACGATAATTCTAATTGACACGGTCGATGAACTCGATAAGACAAGACAATGCATGTTTAGTTATGGCGATTTAGCGATGCATGTGACATAAAATAAAATGCAAGCATAAAGATAAATAAATCCTAGTATGGCCTTCCTAAAATAGAAAAACTATTAATCTATTACATATTCGGAAACCAACTCCATTGGTCCCTTGAACTTCGGTTGTGGCACGCATCTCGAGGTAACACCGTCTTTATGTAACGCCATTCTTGAAGTAATCCGTCTTTTGGAACTCCGGAATGAATAAAATTACATAATAAATTACATAATTTCCTATTATACATTTGTAACTAAAATAAAATAAATCTATTAAATTACAAAACGGTGATACGAGATCACAATAAAAATTACAACCGAATCGATATTCCCATACATTTCGGGAAATACCAATTAAAATCTAAGGCCATACTAAGTAAAATTACATAATTCAAAATTACATAAATTAAAATTATGACAATCATAAAGAAAAATGCAGCATTATAATATGTATGAACATGCTCAATTTTTATGCTAAATCGCCTTTAATTAGCCAATATCGTATATTACTCGGTTTTTACGGATTTGCGTGATTTCAACATTTTATAATCACAAAAATACATAAACTCATATTTATGCATGAGTTAATTACCCTAACCTCTTAGGACTCAAAATATAGTCTTCACTAATTATTTTGACCATAATTAACTTTTATTTACAAAATTGTTCATAAAAGGACCAAAATTACAAAAATAAGCTATTAAACTTCAAATAAATCCAAAAATTTCAAATAAATTCAAAATTTGAAATTTAAATTCATGAACATTCTGGAAAAATTCCATGACACTCATAATGTTCAAAATCTCAGGTTAAAAATTTCGAAAATTTTCCGGAAAAACAATGTTGCGGTTTATCGATATTTAATAAAATAATCATAAAAACATGGAAAAATTATTTTCATTAACTTTTCAATTTTAGATCTGCAAAATATAATAAAATGCAACATTAGACGTTTTTCCTAAGTCATAGATTATATTTTATTAATTTTCATTAATAATGTCACTATTTATGCCATTTTTCTTCAAAAATTCATAAATCATGCTAAAAGACTTCTTTATAGCCAATTATTTTACACACATCTTGTAAAATTGCATGTGACAACATATAAATTTTCTATGACCAGATTCGAAATTTAACTCTTATTAACCTATTTTTCTCTTAAATCCATATTTAATAATGAAAAATTCATTTTTCGAGCATAACAAGTGCAAAAATTATGAAAAATTACAGGTTATCTCAAAATAATATGTGTGACAACATATCCAAAAACCAACTTAAAATTCGAAGTATAGCTAATTTTCGACCAAAAATGACATTTTTACTCATAAAATCACATTTAAATGTCATTATAATGAAATATGAACAATAAAAATCCGTAAAATTAACCAAAAAATCCTAAAACATTTTAGGACCAGAAATATTAACATGCATGGATTTATTTCGTGATATATCATAATAACACAAATTTTACAAGTTTTATTTGTTATTCATATAACTCGGAAAAACTTTTAACCAATTTGCATGCAAACAACCGTGGCTCTTGATACCGATTGAAGGAAATGAAGATTCATATACATGTTAACATATTCTTATATGTCTAAATAATTTGTCATAAAATTAATTACGGATCTTATGCATGCAAACAATAATATAAATAGAGGAGAAATCATGTCCATACATTGTAAATTTCGGCTATTAGGGCACAAGAGAGATCTCCTTTCTCTTCTTGTTCTTGAGCTTTTCCAATGGAAGAACAAAGATCTAAGTGTAAGATCTCTCCCTATGTATTATACCCAAGGCTCCTCTTAATTAAAATTAATATTACAAGTACTAGTTATAATATTAATCAAGGTAGAAAAATGGAACCAAAATATTTATAAACTTCTTATGTATTTCGGTTTTTAGAGAGATAATTAGGAGGATTTTTCTTCTCTCTAAAACAATATTTTGGATGATAGATTGAGAGTGAAAAATAATACACTACCTTTAGTATATTATTAGGCAAAATAAAAGAAAAACAATGATCACATTTTTCTTCCCAAAACCGTGTAAGAGGAGAAGGAAAAGGAAGCCAATGCATGGACTTGTTGCTCTTAACAATGTTCATAGGCTTGCATGGCTAGACCTCTAGTTCATCATTATGTTTTCCACTAATTACACACAACTTATAATTAGCTAAAACACCTTCTAATTTTCGGCCCTTGGCATAATATGGTGTCCATATTATTTTTGTCAATTGTCTATATGTTACATGTCACATGTCACATATATTTGTTATGTATTTTTAACTTATTAAAAATCAACGTATTATTAAAAATACGTCATATACAAAATCGACTTAGTAATATCATAATTACTTGTACCAAAAATATTTTACCATTTATAAAATCAACAGATTGTATTTATAACAATTCATTCAAATTTAATTGTTACATTAAACAATTTATTTCATCCGAGTAATTATACAATTTAATCACTCAGACCGTATCTTATTTAATCACATTTCAATATGATACGTAAATTATACTTCCAAAATCGTCCGTCAATTTTCTAGTAATTTAATTAACTCGTAACATTATACGATTAATTAAATAATCAATTAAGAGTATTGCCCTTTAGGTATGACCTAGGGGTCAATCGATCACCACCGTCACACGACAAGTAATGTCAAACTCTAGTCACCAATCATTACCGATATATGTTGACCGGTTGTGAAGAACAAAATTACTTCCCAATTGTATTCATTTTAATGAGACTTAAACATGTGATCATCATGATCAACAGTCGTGATCGCATTATTGTCGGAGGACACATATTCCAACAGTAACCAGATTGAATACCGCCATCACTCTCATCCTTCCTATTCTCTGAGCTATTCTCCCTAGTTTCCTTGGCCATTTTGACCAACCTTTCAGCCCGTCCAGCTCTCTCATAGACCTTCTTCACATCGGTAAGAGTCCCCGCCGGTGTCTTTTCCATGATCTAGTAAGTTAGCCCTTTCTCAAATCGAAGTGCTAAATTCACCGGATTTAGTCCCATATCCTCAGCATACATCTACTTCTCGTTGAACTTATGGTAGTACTCTGTCACAATCATGTCCCATGTCATCTTAAAAGAATCGAACTCATCCCGCATCTTGATGCGAACATGCTCTTGAACAAACTCGCTTCTCATAGCTCTTTTGAACTCGGACCACGGGATTGCGGTCTTACCCTGCTTCAGATAGATGTCCAAGGCATTATCTTTCACCTTATCCCAACACTCTCCGGCTGAGTCCCTTAGGTAGAACACAGCCTGTTCTACCTTAAACTCCTTAGGACAATGCACCACCCTAAGCATATTCTCCATCTCACGATGCCAGGTGTCGAGCAGAATCGGCGCGCCTTTACCCATATAGATAGTGGGGTTGAAGCGAGATATGGTATTATTCATCTTGGAGAAATGTACCCCAGTCTCCATATCTTTCCTCATCCTCTTGAGGGTCTCAGTGAGCGCATCTTGATGCTCAAGCATTTTGGTGATATCCTCAATGCTCATCTCTCGAGCCTTAACATATGCGGCTGATATCTTTGGTTGCATATCATTGAGCTATAAAAGGGATATAAACGTAAGCACATAGCCTACGACTCAAAGCAATTATGATCTGCACAAAGACATACTCGATCGAGTAACCTACCCAGTCGATCTTGTTGGAATATGTGTCCTCCGACAATAATGCGATCACGACTGTTGATCATGATGATCACATGTTTAAGTCTCATTAAAATGAATACAATTGGGAAGTAATTTTGTTACTGTCAACTGGTCAACATATATCGGTAATGATTGGCTGACTAGAGTTTGACATTACTGTCGTGTGACGGTGGTGATCAGTTGACCCCCTAGGTCATACCTAAAGGGCAATACTCTTAATTGATTATTTAATTAATCGTATAATGTTACGAGTTAATTAAATTACTAGAAAATTGACGGACGATTTTGGAAGTATAATTTACGTATCATATTGAAATGTGATTAAATAAGATACTCGATCCGAGTGATTAAATTGTATAATTACTCGGATGAAATAAATTGTTTAATGTAACAATTAAATTTGAATGAATTGTTATAAATACAATCTGTTGTGATTTATAAATGGTAAAATATTTTTGGTACAAGTAATTATGATATTACTAAGTCGATTTTGTATATGACGTATTTTTAATAATACGTTGATTTTTAATAAGTTAAAAATACATAACAAATATATGTGACATGTGACATGTAACATATAGACAATTGACAAAAATAATATGGACACCATATTATGCAAAGGGCCGAAAATTAGAAGGTGTTTTAGCTAATTATAAGTTGTGTGTAATTAGTGGAAAACATAATGATGAACTAGAGGTCTAGCCATGCAAGCCTATGAACATTGTTAAGAGCAACAAGTCCATGCATTGGCTTCCTTTTCCTTCTCCTCTTACACGGTTTTGGGAAGAAAAATGTGATCATTGTTTTTCTTTTATTTTGCCTAATAATATACTAAAGGTAGTGTATTATTTTCACTCTCATTCTATCATCCAAAATATTGTTTTAGAGAGAAGAAAAATCCTCCTAATTATCTCTCTAAAAACCGAAATACATAAGAAGTTTATAAATATTTTGGTTCCATTTTTCTACCTTGATTAATATTATAACTAGTACTTGTAATATTAATTTTAATTAAGAGGAGCCTTGGGTATAATACATAGGGAGAGATCTTACACTTAGATCTTTGTTCTTCCATTGAAAAGCTCAAGAACAAGAAGAGAAAGGAGATCTCTCTTGTGCCCTAATAGCCGAAATTTACAATGTATGGACATGATTTCTCCTCTATTTATTTTATTGTTTGCATGCATAAGATCCGTTTTAATTTTATGACAAATTATTTAGACATATAAGAGTATGTTAAATATGTATATGAATCTACATTTCCTTCAATCGGTATCAAGAGCCACGGTTGTTTGCATGCAAATTGGTTAAAAGTTTTTCCGAGTTATATGAATAACAAATAAAACTTGTAAAATTTGTGTTATTATGATATATCACGAAATAAATCCATGCATGTTAATATTTCTGGTCCTAAAATGTTTTAGGATTTTTTGGTTAATTTTACGGATTTTTATTGTTCATATTTCATTATAATGACATTTAAATGTGATTTTATGAGTAAAAATGTCATTTTAGGTCGAAAATTAACTATACTTCGAATTTTAAGTTGGTTTTTGGATATGTTGTCACACATATTATTTTGAGATAACCTGTAATTTTTCATAATTTTTGCACTTGTTATGCTCGAAAAATGAATTTTTCATTATTAAATATGGATTTAAGAGAAAAATAGGTTAATATGAGTTAAATTTCGAATCTGGTCATAGAAAATTTATATGTTGTCACATGCAATTTTAAAAGATGTGTGTAAAATAATTGGCTATAAAGAAGTCTTTTAGCATGATTTATGAATTTTTGAAAAAAATGGCATAAATAGTGACATTATTAATGAAAATTAATAAAATATAATCTATGACTTAGGAAAAACGTCTAATGTTGCATTTTATTATATTTTGCAGATCTAAAATTGAAAAGTTAATGAAAATAATTTTTCCATGTTTTTATGATTATTTTATTAAATATCGATAAACCGCAACATTGTTTTTCCGGAAAATTTTCGAAATTTTTAACCTGAGATTTTGAACATTATGAGTGTCATGGAATTTTTCCAGAATGTTCATGAATTTAAATTTCAAATTTTGAATTTATTTGAAATTTTTGGATTTATTTGAAGTTTAATAGCTTATTTTTGTAATTTTGGTCCATTTATGAACAATTTTGTAAATAAAAGTTAATTATGGTCAAAATAATTAGTGAAGACTATATTTTGAGTCCTAAGAGGTTAGGGTAATTAACTCATGCATAAATATGAGTTTATGTATTTTTGTGATTATAAAATGTTGAAATCACGCAAACCGTAAAAACCGAGTAATATACGATATTGGCTAATTAAAGGCGATTTAGCATAAAAATTGAGCATGTTCATTCATATTATAATGCTGCATTTTTCCTTTATGATTGTCATAATTTTAATTTATGTAATTTTGAATTATGTAATTTTACTTAGTATGGCCTTAGATTTTAATTGGTATTTCCGAAATGTATGGGAATATCGATTCGGTTGTAATTTTTATTGTGATCTCGTATCACCGTTTTGTAATTTTAATAGATTTATTTTATTTTAGTTACAAATGTATAATAGGATTTATGTAATTTATTATGTAATTTTATTCATTCCGGAATTCCTAAAGACGGATTTCTTCAAGAATGGCGTTACATAAAGACGGTGTTACCTCGAGATGCGTGCCACAACCGAAGTTCAAGGGACCAATGGAGTTGGTTTCCGAATATGTAATAGATTAATAGTTTTTCTATTTTAGGAAAGGCCATACTAGTATTTATTTATTCTTTTATGCTTGCATTTTATTTTATGTTACATGCATTGCTAAATCGCCATAACTAAACATGCATCGTCATTTGATCGAGTTCATCGACCGTGTCAATTAGAATTATCGTAGTTCACCACTTTAGTTCACTTAAAACGTGATAGATAATAAATTGACATGACCTCTCGCTAAAACAATTAATTGAGATATAGCCTTACCAAATAGTAGAAACCATGAAAACCTATTTCGCGAGGGAGTGCACTCGGCCCTACCGGGTACAAACCTTGTTACGTAGGGGAAGTGGGTGATGAATGTTAATCCACCGAATTCATGTTGATAAGGGATGTATCGGCCCTACCGTGCCCAAGTTGATATGGATTTGGATCATGGACACATTTATTCGAAATTTGGATTGACCTCAACAAAAGTTTTTGATAAGGGATGTATCGGCCCTACCGTGCCCTTGTCGAATGTGTTTTGGGCTAAAGATATATGTTAATGTAATATTATCGACCAAGAGTTCTAAGAGTAGAATCGATTAAACGTTAATCCACCGAGTTATATTGATAAAGGATGAATCGGCCCTACCGTGCCTAAATCGATATGAATTTGGGTCTTGGAATCATTTATCTAGTTGGGTAGAGGTCACTAGAAAAATGCTTAAAACTTGTTTAAATCATACATTTTTACGAGTATTATTAAAACGACAATTGTTTTACTCCTTATATTTTGTTTTGTAGACCACTTCTTTTTCATAACAAATGGCAACACCAACACCAACTCCTAATGCTACACCTCTCGCTACTTCATCTTGGCTCCGATCCTTTATGGATCGATGTAAACTTGAAAAGAATGGGTCAAATTTCTCCGAGTGGGATGCCCAACTCAAATTAGCCGAGGGTGACGACAAGCTTCCTTACCTTACCGAGGCCTCTCCACCCGAGCCCTCCACTAGGTCCACCGCGGCCACTAGGGAAGCCTATGAGGCTTACCAAAAGGAGTCCGCCGCAATGAAAAATGTATTGATATTTGCGATGGAGGCGGAATTCCAAAGGAGAGCCTTCAAAATGGGCAATGCTAATGAGATTTACTCCAAACTTGTGACCATGTTTTCACAAACCCGCGGATCGTCCAATATGAGGCGGCCGCGGCATTCTTTGATCTCGACTTCAAAGAGGGCCAAAAGGTTAGCCCTCATGTGCTCAAACTCATGGAGCTTGTCGAGACCTTGAAGATTCAAAAGGTTGAAATCCCCAAAGAACTCATCGTAGATAGGATTCTACACTCCTTGTCTAAGGTTAAGGCATATGTGCAATTCCGGGTGAATTTCAATATGCAAGACAAGGATGTGTCTCTTGAGGAGTTGCACAAGTTACTTGTGCAAGCCGAGAGGGACATGGGGTTAAATGTGAACCCTCCCAAGGATGTGCTTAACATAAGCACTAAGAGTAAGGGGAAGTTCAAGAAGAATGGGAGAAAGGGCAAGAAGCAAGCTCCCACATTCACCAAAGCTAAGTCTTGTGAAGCTAGCACCTCCAAAGTCAAGAAGGGTCCTCTTGACAAATGCCATTATTGTAATGGCATGGGACATTGGAAGAGGAATTGTTCCAAATACCTTGGTGATATCAAAGCTGGAAAGATCACTCCCAAAGAGGTAAATGACTAACCTTCTTTTATGTTTCTAATTCAACTATGGTATTATGATGCAAAGTTGTGATAATGTATCTCCTTTTTATTGTAAATAGGGCCTCCACCAAGCAAAGACAAGGGAAAAGAAAAACAAGCATGATAAACCATGGAGAAGCTAAGGATAGCTTTTATGGAGCTTTGTTTTTCATTGTCTTATTTTAAGTTATGTTTTGAATTTTTAGAACTTTAAGTTTCCGTGTTCGACATGGAAAGGTATTTTGGATAATGGTTTGTATTTTGGATGATGGTGACTTGGTTTGCAACCCAAGTCACCCGTTTTATCATTTATCCTTTTATTGTTCTAAAATTCATCTTTAAATTGCTTGCGTTTTGAAACATAAGATTATTCACTTAAAGTGATCTAATAGACAAATATAATGACGGGTTTCATTATATGTCCACATGCTTAATGCTTGTGTATGATCATTTATAAAGCGATTTTGAGTCTATGAACTCTCTTAAAGGAATGTCAATCACCAAGTACATATATGAAATCCTTTTTCTTTATTAGTCAACCTATGAGGTAGTTCTCCTTATACTTCAACATCATTAATTTGTGTCTCATATGCTATCTTTGAATCGATAGTGTATTTATTCTAAAGATAGAGTGGGAGAAAAATGAGGACACAACACACAAGGCAAGATATAATTGTGTACTTGTGTAAATGAAGATCTACGCAAGAGAGAATGATTTGAATGAAGGTATATCTATTTACATAGCATACCAAATAGATGAGATCTATAGTCTCAAGTTAGTTCTAAATGACTTAAGAGACCAAGTGAAGTAATCATAAGAGTTTATTCTCAAGATAACGACACGAGGAGACCAAAAGAAGTTTTGGAAGAAAAAATGACTAATGTAAAGTCTTAACAAGCTTTTGACTAAGGTTATGAATCAATTGACCAATAGTTTCAATCATGAGTTTTACTTAAGAGCCTAAATGAGTCATAGTAACATATTAGTTATGATCAAGTTGCAAAGATTGATATTCCGATATCTTCAATAGCCAACGTTTTAACCACGCAAATGTCATTGTTTAACCTCGCTATGAAATGGTTAAACCTCCTTCCGAAAGGGTATTCCGAAGGACCTATTCTAAATATTATTTGTATTTGAATAATGACATTGCTACACATCATTATGACATGAGTGTGTTAGAGATTTAAAATCTCTTTCCGTAAGGTTGAGATGAGACCACTTCAAAATAGGCATTTTGAAAGGATATGATGGGAACATATATGGTTTTATCATAGTAACTTGGCAAAGCGATTTATATTTATATTCTTGACAAATTTCGATTGAGAAGTCAATTTCGAAATATGTAGAATTGAGTGGGAGTTGTGAAGACATGGGATTTAGTGGGAGCTATCATCCTTGAATGTATAAAACTCATTACTCATTAAAGAATGACGAGCTAATACCTTCTTTCATAAAGAAGCTTTGAGTTTTCAATTCTGGATGAAAATGGACAATGATGAATCCAATTACATCATGGGATGTTGGATTAGTATTAAGAGATACACATCACATCAACATACGCGTAGGTTATTCGTATGAATGAAAATGGGATTACCATTAGCAGTCATGGTAGTTCATTGAACCTAAGAACGGTTGATCTCATGATTATTAGTAACTAATGTTTCCGCCATTAGAATAATCATGTACATGTCCAATCATAAATCATATGCATAAGAGCATGATGATAGACTTGGTGAGCCAAAATAGAAACGTCATGAATTCTCAAGTAGAATCCGATGAGCGATTTCAGTGTTTGACGGAATGTTCTATTGTGTGTCAAAAGGTTGCACAAATTGTAGAAAATCCGAACACATATGAGGATTCATGAGAATCCAAAATCTTTCAAGCCCAGAAAAGAGAAATGAGAAGTTTTGGAAAGATGCTTGGTTAAGTAAGAGGTTATTCAAAACAATCTTTCCTAATAAAGCTAGGACTTGTGAGAAGTACTAAGCTAATAATCTTGTCAATTGTTACAAGATTCTACAAAACATATACCTAGTGCATTGTGTGTGGATGGAATACTTGATCGGTACAAGTTATATTATTCATCGCAAATTCGTTCGTTATGAGATGAGCGATGAGAAAGTTCTTTCAAGTTAAAGAACCAAAACCAAGGTCAAGAACCTTAATGTGTGCTTGGTAAAATTCATGGTATGAGAACATGAATGTGAAGGAAATTGCAAGTGTAAGAAGTTTGAACACGTGGACACATGGGATGTTAAACTTCTATTGCAATCAATAAGTGTTTACACTTATGATAAACATCACAAGGTTGTAATATGATATTGACTACCCGAGTGTGATGTCGACACTTGTCGTTTGAGTTATTATTAACTCACCTTGAACATTGTTATATCCAAACGGGTTGTAGAGACAATTGAACCCCGTTAAAGTGAACATGGATTAACATTGTTTTGCCCATAGTTACTTATATGAGGTGACGTCTCGAAGTGACTAGAGTGTGAGGCGATTGATGGCAAGTTCAAGTGCCATACCGTCATGTGAGATGACTAGTCGATCACATAGGCAGATTGTTAGGAACATTTTGTCGGGCCAAATGACCGCTTATAGAGTTCTGGCAAATTTATACTGGTCGTGGCGAGAGCTACTATAGTATTCAAATGAGTCGATTCTCTTGACTAAAGACTATTCTCCTAAGATGGCACAGTTTCAGATTAACTTTGATTTGTGTTACTACGACCTTCGTAAATGGGGTCAAATGGGCATATTTTGGGTTATGATGGCTGTGGCTAGTCGAAGGGAATGAGTGCGATAGGAATTGTCCACCCCTAGTCAGGGTTATAACAATATCTCAGGGCCACTCGAGGAGTAATGAACTGGAAATGCGTGGCCACGCTCGGAAGGTATCCAGAGTGGATAAATCCGGTCAATCAGTTATTCTCCAGATCGAGGAAACCACTCTCGATATGATCACTTGCAAGTACGACCTGAAAGACACCTTGCATTGAGTGGGAGATAGTAATAGGACAAGAGAATTGGTGACGCACACTTGTCGAGGACAAGTGGGAGATTGTTGGAATATGTGTCCTCCGACAATAATGCGATCACGACTGTTGATCATGATGATCACATGTTTAAGTCTCATTAAAATGAATACAATTGGGAAGTAATTTTTTATTCTTGTCAACCGGTCAACATATATCGGTAATGATTGGTCGACTAGAGTTTGACATTCTTGTCGTGTGACGGTGGTGATCAGTTGACCCCCTAGGTCATACCTAAAGGGCAATACTCTTAATTGATTATTTAATTAATCGTATAATGTTACGAGTTAATTAAATTACTAGAAAATTGACGGACGATTTTGGAAGTATAATTTACGTATCATATTGAAATGTGATTAAATAAGATACGGTCTGAGTGATTAAATTGTATAATTACTCGGATGAAATAAATTGTTTAATGTAACAATTAAATTTGAATGAATTGTTATAAATACAATCTGTTGTGATTTATAAATGGTAAAATATTTTTGGTACAAGTAATTATGATATTACTAAGTCGATTTTGTATATGACGTATTTTTAATAATACGTTGATTTTTAATAAGTTAAAAATACATAACAAATATATGTGACATGTGACATGTAACATATAGACAATTGACAAAAATAATATGGACACCATATTATGCAAAGGGCCGAAAATTAGAAGGTGTTTTAGCTAATTATAAGTTGTGTGTAATTAGTGGAAAACATAATGATGAACTAGAGGTCTAGCCATGCAAGCCTATGAACATTGTTAAGAGCAACAAGTCCATGCATTGGCTTCCTTTTCCTTCTCCTCTTACACGGTTTTGGGAAGAAAAATGTGATCATTGTTTTTCTTTTATTTTGCCTAATAATATACTAAAGGTAGTGTATTATTTTCACTCTCATTCTATCATCCAAAATATTGTTTTAGAGAGAAGAAAAATCCTCCTAATTATCTCTCTAAAAACCGAAATACATAAGAAGTTTATAAATATTTTGGTTCCATTTTTCTACCTTGATTAATATTATAACTAGTACTTGTAATATTAATTTTAATTAAGAGGAGCCTTGGGTATAATACATAGGGAGAGATCTTACACTTAGATCTTTGTTCTTCCATTGGAAAAGCTCAAGAACAAGAAGAGAAAGGAGATCTCTCTTGTGCCCTAATAGCCGAAATTTACAATGTATGGACATGATTTCTCCTCTATTTATTTTATTGTTTGCATGCATAAGATCCGCTTTAATTTTATGACAAATTATTTAGACATATAAGAGTATGTTAAATATGTATATGAATCTACATTTCCTTCAGATCTAGTATGAGTCACTCTATAACACCCCCATTTATTTAAGAGCCTTTACTAAGCATTCCTAGATAAATGAAAGTGTTACCATCTCATTTTCCTGAGGTAGTTATTACAAAGATAAACGAAACCATAATACTTTAATTAAATATAAAGTTTAAATGGTCTTATTACAAAATCCGACATAAATTACTGTAATTAAATAAATACAACTGCAGCGGAAATTAAATAGAATAAATTATAAATATGGTTCGACCAAACTAAGTGATCTGGACAGCTAAGTAAATGCCATATCCTCTCGCCCTTCAGCTCCCCTTCTAAGTCAGCTCAAATACCTGAAATCAATTTGCTCCCCAATTATTGGTTCATCACAGGTTTTTAACGAATACACGGTCAACCCAACAGTTGAGTGGGAATATCTAAACAACAAGTATAATACAACAATAATGCAAAACAAATATGCAATGCTCAATCCCATTCACATCTCCAACATCCACACATCCTCTGTCAATATATATAACCCGAGATACCCATATCAATAACCCGAGACACCCTTTATCAATAACCCGAGACACCCTTATAAGTAATATCAATTCCCGAGAGATCCTTTTATATACCGCCACCCTTGGACCGGTTCTTCAATTTTACCCGTCACCCTTGGACCGGGCCTTCAATACAACAACAATACAATATGCAATATGAATAATAATAAATCAACGGTTATACATTAACAATATTCAACTAACAACCATCATCCAATTTCAGTTAATGTTTATCAATTAAATTACTCCAATACGCATTCTACTTGAGTAGATAACTTACCTCAGTGGCAATAATCCAATAAAGCAGTCCAATAAAAATAATCAGAAGTACTCCACTTCAAAACCGTCACCTAAACGAAATATTATAATTTAATTATTAATTATTCAATTCATTATCTTAATTTATTTAGTTATAATTTTATTATATTAGTTATTTCCCGTATGAATTATTACGTAAAAACCCGTTACAACAATTAAATAACTCAAACCAATAAACCAATACCCAAAACACACGTAAACACGTGAACAACCTCACACCTATACAATATACACGGTTTACCCTTCCTTCAACCCCTTTTCCCCACACCACCGACCACCAATGACTCCACCACCGTCTGCCATCTCAAGACCGCAACATAACGCATCCCAACAACCACCAATTACCTCCTGAAATGTCCCCTGCAACAGTCAATTACACGCCCTAAACAGTCCCCTAAAACCCGACACAAACCAAACACAACTCACACACTCACCACCCTACCACCACCATGACAGCCCGTGTCCAACACCATGGTCTACCTTGACCCATGGTGGTCCCACCACCTGCCACGACCACTCACGTCCACCCACGACCCACAAAAATGACATACAACACGAAAAGACACGAGGACCATACAAACCCCACAACCCGACAACCCACCGTACCAACCACCACCTGCAACCACCCCAACACCACCAGTAGGACCGCCCATAGCTGACCTATGCAACTACCCAGGTCCCATGCTCATACAACAAACACGCAACACGCAAACGACCAATTCCATCTTATATCCAGCGACAACCGCCCCTTTAGACGCCAATTATGCCTCCCACGGTGGTCAACGAAGGTCACGGTTGGTCCTACTATAACTACTACGGTCAAGGGAAACTTTTAAGGTTAATGGCACGGTTCACGGGGGTCAAAACGGTGTATAAATGATAATTTAATTGAATACGGCGATATAAATATAAATTACGACAGTCTTAGCTTGAGACGATAATTTCTTTATAAATTCTTCTACTTTTCTCCTCTTAAGATTTCTCTCCCTTGTCTTAGATCAATTATTCGTGATTTTATGTTGTATATGATTATGGACAGGTATAATAGCTTATTAATATACGTGTATACAGGAAAGAGGGAGGAAGTTTTCTTAAATCAATTCTCTTTATTATTTTTCTTTTTCTTTTAATTACATAATATTAGTAGTAGTATACAATTACAATTCCGTCAACATACACAACATACCCGTCCTACACGTGTAACATACACGGTCTAACAATTCTCGTCTGAAGTATTGTTTAATTATTTTATTTCCGTCTTACAGCTTAGCTATTCATTTAATTAATTTATTAAATATCATTTAAAACACATTTTAATATAATTTTACCATCTTAAATACGGGGTATTACATACTCGATCGAGTAACCTACACACTCGATCGAGTACCCCAACTCCAGAAGCTGTCCAGAACTGACGTAAAACAGATCGAGTAACAAAATTTAGTAGGTCGAGTACATGACACTCGATCTAGTACTCCCCTTACTCGATCGAGTAAATCGACTCCAGTAGCTACTACCAAATATACAAAGTACCCACTCAATCGAGTCACGCCTACTCGATCGAGTCCACCACACTCGATCGAGTTTCCTCTACTCGGTCGAGTCATGCTCACGAATTACACTACCCGCATGCTTATACACACACACACACACACACACATATATATATATATATATATATATATATATATATATATATATATATATATATATATATAGGCAAGATCCGGTGAGTTTGCCACTTTTCGTGAGTTTCCCCGCATATATAAGCAAATGACCTCACAAAACCCAATTATCAAATTTTCCGTCAAACATAAACGTCCCTGATGTTTCTCTATCTTCCCCCCCCTTTCTCTCTCTACTTTTGATAAAAAAAACACTATGTTCTTCAAATAATTTTTTATCAACAAATCACGCAACAAAAACAACTCAATTTTGATCAACAAATTCATCAGCTCTTCACATTTTTTTTGTAGATCCACAATTTTACAAAAAATTCATTCACTATTTTGATTACTTCAATTGAAACTATCAATTTGTTCATCATTTTTTTCTCAGGAAACCCTAATTCTTCAAATTCGAACGAAGGTATTAATATTTCTTCCGATTTCTTATTTAATAATCGAATAACTTCGGTATTTGAATCAAATAACAAATTCTGACTTGATTTACGTGTTTTTTCCGTAATTTTCAGCTTCAACAATGAAGAATACAGACGATCAAACTCTCACTCTGCTTGATAATATAGCTGATAATCAAACATCGATGAATTCAGGTATTAATTTGTGATATAATGTTGATATAATAACTGTTGTTATTAGGTTGATAAGTTTTTTGTAAAAATTACTGATGTTGAAACTTTTACTCATTATGTTGATTATTTTCATATTGTTACTCATTTTGACATTATAATAACTACTACATAGTATCACAATAATTGCATGTAGATTTTCATTCATGATATCATTCAATATCTAGTATTTGAATAACTGGATTAGAATAATACAATAACTGAATTACAGTATTAAAATAACTTTAATATTACATTAAGATAGCTGTGATGCATTATGCTGGACTTGACTACCAATCTCAGTAAAAAACCTCCCCTCTCTGATAGAATCACTGGATTCGTATAATACAATAACTTCATTATAACATTAAAATAACTGCTGCAGCAGAGATTGTTTTTTTCATAACAAATACTATTTTATAGGATCTGACAAAAATATCCTTCCAATAACTACTATTTAATAATGAAATAACTTTAATATTACATTAAAATAGTTGTGATGCATTGTGCTGGACTTGACTACTAATCTCAGTAAAAAACCTACCCTCTCTGATAGAATAAATGGATTCGTATAATACAATAAATTCATTATAACATTAAAATAACTGCTGCTGCAGAGATTGTTTTTTCATAATAAATACTATTTTATAGGATCTGACAAAAATATCTTTACAATAACTACTATTTAATAATGAAATAACTTTACTATTACATTAAAATAACTGTGTGTGCATTGTGGTGGACTAGGCTGCCATTCTCACTAAAAAGCTCCCTCTCCGATAGAATAATTGGATTTGTATAATACAATAACTGCATTATAACATGAAAATAACTGCTGCTGCAGAGATTGTTTTGTTCATAATAAAGACTATTTTATAGGATCTGACAAAAAAATCTTTACAATAACTACTATTTAATAATTAAATAACTTTACTATCACATTAAAATAAATGTGTGCGCATTGTGGTGGACTAGGCTCCCATTCTCACTTAAAAACTCCCCTCTCTAATAGAATAACTGAATTTGTATAATACAATAACTGAATTATAACATTAAAATAACTGCTGCATGCAGAGATTGTATTGTTTTATTTTGTATAGAATCTAAGATATTGAAATTAATAATACCATAACAGCTCTCCTGTTTTAATGTTTCCAGGCATTGAAATTAATAATACCAATACAACAACTTTGTCTACACCTACAGTTGGGTTTGAAACAGGAGAAAATACTATCCATAATCTTGGATTGAGAGATATACTCCAGGTGGTAGTGAGGAGTGGAGTAGGATGGTAGAAAATGGTTTCAATCCCGCTCTGAGGTTAATGTTTGTAAAGCTGGAGGAGGCAATAGAGTTTTAAAATTTATATGTTGTGGCCTGTGGTTTCATACCAAGAAAGTACACACAAACAAGATTCTGTGATGGTCTGATAGACAAAAAAATCAATGATCTGCAACAGACATGGATTCAAAGAGGATCGCAAAAAACTCAAACCTGCTGTTGAATTTGAAAACACAGAAGAGAAAAAGAAGAGGAAAAGATCTGTAGAGCCAAAGAAAAAAAAAATAACAAGATTTGGTTGCAAGGCAAAAATACGGTTTTGTGCTGTATTCAATGACCTTAAGGAGCTAATAGGGTGTGCCATTGATACGTTTTATGAAGGTCATAATCACCGACTCTGCTCACTCAAAGAAAGGGAATTCCAGAAAATTTAAGAACACTTAACCTTTACATTAAGCAGACAATTGTTAACAATTGTAAACTCAACATCGGTGCTACCAAGACATTTAGAATTCTGGCGGAACAATCAAATGGGTATGAAAACATCAGTGCATCTCTCATGGAATTCAAGAACTTCAAAAGAAATATTAAATGTTACATAGGTGACAAGGATGCTGACATGATTTTTGATTATTTGAAGGGGCTCTCTGATTCACAAGATGGCTTTTACTTTGCTTATGAAGTTGATGAGGATAACTGTTTGGCTAGAATCTTTTGGGCAGATGCACAAGCAAGAATGAATTATTCCTTGTTTGGGGACACAATCACCTTTGATCCTACTTATGGTACTAACAAGTACCACATGGCCTTCACCCCATTCACTGGTGTTGACAACCACAAAAAGTCGGTGACTTTTGCTGCTGCACTTGTTGATCATGAGAACGATGGGTCATTCATTTAGGTGTTTAATAAGTTCCTTGATTGTATGGGCAACAATGAACCTCAGTGCATTGTTACTGATCAAGATCCAGCAATTAAACTCGTGGTGCGTTCTGTATTCAAGAAAGCAAGACATCGCTACTGCATGTGGCATATAATGAAAAAACATATCGATAAAGTTGAGTCAGAGATTTGTAAGGAGCCTGACTTTGTTGAGCGAATATGTGCAGTTGTTTGGGATACTGACTTGGAACCCTTTGAGTTTGAAGAAAAATGGTCTCAAGTGATTAATGACTTTGAGTTGAAACTTGGTTAACATACATGTATGGCAAAAGGCACAAATGGATATCTGCTTACTTTAGGGATTTGCCTTTAGGCTGCCTTTTGAAAACAACACAAAGACCATATAGTCAAAACAGTTATTTCAAAAGATTTGAGAGCATAGATGGCACACTTGTTTAATTTTGGTTGCTTTTTCAGAGTGCAATGGAACAACAACGCTATAATCAGAGATTTCTTGATGCTGCAAGTGACAGCACGTTGCCACAGGTTTCCTCTAAGACAATGATTGAGAAACATACCTCTAAAATCTACACACATACTGTTTTCTATGAGATCCAAGAGCAAGTCCAAACGGCTCCCTGTTCGTGTGCCGTTAGGGGATTTTCTGAGCAAGGAAACATGCATATTATAAGTGTTGAAGATGTCTACAGGAAACATAGAATATTTCAGGTTATTTCATTTATAAACATAATTGTCTTTTTACTTTAAAATACAATAACTGTGATAAAAGAATACAATAACTGTGTTTTAACATTAAAAAAACTGATGGACTTCTACTTTGGTATTCATTGCTATTCTGCATTAAATAATTCATGATGAACTATATATTAACTATGTTTGCTTTTTGAAATAACTACACTGTAATGGAGGTTACTCACAATAACGAATCAAAGGAAACAACATGTACGTGAAAGATGTTTGAGAGGAAAGGAATAATATGTAAACACGTTATATGGATTATATAAAAAAAAAGGATTGCATAGCATACCGAAGCAGTACATCGAAAGCAGATGGACTGGATGGAAAGTTATTGCAAGACTACGATCCCACTGATTTGAGAAAGTTGGAATTATCATGGGTATGGTCTGAGTTTTATGCAACAATAAGTGTTCTTAACTCGATGCCTCAAACTCAGATCAAGGAACTAAGTTTGATGCTTTTACAATTCCGAGAGAAAATAAATCCAACAAAAGAGAGCTTGACAAAGGAACAAGAACTAGAAATGCTCTTAGGTTGTTCAGCAAAATCAAATATTATTGTTCTTCCGCCAAAGATTGCAAAAAACAAAGGAAGTGGCAAAAGAATGAAATCAAACAAGGATAAGGCAATTGAGAAGGCAAGCAAACCGAAGAGGCTATGTAATAACTGCAAACAAATGGAAAACCATGATAAGAGAAACTGTCCAAATCCATTTGTTGAGCATGCTTTGGAGGAATAAGATGAAGAGGAAGATAAAATGGAGGATGAAGATGAAGAAGAAGAATGAAAAATGGAATATGAATATGAATATGATACTTTACAATAACCGTATAATTACAATAATTGTGTTAGAGTTTTACAATAATCAAGGTTATACTTTACAATAATTCATGTTGAATCTATTTTCTATTGTTCTGATTTTGTTCATTTAATACCTTACGCTATTACAATAATCACGTGAAAGCTTTACAATAATCAAGGTTATACTTTACAATAACCGCATAATTACAATAATTGTGTTAGAGGTTTACAATAATCAAGGTTAAACTTTACAAAATTGATGTTGAATCTATTTGCAATTGTTCTGATTTTGTTCATTTAATACCTTGCGCTATTAGAATAATCACGTGAAGCTTTACAATAATCAAGGATATGCTTTACAATAACCACAATTTTACAAAAACTATAATTTACAATAATGAAGTTTATGCTTTACAATAATGAAGGTTATGCTTTACAAAAACTATAATTTACAATAATTGACGTACCAAATTTCCATAAATATATTGACGTACCAAAATTCAATTCATCATAAATATATTTTCCTTGTATAAATGTTGTTAGATTTCCTTGATCTTATGATTTACTCTTATTGATTTATAGTATTATTATATATTAATTTGATGAGTTGTAGCTTGACGCGATACAAGCTTATTACGTCTCAGAATATGTTACAATAATCAATTTTATGCTTTAAAATAATTGCGCAAGAGCTTTACCATAATCAACTACGTGAGAGCTTTAAATAATTGCATTTGATAATTTTGATAATTTGAATAACTGTCTTAAACTATTACAATAAAAGCTGATAGGCATTACAAAAACAGCTATCTGAAAATTTTTTCAATCAATCAATAACAGCTATCTAAACATTAGATTATCCGACAAATCCATCTACAATTCTTGCTCTTTTATGCTTTTCGCCAAGAAGAACCTTTAACGGTTGTTTTTTTAAACCTTTTCATGCCCGCTCTTCTGTCTTTTAAAAGATCTTTCTCTACTTCCAATATACTACCCCTCAAAATTTCCACTTGTTCCAAAAGAGACGCTCTTGACTCGTTGACATCTGACATCAATAAAATAGCCAACATCTCAATCCATATAGGAATCCTCTCAACTTTCTTCTTAACTGAATACAATCCCTTCTCGTGCTTCCCTTCATATGTGAGCATGCGAAACATGGTAAAAAATCCTGATTCATTATCAGTCTTGACATTCGATTTCCATTCAAAATCAACATTCACGAATTTAAATGTGTTAATGAGAACCCCTTCTTTTGCTATTTTCCTTGTATCCAAAAAGTCAGAAAAACAATCAACCTACAACATGTACTAACAAAAAAGGGATTAGAAAACACGAGTATACAATAACTGGTTTAAAACGATACAATAACTTTGTTACCACAATACAATAACTTTGTTACAAAATACAATAATTCTGATTGAAATTAAAATTTGTATATAGTCAGGATTTAGAAAAACGTACTGCAATCTGTGAAAGTCTGTAAAAATCAGATTTTTCCCAATCTTCATGCAACGTATGGTCCAGCACATCAACCGTCTTGTTCATAAAGTTCACACAAACACAAAAGTAGTGCTTATCTAAGGACAACGGGATGAAGACAAGGTCCACATCGATCTCACTGTTTACAACGTTTTCACCTAAAAATAGGTCCAAAACCGCACAACCTTGTCTTTCCGGCTGTCAGATGCGGCATCAATATCCCCTCCTTGGTCTAGCATGTCTTCAAATATTCCCTATAAATACTATAAAAGTGAAGAAAATTGAAGATCAATGATAAAACATTCTATAATAACTGTACAATGAAAAACAGATCATACCATATGTTGTGTCCCAAGGAACATCATCATTGGCGCTTCTTTCTCCTTAACCTTCATGAAATTGTAGACAACTGACCAGGCGGCTATTATGCGCAACTCAGTGTAATTTTCGAGTTTTGTATAAAGAATATCAGACCTATCCAAGATAGCATTTCCCGCAGAAAACAAAAGTTCACTGCAATGGAGTAAAAAAAAGCTTAGTAATATTAAAAAAAATAACAGAGTTTTCATTTGTAAAAAAATATAAAAAAAGTCACTACTAGATACAATAACTGAGTTTTCATAATACAATAACTAGGGTAATGTAATACAATAATCGAGTTGTAATGTTAAAACAACTGAACTTGTAAAAAAAAAAAGAATGAATAATTGAATTTGTATAATACAATAACTGCAATACAGTATTAGAATAATCAACAAACTTGTTTCTCATTGAGTTTGGACAAAAAGAACATACTCATTTGCAATATTGTAATCATCCAAGAAACAATAATCAACAACTTGTTTCTTCTTGCTTGGCATAGCACGTGTATATCTGCTCTTAGCCCTCATAACTTTGGAAATGACAACAAGAGTTGTATCTGCCTTGCCATAGTTTATAGGGCAGCCAAGACCATTTGAGTTCGGTCTCCTAAAACTACCTCGGGCTGATCTAATCACCCCAGCGCTCATAGGTGTATCGGGCATCATCTTTTTTCCAGGCACCGGAGTACTTACACCATCATCCAGTTCCTCTGCCATAACCCTAGCAGCTTCCAAAGCATCTGCTTCAGCCCTCACGGCTTCCAACTCAGCTAGCTTACGCTTCTCAACCAAAACAGGCAGCAAAGGTGCCTTTACCTTTGTAAATGGATCAACCAAATCCAACAACTTTTTCCTCTCTATGTTGATATCGGCTAAAACCAAGATGGCAGCTATCTCAGCTCTATAAATGATCCTTTTCAATGGATCATGCAACTCCGATGTGAACAACTTCCCAACATAAAACATCATATGAATCATGACAAAAACACCACAGTCTAAGTTCTGAGAACCTTCCGATTTCCACCCAAAAGCCACATCTACAAGTTTGAAATTGCAGACCTCATTGCCTCTTTCAAACCCTTTCTCGACAAGAAAACTACCAAATATTTCAACCTGGTTAAATTTTAAAATCAAAATTCATCCTTTAAGAACAAAAAACATATCTAAAAGAAGTAGATGAAGAAAAAAAAACTTAGAATAAGGTACGTACAATAGAGTTGGTAGCCGACACCCAGATACTATCTTCAAAATCATCATATACACGATTGTCAAGATACTCCACAGTCTTCCCCAGAAAATTAACAGCAACACAGAAAAATGATCTCCAAAATGAACAGGAATAAAAACCTGGCTTGATAAAACAAGCGTTCATACTTAATTTAAAAAAAAAAGCCTATGAACCTTGGTTGTTCTCAACGATAAAGCTGATCAACAGAAGAAAAAAAAAAGAAAAGAACGGATTGGAAAATTACCAAATCGGCCCCAATATCTAAGAAACCTTCATTGTTCTCAATGACGGTATCCGAAGTATTAAAAATTTCCTTTCTGTATAAATCTTTCTCATCATTAACAGCTTTGATATGCTTAAACAAAGAAGCCTATGAAAAATATTACCACGCTGTAAGAGAAATGAAGTATCACAATTGCAAAAACTTGGTTAACTGAATACAATAACAACTATTCTGCATTACAATAACTATCATTATACAATACAATAACCGCTATAAAATTTAAAATAATACATCAAAAAAATAAAAAACACAATAACAACTTCATTATAATACAATAACCATACTAATATATTGAAATAATAAAAATAAAATAACAAAATAACAAAAGTCTGAAAAATAGGAAAACTTGTTTAGTTGAATAAAATAACAGCTAACATGCTTTACAATAACCAAGTAACTATAACAGAATAACTGTTATAACCATTTTAAAATAAGTGATACAGAAATATATAACAAATTGCACATACCGAATAACTTGTACAGGAAAAACTTCTTGTGGGGGATAACCCTTTCCCAGCCTTGACCAGCATGTCATTAAGTAAAAATGACCAGCAATCAATCACGTTCGATGTGATCATAGTCTTAGAAGACAATAAAATAATGTCATCTCGAGTTAACATATTGTGAAATGAAAACACAACCAAATCCTCCCTGTAATAATGAAACAAATTATATAGTAAAACAAAAACACAAACAACAATAAGCTTTTAAAAAATGGATATAATAACAAAAAAAAGGCAAGGAAAAACATATAATGCTTACCCAATCCGTAGGTCATGATCGTGCAAAAAACGGTAATTAAGTACATTCTTCCTCCGCCTTAAAATAGGAGCAAAAAGCTCCTTGTACTCACACAAAAAAGCAGACACTACAACTGCATTAGGATCAGGTGATTCACAATCTAAATCACACCCTATACCATAATTCCCAAAAAACGTATGCTCAGGCATAACGTCTGAATGCATCAGATAAGTATTTATGACAGATCTATCTTTACTTCTACCACGAACAAGAGCCTCGTTGACAACTTTGTTAACAACGCCAGCCACATTACTCAATTTCACAGCTTCACACTCAACATCAATATTATCAATGCTGACATTATTTGGCACCTCCTCATTCGGTTTCTCAACTGGTACATCAGGGATCTTATTTTTACCTTTCTCCCAAGAATAAACCACCGTATATTTTTCTGGATCGAACGCTAAACCCCCATTCCATTCATCTTTCCCCTTTTTATGCTCAATGCAAAACCTTTCGTACAATGGCAGTCTACTTCCCGCCTGTTTCATTTCCTCAGTTTTTTCGCAAATAAAATTGAAATATTTAGTGAACAAAGAATTGTTGTCACTAATGAAAGCAGGAGTCAAAGAAACTAAAGTGGCTGTCGAAGAATCTTCAACTGTAGAAGAACAACACTCCTTTCCCATCGCTTCCTTCCATTGCGTGTACAAATGTACAAATTTCTCAACATCCCTCTTCATCATCAAAAAAATGTGCTTGGGAAACCTAAGAAAAACAAAAATAATGAAAAAATATTATACTAAGTCTTTACAATAATTGTTATACTAATTGAAAACAATAACTGCTATAAAGTTTTAAAATAACTACATTACATCTTTTCAATAACTACAAAATCAGTCTTATCATTAGATATAAAAAATAACAAATTCATAAATTACACAAGAATGATTGGAACTTACATCAGCAGCCTTTGCTCGAATAACATCTCAGTATCAAAATAGTCAGGCAGTTCCAGATACTTTTTTGCAGGTTCAGGTTTATCAACGACTGCACATACCTCAGCAGCCTTTGCTTCTCTTAAGTGTTTGCAGACAGGATAGACACCATTGATATATTCCTCATTCCCTAACGAACCAGAATAGAGCTCTAAGGTACCCCTTCTAATAAAAGATTGTTCATCCCAGTGCTTGATAAGAGGAGTCTCAGAAGATATTGTATCTTCCTTAAAACGCATATGATGGAAGTATGCCACCATAACAACAAGTATGCAACCACGCAAAGTACACGACCCAATTCTACATCGCTCAATACCCTCGACTAATTTATCAAACATATACCCACACCAATCCAAATGGTGGATACGTGAAACATCTTGCACCGCTTTAAAAACTGAAAAGTCAATTGCATAATTTGAAGGGGGAGCAAGGACAATGGACATAGCATAAAGCACAAACAGCTTCCGAAATTTATCTCCCCCATAATCTCCCATACCATTAATTGCATTATAAACAGCAGGGATAGCAACATAATTTGTCCCTTCTACATTAAACTTCTTCCAGAACTCGGCTTTCATCGTCTCTTGTGAAGACAAGAAACTATGTCTAGTGTAAACAACCTCAACCTTATCACCACCGTTTGGCAATCCAGAAACATCGTACACATCATCTTTTGACAGAAAAAACTTGATATCTTTTGCTTGAAAAATATGAGCAGTTGCATTAAAGTGTTTTACAAACAATGGTATAAGACCCAATGGCAAACTGTTCACTTTAAAATCAAGCAAAGCACCAAATCCGATCTCAATGACAGCCTTTCGCTGATTTGGACCAAGTTGTTTTACCAGATTAACCAAACCATTAGGACGACAGCTCACTTTAACGTTTGCAGCGCTGAAATGAAAAATCAAGCAAAAAATAAAGAGTGACACATCAAAGTAAGGAGAATAAACAGAAACTAAAAACAGGGGGGAGGAACATATACTCACATGTTCACTCTTAGAGTTCCAGGAACCTTATTGAGCTTCTTTTTTGGAAAATTTACTTTTGAGCGTTTCTAATCAACTCTATTACCAACTTCAGGCTCCCTGTTACGTTTAGGACCCATTTATTTTTATCACTGAGCAACAGAATACAAAATTATCATAATAAACACAAAAATTATGACAACAACTAATACAATAACTGAGTTTTTATAATACAATAATTAGGATAAAGTAATATAATAACCGACATGTAACGTTACAACAGCTGCATTTGTAAGAATATACAATAACAAAGTTTTCATATTAAAATAACTAGACTTGACTAAATGCTGACTTTCAAACACTAACCAAAGATAATAACTAAATAATACTCCATATAGAATAACTAAATTACTAAATTACAATAACTACACCAATACATTACAATAACAACATCAATTTATTACAATAACAAAAATAATTTCAAACACACACACATTATGTTCATTAGAATGCACACAAATTCACCAGAAAAAGAACATCAACAACAGATACAAAAATGAAAAAAAATGAAATTACGAAACCCTAGAATTATTCGAAGACAATATGAAAAATGTAACTTAATAACAAAAACACAACAAATTAAACTATATAGTGAACAAAATGAAGAATAAACACAGACAAACAAGAAATTCAAGTAGAAAAGAAGAAGATGAACATCTGAAATTGAAGAAAATCAACGGAAAAAATTGTTCAGGAGAAGTATTGATTACCTGTTGAGACGAACAAAGGACGAAAAATTGAAGAACAACGACAATGAAAAAACGACGATAATGAAGTAGAGTAAGTGAGCACAGTAATGAAGGACGACGAAGATGAAGAACGAACGAACAAAAATGGAAACGGAGTAAAATTTGAGAGGGAGAATATGAGAGAGAAAGAAAATTGACGAAAAGTGGGAAAAAGAAGTCAACCATAAAAAAAAGTGTTTTATATATGTGATCTAAAATTAAATCTCAACCACATATCTTATGTTAGATCAATGGTGTAACACCCCCATTTATTCAGGAGCCTTTAGCTAGACATTCCCAAATAAATAGGACTGTTACCATCTCGGTTTTCCCGAGGTAGTGAATAACAAAGTCCAACTCACCAAAGTACTTTAAATTAACATTTAATAATTACATGTTTATTACAAATTAACCAACTAAGCTTAATATAAAATAAATAAAACTCGCGGCGGAAATAAATAAAGTGATATAATTATTCTATGTGATCTAGACTTCAACTATGGTCCAAGTCAAGCTCTCATCCCAATGCTCCCAAGTCAGCTAAACTTTAGTACCTGTCAAATCTGATCCCCATAAAACGGTTCACCGCAGGTGTTCACGAATACACAGTCAACCGCGAGGTTGAGTAGGAATAAATACTAACAACAAGAACATACGATAACAATCCAATTTCCTTTTTACTTTGCACAACCCCCTGACAACGTGCTCCATCCTTTACTTAGCACACCTCCCTTAAAAACGTGCTCACATTACTTTGGTACCCCTCCCTTAACAACGTACCGCCAATATGTAATAGTATCCCTCCCTCACAACCTACATATTACCATCACCCTAGTGTACAAACTCCCTCAACAACGTACAACTGATTGTCGCACAACTTTTCACAATAACCACGTTCACAATCAACGATAACGATTCAAATCACCTCATCAATATTATCAACACAAATATAACTCACCCTTCCCACAATTACAATATTATCAACCAACATATACGATATGAATCTCCCTTCCAACAACTACAATTATATCAACCAACACAATTCACATATGATCAATGCACTTTAATATAAGCCATCCAACAAATATTATCGAGTAAAAGTTGAGTTGGATTTATCCCTACCTGGCAAGCAAGCACTCCAATTACGCAATCCAATAATTAAAGCGAACAAATCCGATTATAAACTCTTCACAAATTTCCGTCACCTATATAATAATAACAATTAAAACAATTATAATTACTAACTTTTTTTATTTATTTATTCACTCCTTTTATTTATTTATTCAAACTAATTATCAAAGGTTTATGATAACTAAAAACCCTATTCAATACAAACCCGAGTCACCACCCGAATTATATAATTCAAACCCGTCACAAAAACAACAACGAACACCACCCTATACACCGTGTAAACCGTGTGTAACCACCCCCCATAAACACCCTCCAAACCGACACCACCAAAGCCACCACCTAGCCTCGACACCCCCAGCCTGCAGTCCCACGCGCCCAACTCACCCCTAACCACCAGCTCCACCACCACCAGCAACCAATAAACCCACACCCTAACCACCCGACACCAACCACGGCCCCCTGACACACCCACAAAACCCGTCGCAAAACACCATCTAACACCACCTATGCTGCCACCTACAACCACCACCCAACTCACCAATCCACCCTAGACAAAAGCCACCCAAAACCACCCTAACCCAAACCTCCTACAACCACCAAAAACACCCTCGAAACAGCCTGCCCAGAACACGGGTTACTCCCCTGTTTTCGTCATCACCGCCACAAACCACCATCTCCGGCCACCAAGACACCACTAAGGTAGTCGACTAACTACCCCCGACACAATCCCACCTTACCCAGGTCAAGACTCGACCATTAAAGGGTTCAATTACCCATCCCAAACCCCACGACCAACTCGCAACACCTCCCTGACCAGCCACCTTTAGCCGCTTGCCACCGCCACCCTAGGCCTTCCCAGACACCACCACGATACCTATTCCAACCCTTCCAACCCCACGTACCACTTCCCAAAGTTTGGTCTGGTTCCGTCAAGGTTTGGGTCAGTTTCTATGCGTCTTAAGATCGTCTCACATTCAGCCGTATAAGAAAATAGAAAGAGATTATAAGTTGTTACCTATTAATTAACGCTTGCTAATTCCGTCTCCAAAAGCTCCTCCTCTTAATTTGTGATTTATTTCTCAGATTTAAGGTGGTATTATAGTGTAAGATTTAGAGAATACGAGGTCAATTAGGAAACTATTGTGACTTACCTTATTTTAATTATTATAGGAATTGTTATTACTATTATATTATCATTATCATATATTATTAATCTTACCATAACTAGGATTTCCTCACACAATATTTACTAATTTATTATTGCCATAACTTTATTATTATTATTATTATTATTATTATTATTATTATTATTATTATTATTATTATTATTATTATTATTATTATTATTATTATTATTATTATTATTATTATTATTATTATTATTATTATTATTATTATTATTATTATTATTATTATTATTATTATTATTATTATTATTATTATTATTATTATTATAATTACTTTTATATATTATTATTTCCTTATTATATTATTATAAATTTCCCGATATAAATCCCGATTACACTCAAACCAATTTAATAATTTTCGGCCCATATAATAATGGCACACGTCCCAAAGCACAAATATTAGTTAAGCCCAATTCCCGACTTGAATTATTAATTTATTATTTAATTAACGTCTTATTATAATTACTATTAGAAATGTGATTTAATCAATTATTAAATTACATAAATTACTTTCATAAATTATTATCAAAATACGGAGGATTACAAATGGTCCAGATTCAGAGGGGTAACTCACGAAAAGTGACCTAACTCATATGATCCTATTTATATATATGATCCTATATATATATATATATATATATATATATATATATATATATATATATATATATATATATATATATATATATCAACATCACATTCTCTTATTCACATGTTACTAATATAACCAAACATTATAAAATTCACCTTCCATCACTTAAACATACTCTTAACATGAAATTCATATTCTTATGCAAACACTTACTTCACCTTTTCCGACCAGGTCATCCACTTCAACTACACACTTCATCCAACATATGCATATGAAACAACAATAAACAAGTAGCGATTACATGACGCCCCCATAGTGACCGGTTCAAAGTTGTAAGGCAAAGTTCGCGACTTTAGACGTCTCCCAAGCCTTTGCATTAGTTCCTAACAACTCCTTACACGGGTTTATTTTAATTTGACTATCTTCATTCATTAGGTTCATTGGTTACAGATTCTAAAATTGTCGCTCTGATACCACTTTGTAACATACCCCATACACCAAGGTGCCTTACCAAGACCACCCTAACACACAGAGGTGCTACCATCTCAGTTACCCGTGGTATAGTAATCAAAGGAGACCATAAAGAAACATACTTTAAGTTTAAAAGTTAAATGTGCATACAACATAAACCAAAACTTAAAATATAAAAATAAAACCGTCTCAAACTGGAATCCAAAATTGAAACGAAATATTCATAAACTATCAGCGGAAGACTAAAATTAAAGACTCTGACTAATGATGACTCAATGCCAAGCTAGCTCTCACGCATACTCCATAGAAATACTTGCTAATCAACTTTTCACCATCCCCGAATGGATCACCATAGTTTTCAAAACATTTTAACGGGGTCAGTTATTGAATAATCAAAATAAGCAAAACAACATCCAATTACATAAACACATTCCACCAACTCCATTTCATCACCAATCACCTGTCTACACACTAAAGTGTGCAGACCTGCCAGAATACCCATCGTAACAGATATTCCACTCCGTCAGTGGGGACCGCAGCCTTACCACCTAAGCCCCGCTCAAAACCGTAGAGCGAATAACCCATGTCCATTAATATGCACATCCTCCTTGTGACAGGAACTACAAGGGCCGAATCAAGGGCGTGAAGCCATTCCCAAAAATGACTCCACTCATCCGAGGGCGCACCTCGCGAACCACATACCAGTACAACCAAAACCACAATACTAATATAAACATGCCAAATCCAAAGTAACAGTAATAGTAATCATGCCAGTAAATCAATCACAACATCTTATACAACATTACACAGTCAACTGAATAGAGAAACCCTACCTGAGATGGAATCACCAACAATAAAAGCAGCAGATCTAAAAGCTTCCTCTACGAAATCACCTTCTATAACAATAGTCATATAATAATAATAATCTAGTACAACAATTACTACAACCCCCCCCCCCCCCCAAATCACCCAATTATGGTTTAACTAAAATTAACAAACTGACATAAAAACTTTAGGTTGCGGTTCCTAACCGTAGCCGTAATTACTTGATCTAAGGCAACACCTAGATTTAATATGGGCATCTAGAGTAGGCGCTTAAACCGTAGCCGTAATTACTTTAGGTTGCGGTTCCTAACCGTAGCCACAGACAAATTCGATGTGAGCCATGGGCATCTAGAGTAGGCGCTTAAACCGATGTGTTGTCAAGCAATTGTAATGTAATTAGATCGAGTTTAACTTTAATTCAATTGTTTCCAAATCAAATCGATTCGACGAGAATCATCTGGGTTGTAATAAGTAGTGCCCCAATTGCTTCCCTTCCCCCCTAAGCCATGTTGTGAATGCTTGCTTAGTTTAGTTTCAAATCAATCTCGCATGCTAAAATAACTTGAACAAAGTAGTTTAAATTGCATTAAACAATTAGAAACCGAACTCACGTGTTAGGATTAAAAAGGGTGTTTTCACTTTCATACAACGATCATAATCTTATACAACTAGCCATCACAGTCCTTAATCGACGCCGTTATTGCAACGGACGGGGGTGGTTGTTTTACTAACTAACTTCCAATCACGTTTTTTTTCCAATAGAACCCAAACTCTTTTCAAAATAGTTTCCAAATTTCCTTAAATTTGGAGGCGACTCTAAACGTTTTTTTTCTAAAACCCATGAGGGTACAGAATTCCCACATCCATATTTTGCCGACTCCGGTGGGGAAGTGTAACTCGAAGAGGAAAATGATGGCTAATAGGATAACACTACATTCATTTTTGCATACATGCATTACCCATTTTGAGACTTTAGGAGGACCACCTCAACCATTTGATCAATTTCAATGGTTAGGAGGTGACGTCCACAATGCCCGATTTAAGTATCAAGATGGTACCGTCGAGGTCTTCAAGTATTAGTTTTTACCATATTGTATACTTCTGCTTATCGGAAGCTTGACTTTCTTTAACAAGGTGGATTATTGGCATAGACCCAGTTAGAGGACCGACCGAGACTTAGAAGAGTCTAGGCTCATGCACGATTAATAAACGAATGCTTATATGATATGTGATCGTCCTCTGTGTCTTTTTTTTGAAAATATCAAACGTTTTCAAACCATGTTTTTCGATAAAAAACCGTCTTCAAACCAAGCATGTTTTTCAACTTGGAATGCTACCGAAACAGATGTAGGTTTCTGACCAAATGAGCTTTTCATAGCCGGCATGCTGGCCATTTAAAATCTCATTCTCAATCATCAATTTTCAAATCAATTCCGAAATGTTTTTTTACCAAACTATACCCGAGCATATAATATGTTTTGAGTCAAGTCTAGCCGTATCGTAGATTCAAGTGAACCATGTGTCTAGCGAACATAAGACCGTACTGGATCGCCCAGGCCACCTCTTGGATCCAAGTCAAGTGTGTCGATCATTTGGTCAAAGACAAGCCACAAAACGCCTCATTTACTTAACCAGGATGATGAATTATATTACTACCAGATGGTCAGTTTAATTCAATCCTTTGTGTAAGGCCACAAGGTTGAACAACCTAATGTTTGAAGATGACTTCCTCATATTTTGCAAACGAAATGCTCAATCCATTATGCTTCTAATTAGGGCTTTTTCCTCATTCTCCAATGCTTCAGGACTCCAAATCAACACATCCAAATCAGAGGTATTCTATAACGGAGTAGGGCAGCAATTGAAAGATGATACCCATCAGGCTACAAGATTAATGTAAGGCTCCATGCCTTTCAGGTATCTTGGTGTTCCAATTCAGGCAGGAAGACTGACTAAAACTGAATGTAATATTCTGACTGGAAAATAGGTTAACAGGATTAGAAGTCTTGCAGCTAGGAAGCTCTCATATGCAGGCAGTGTGGACTTAATTAACTCTGTTGTTAATACTCTATACTACTATTGGGCAAGCATCTTCATCATTCCTAAAAGTGTCATTAACAGGGTTGAGGCAATCTGTAGGAACTACCTCTGGGATGGTAATACAGAATATCACAGAGTCCTTCTCATTGCGTGGGATAAAGTTACACTACCTAAGGAGGAAGGGGGCTTGGGAATTAAGGGGGCTAAGATATGGAACTATGCTACAATTGCAAAATTAGTGGACTGGATATATGGGAAAGCTGATAGACTGTCGATAAGATGGGTGAATCAAATCTACATCAAAGGTAAGAACTGGCACAACTATTCCCCTCCTGCTGATGTTACCTGGTCTTGGAAAAATATCTGCAAGGAAAAGAAATTGCTGAAGCATGGATACATAGATGATCAATGGATAGCTGATGCTAGAGGTTATTCCATAAGAAGTGGTTATGAATGGCTTAGGACATACAAGCTTAAGCAGTACTGGGCTAATATGGTTTAGAACAACTGGAACCTCAAACATGCTCTTATTGTTGGATTATTATGAACAATGCTCTGAATGTGAAAGACAAGCTCTTTAAAATTGGCTTTCGTACTGATGACAGATGTACCATGTGCAACAATGAAACTGAGACACATGATCACCTATTCTTCAGGTGCAGATGCAGTCAATATGTCATTAAAATGGTTGAAAAAGGGTGTGGCTTCACTGTACGTGTTAGCATACTGCTAGGGGGAGGGATACCAGCCAAAGCAAGTCTGAAACAAAAGGTTCACTATCTGGTGTGGTCTACATGTTATTACCAAGTTTGGTCTCAAAGGAACAATGCTAGAGTCAACTAGGCGCTACTTATCCCAATCAAGGTAGTTTATCAGATCAAGGATGAAGTGAGGCGTAGAATCAGGTCCAAGATTATGCTGCCAGTTAGTTGTAATGATTGAATTTGGTTGTCCGAATCAGGGGTGTAAGAACTTCTTATACTTGGTCGTTTTTGTTAGTTGATATTGTTCTTTCGATGATAAGTTTTTTGTTTGTATTATTTGAGTAATAGTTTGTTATTTACTCAAATAGCCTTGTAACTTCTTTTTGAGCTAATATATCTTACTCACATTTCACCAAAAAAACGCCCCATTTAGGACACTATAAGGCATCATTTTGAACTTATGAGCCATGTTTGGTTCAATCACGGGTTAGTCACACCGAGCAGATGTCAGGTTTAAGTCTAAGAGTTGGTTTAAGTTGAGTAATGGTCCTTGTTAGGTTTAAGATCCCTCTGCCACAAGTGTGACCCATTACTTGTGAGCCACTTAGCTCATTTCCTGGGTCTAGGTTTATCTTTGAGTCAAGTTCAAGTAAGAGGTCAAGTCTGTGAGTCGAGTCATTATTTATGCAGCGGATTTCGATTCAAATATTGATTGGTTTCATTGTTTTTTTATATAAAGGCCGCATACCAGTTGGAGTGAGTGTCCTCCACAATAGTGCGTTTACATATTAAATCTCGTACAAGGAATATAAGGGACTTATTTCATATATTTGTCAGTTGATCAACGTAAATCGGTAACGCTCGGCTGACTAGACTTTGACGTTATTGTCATGTGACGACGGTGATCAACTGATTCCTTTAGGTCACACCTATTGGATGACGCCCAAACAAGGATATATTAATTATTTGTATACGATACGATATATTTGATTTCTTGTATTAAATGACTTTTTATAAGTCATGTGGATGAATTATTTGATGACGGGTTACGAACTCGAGCTAAGGGGATTTATTATTTAATTATGCGATAATTAATTAATAAATCTTTATTAGAATTAATAAATATTTATTAGAATTAATAGTTCATTAATTAATTTTATATGGTATGTGTGTATTTTGTGAGGCGGAGGTAATTAGCTAATTAAACTTACAAGAAGTTATAAAATTAGCTAATAGAATTTCATGGGGCACATTTTATATTTATAAAATGGTTTAATAATACTAAAACGTTAGGTAAACATTATTTGTTAATTTGTATTATTTAAATGTTAAATAATTAAATTTAAATTTAATTATATAAGATAATTAAATATAGGACTTATAAGCATTTTGGGACATATGTCGGAAATCGAAATGGACCCAAATATTTTTAGAGAGCCGCCACATGTGATGATGTTAGATCATCATGTGATTAGGCTACTACCCACTAAAAAATGATTCATTCATTTTTTTACATTTGGATTGCCTATAAATACCTCACTTTATCACACATGCAAAGGATGGATTTTCAAGAAAAAAATCCTCTAAAAACCCTTACCCTTGGCCGGCCAAATAAGAGAAGAAAAAGGTCCTATTTTTCTTCATCTTCTCCATCAAAACCATGATTAAAATAGTTGATCAAATCACACAAAATAATAATACATCAACTAATATTATCAGAGTAATAATAATCACATAATACAAGGTTACTACTAATATTTACTAGACACAAATTCTAGTAGTAATTTGGGTTTACATCTTGGGTGCTACTTGAAGGAGACCATCAACTTTGGTGGTTCAAGGAGGATCATCCATCGTTTGTGGTTCAAGGAGGATCAACTTTGGTGGTTCAAGAAGGATCAACTTTGGTGGTTCAATAACAACAAAAGAAGGAGTCTTTTGTGGTGCCCATTTTATTGCCAAATTACCATTATGAGGAATTTTTTTACCTTAATCTTATTTTTGTTTGCGTGCATGTAGTTTTAGATCATCACATAAAATTAGCTAGTAATTTTATTGTCATAAGATTAGTTCAATATGGTCTAAAAAACAAACACTACCACCCGAAAGAAAGCCATGGCGCCGCTATCACTAAGCTTGGTGAGACTTTGGAGTTGATGATGACTCAATTAGAGTCCATTGCAGCGAAAATCGGTGGGGGAAACGTTGTAACTACCCCACCGGAAATGACTGAGCTTGAAAAACATTTCGAGCTAAATGAAGATCAATTGAAGCTCTCTCAGTGGGAGAGCATTCACTATGAAAATTCTAGGACCTATGCTCTGGTCCAATATAAACTCCCTAAGAACTTTGTACTCACTGACATCCCAACGTTCAAGGGAAATAAGAACCCTCTGCAGCATATAAGGTCCTACTAGGACCACCTTACCCTGAATGGTGTGTATGTCTGTATGTTATCTACTATTTTTGCCTAATCTCAGAAGGAACACCCAAGGGCATGGTTTTATAATCTGGATATCAAGAATTATTCTACCTTTGAAGACCTTACAACAGAATTTTGTAAGTACTATGCCGATAACTCAAAGATCCAAAAAACAATAAGGACTCTCGAGGTTATGACCCAACGGGAGAAAGAAGGGTTAACTGAATTCTAGGCCCTTTGACGCGCTGAAAGCGGGAAATTGGCCAAAAAATACTGACGAAGTTGATAAGGGGGATAAGTTTGTGAAAAACCCTCAATCAGCCTACCGAGATCTAATGAAATACCAATACTTTAGTACATTCAATAATTTGATCCGCAGCGGCAGGAAAATTTAGTATGATCTCCGTGCCGTTGAAGCTGCCAAACTAAAGGGGTACCCTGGAGCCTCTTACTCTAAATCAAAGGCACATGCTAGTCACAATCATATGCAAGACATCAGTCTTTTGGGAGGAACTTAAAAAAGATCACAACGCTCCATTCTGAGGGTGTTTAATGATATTGGGTGTACTTATGCATATGCTATAGAAAGACTATCGGCCAAGGGGAATTTGAAGCCCATTGGCCCAACTCTTGAACTACCGATGATACAAAGATGATGCATATTATGCCTATCACCGAGGCCAGGACATGATACGGAAAACTCTTACCGTCTCAAACACAAAATCAAAGACATGATTGAGAAAGGAATGCTACTGATACCAACTACCAAGCCCAATAAATTTGACACGGCTGTCGCAAACTTATCAAAAATAAACCAACCGGCTCTAACTAATGTAGCAGAGGTAAGTCGGGTATCGTACTCCACAGGGAGGCTATTGTATCTACTTGTTATCTAGTCCGTCACGGTCACAAATCGGGGTGTTTGATTTAATTCCAAACTACTGAATTGAAAATAAAGCAGCGAGAAAAAGATAAAAAGGAAAAGGCAAAAAAGGGATTGATCAAATAAAGAGAGAAGTGTCGGGATGTCGGCTCACCTTGAAATCACACAATTCTGCTAAAGGTAAGGTCAGTGGGTCTAATGTGAGAAGAGTAATGGAAAGGTCCTTCCGGACCGCTATCTGCCTTAAAATACTACTAACTTAGCTTCCGCCCTCATTAGAGTAGTCTATTGTTCATAACAGGTCCGTTCGTTCTAATCTTCTGATCTAGGTCTGAATTTAACCGGATTAATTAATTTAGAAGCGTGCACTCAACTAAACAATTACAATTATATTGCTATGAAACAATTCTCACATGTAAACCTCCTAATCTAATTATAACATCATATCTTTACTATCATGGCTCCCCTAATCCTAGCACTAAGGGAATTAGCTACGCATGTCGATAATAAGAATAGCAACGATTGATAACGCAATAGAAAACATTATAGAAAGATGATTAAGAAGAAATAACATAAACTAACAACAATACTAATTGAACAGAAATTGAGGCAAGGATTAAAGTATGCAAAAGGAGATATAATACTTGAATAAAAGAGAAAGAAAGATTACAAAGATTCGGATCCGGAAAATCAAGAGCAAAGTAACATTTCACAAGAGACGAAAAGTGTCTGCTTAATACTGAATGATTAGTGAAAATCCAAGATGATTAAAAAATCATTAAGTCTTTCCTTTATATAGGAAAGATATTTATTTAATCTAATACGATATTAAGATACTAAAATCCTACGTCCAGTAGCAAAGTGCTCGATCGAGCATATTGGAACTACTCGATCGAGTCAATCCTCCAACAAAACCTCTCAATCGAGTACATCACCACTCGATCGAGAAACACTATATTAGCAGCCCTTGATCGAAGACAACAAACCTTTCGATCGAGGTCTTCTCTTCACCCAAGGCACTCGATCGAACAGTTAGGCAAACAATGCCTTCGATCGAGTAAACAACCACTGAATCTACACATAGCTCATTGATTTGGCATCCGTGACGACGTCAAGCATCCCGTGGCAGTAGTATCCTTGCTCCGATTCTTCCATCTCCAAGAATGCAAGCTAAAGGGGCAGGAAAAAGCATGATTCCGCCTTCTTTGGTACATTCTTGCAATAAAAGCCAAACAAACCAAAGTAGACTATTCGGAGAATATTTGTAGCATAATACTATGTAAATTACATAGTAATGCGTGCAAATAAGGCTTAGAAAGACTATGTAAAATGCACGCATCAAACCTCCCCAAACCAAACTTTTTCTTGTCCTCAAGCAAACTATATGCAACTAAATAATGGAACGGAAAAGAAAATTAGAGCTAGCTATTAATTGTCCACTTAAACCAATTTAATGCCAGCAAACTAATACTTATAGCAACAAGTGTCAAATGCAAACGAGTTGTAAGATGTTTATAATAAAGCTGGACCGTCGACCTTGCAAGACCTTTGATAATGGACTCTCACGGGTCACTCTTCTCTCATGAAGCAAAGGGTAAGCATATGAATGTAAGAGCGGAAGAGATATAGCCGCTCACCTAAACTACGATCGACATAAACATGCATGCAACTAATATGATAGACAATTCTAACTACCGTACATACAATCCAACCAAACAAGGTTCCGTCACAGCCGAGGGCTTACAAAAGTATCAAAAAGTGAGGTAATGGGTAAGAAGGGCAAAATATTTTTGGATATGTGAGGTAATAAGCCAAGCTAGCTACCTAAAGAGAACCAAATTAAACAATATCCGCTTCTAGTCCATCTAAAAACTTAAACACAAATGCCTTAACTTGGCATAAAAGCTTGCTAACGAACCACAAACAACTCTGGATAAGATAAAGATAAGAGCATAGGAGTAAAACCGATTTTATTCAATCTTTTTATTCAATTCCTTTCCTTTTCTTTTTCTTCCTTTTCCTCGGTTTTCTCTTTTTTTTTTTTTTCATCTTTCAACTTTTTTTTTCGTTAACATTTCCTCTTCTTTGTTTTCTACCAACTCCATCTTTAGAAAACAAACCAAATTGGCACAATAAACAATATACCCGCGAAAACAATCTAAACTAGCTTAACGTGGCAGGCTATGTTTGGGATGTAGTTAAGGGGCAAAAGGCAAATTTGGCTAATTGTGAAGTTAAATGGGTAAAAATAGAAGAAAGAAAATGTCAGCACCTCCATGCATGTGACACCAACCACTAACCCGAATGTATGTAGGCAAAAAACAATTGAATTTCATATATGTGCAAATTAATGATACATGCTATGCAAGGAGTAACTACTCACAATCCTAGATGAACTTGTCATAAATGACAACAATTTTAAAGCTCTAAATCTTAGAAAATATGACTAGATTGCCAAAATTTCAGATCAAGTCTATTTGTTCAGCTAATTTTTAACATTAACTCGTAGATATGCAAAAAGACAAAGCTAGAAGATATGAATTTTGCAAGGCTTAAGTAAAAGGACCAAAGTAGTGCAATTTCATCATTGAAATCTATCATTCTGACTTAACCTATATGCAAAAATATACGTGAATATTTTTTGAATTTTCCGAATTTTTTTAATTTTTTTGGATTTTTCATTCATTTTTTTTTAAAATAAAAGACAGTGCAAACAGAAAATGCAATAAACGTGAATGAAAAATAAATGCAAATGGCACACTCAAAGGATGCATTACCCTCCCCAAATCAAAACGGACAATGCCCTCATTGTCCTCCAGCATACACAAGCAGAATAATAGGGGACGAGAAAAATACAACCAAATGCAAAACAAAATAAATAAAATGAAAGGAGATGAAAAGAAATAAAGCAAAAATACTTACAATGTCGAACTTCCCCAAACCAGTCGGCAAACTGGGGAAGGGAGTCAGCTACTACTCGTCACCACCCTCCTCGTCAACCACCTGGTAGGTGGGGTCCTCCTCCTCTCCTCTCCTCCTCTGACGACCTCGCACGTCTAGCTCAGCTCGGACTCTCTCCTCTCTCTCTCTGTCGAGTCCTCCTCGCTCTCAAGCTGTGGGTACCCTTCCGCCGGAAACCGGTGAAAGAATGGGTGTGGCCAGTCAGCTGGGACAGGACGACCTCTCATCATGTTGTGGACATGGCCCACCTACAAGCCGAGCGGATCTGTGGACATACAATGGTCTTTTGAAAGCCACGCTCGGCAGCATAAAAAGGCTTTCGACCGGATTGTTTTAGATCGGTCGGTTTCGTCTCGGTAAGGGTCTCGAAACGATTAGAGATGTTCGGAGTCGCCACCAAGCATTTGTGGGATGCTTGGAAACCGTTCGAAATCCACTTTATAACTCGGTCAAATCGAAGCCCAAAGCAGCGTTTGACATAGGTACTAAAGATAAGGAAATCGTCCCTCTTTAGCATCCTATCTCTAGAATGACTCTCGTACGCCCTGGATAAGTTCATCCACTATCCAAAGTTTTTGAGTAAGAGGTGAAGGTACGTATTGGGAAGCCCTTTAATCAGACACCCAATCCCGCCCGCGGTAGCGGCCTCTACTGATCGATCTTGGTTGGTTGAATGCAAAAGTTGATAAAACGGTTTAAATGCATGAATGTGCATCCAATAATTTAAACCTAACATGTGAGAGCTTTCTAAGTCAGTTGATTTAATCCAAGTATCAAGTATAAGATGTCGAGTTGGATTAATGGTTGATTTGCATGCAAGACGGAAATTAAACATCCATTTACCGTATTAGGTTTATGGTGCATAACTAGATCCGTTTGTCTTAGTAAAGCATTTTACAAATATGATTTTGAATGAGCAAATAGTCATCTGATCCGTCCTATATCCGGGCTAACCGGAGTCGGGATCGTCCTAGAGTAATGCTGGAAAGGGAACAGACCCTGCACCAGGCGGCCACATGAGGCGCGAGCCTGTTGGCAGTGCAAGGGAGTCTCCCCAACGGTTGTATGTCGTGTTATGACCTTTTGAAAAACGTTTATAAAACGTATTAAAAAATGGGTATTTGACCCGATTTGATTTGAAAGGGTCGTTTAGACTGCATATGTTGATTTGAGGAACGAGACTCGAATAATCATCATTATTTTGATGATATCGGTGTCGGGTTCGACTTGGCAAGCTTGACATGAATAGTTTTGAAAATAATTATGAACTAATTGTTTTAAGTTCATTTGAATATCATTAGTCGATATTTATCATCGTACCCGGGTTAAAATCCGGCATGGTATGTAGAACCAAGGATGACTTTATGTTGGTGACTAATATGCTTGTTTTGAAAATGTAAAGAAATGATGAAAGGCGTTAAAATACCTCCAAAAATGTAAAGAAATGAAATAAAAGGCTTTAAAATACCCTTTAAATGTTGTTAACCAAATATTATCACCGAAGCACGGATTTAACCGTCATAGTATGAGGAACCAAGGGTGAAAAATGTTTTATGGTTAAAAACAAATAAACTAAAATAAAAAAAGGTTTGAAAATATATGAAATGGTAAAAACCGTTTACAAATATGAAAATGGATTAAAAGGGGAAAGACGAGAACAAACACGGCTGAGTTCTGACCTGGGCACCCCATTGAGGCGCGAGCCTTTGTGCACAATAAGGGGCTTCTGCCTCAGGCCAAAACTCATTTTTGGCCCGTTTATTTCATGTTTTGGATCGTGTTATGCATGTTTTAGCATGTTATAGTCGTAAAACAAATGAAGACATGATAAAAGAAGGATTTATACACCCTTATACTTACATGTTTGGTTATGGCGAGAAACCGACGTAAGTGTAACAACTCGTTTGGTCGGAAAAGACTTGGTTTAAAACCGTTTTAGTAAGTAAAAAGTGTGTTTTATTAAGATTAGTGATGGTGTAGTGGTCGAAGTGGTCGGTCAAGTGATTTAATGCACGATGACGGTACCAAACAATGTGTAAGGCTTGTATTTACGATCGGTAGGTCGTAATACGCGTCGGATTGTGACTTAAGAAGTCGAGTGGAGAATTTTAAGGGAGAAAAGAGAGGGCGGACACTCGCGTAAGTACTCAAATGGGGGCTTTTGAGGGGTATTTATAGGAAAATGAGTGGTTGTGTGAATTTTGAGCGACGTGGCCACCTGGGTTGCTCAAAGTGGCGCGAGCCACGTCGCGGGTCTTCGAGTTGTCCTGTCACTTTAACACAAGTTCAATCATGAATTGTTCTATCCTAGGATTTTTAGTCACATATTTTGTACTTGACCATTCATGAATCCGGGAAATCTTAGTATAGAAGGCTTTGAATGCTTTGTTTTTGGTGGTTGACTCGGTTTGGCTCGTTGTTGGAGTCGGGATTTGTATTTTTGAGTCGGTTTTTGGTCCGGTGTCGGTTTTGACTCTAGTTAGTGTCATTGCGACCCCGTCATCGTGCATTAAACACTCCAGGTACTTTTGAAAAGTTTTGAAATGTTTTATTTTCGAAATTGTTTTAAGTTTTCCGACGTAAAGTTGTACACAAACTGTCGATCAAACGCTGCGATTCCAAAACATGTTATAGTCCGATAATCATCGGGTATTTGTTGGAGTCTCAGTAGATACTGGGTATCTACAGAGCCCCCACTTTGACTAAGGCTTAGACAGGGCGAAAGTAAAAGTAAAGCCCCCAGGTCAATCGAAGATTACAACCTGGAGACCCAAGCGACGTCGAGGCGGCTCGAAAGGATTCGGGCCAAGGACCTGCCGCCGGGAAGGGCGACGCCTATGCGACTAGAGGGCACGAGCCAAGGACCTGTCGTCGGGAACAGTTTAGAGTCTGTCGACTATCCGTGCGGGTTGTTTAAAGTCCGTTAGACTACGTACAAAGGCTTGTCAGCCATAAGAAGGAATCATACCTGAGGCATCTTCGGATACGTCCTTGCGTGTTTGCGGACAAAGGCTCGCTAGCCATGGTGCGTATATGAGGAGGGCTCGCTAGCCGCGATGTGTAATAAGGCTCCCCAGCCATGGTCGTATATGAGGAGGGCTCGCCAGCCACGATGCATAATAAGGCTCGCCAGCCATGGGGCGTATCTGAGGAGGGCTCGCCAGCCGCGATGCGTAGAAAGGCTCGCCAGTCATGGGGCGTATCTGAGGAGGGCTCGACAGCCGCGATGCGTAGTAAGGCTCGCCAGTCACGGGGCGTATCTGAGGAGGGCTCGCCAGCCGCGATGCGTATCTGAGGAGGGCTCGCCAGCCGCGACGCGTTGTAAGGTTCGCCAGCCAGGGGGCGTATATGAGGAGGGCTCGCTAGCCGCGACGCCTTGTAAGGCTCGCCAGCTATGGCGCGGTTGGTTGATCGACCGTGAGAATAGTCGCGTCGAATGGGCTTGTTTTGAAAGTAGCGGACTCATGATGCCGCCGTGAAAATAGTGAATTTTGAATTTCCACTATCACTGTTTCTGAAATAAGCGGGTTCAGCGAGGAAGCCCTGTAACACCCCCATATTCAGAGGAGCCTTAGAGCCTCCGCAAAGGTGGGATTTTAGTTCCCCATATACCATCTCTCTCCTCATATGAGGCACCTCATTGTTGCACACACCTTCCCATAATATGGGGTTCCACTACTTTTAGGGAAGGTCCTCAACAAAATACAAGGCAAATTTTGTGTTCTTTTGGGGAGGTTCCCAAAATATTACATGTATATTAGAATTGTTGGGGAACCTCATTGTTGCGGAGATGTAATTATAAAATGGGGAGGGTAAATGAAAAAGTTAGTGGAAAATGAGGTGGACGAATAAGAAAAGGAAAGATAAAATATGGGGCATCTCACCTTTGCGGATGCTCTTAACTAGGCCTTCCTTAGCATATAAGAGCGTTACCATCTCGGTTGCCCGAGGATAGTAATAATCAAATGTCGATAAGAGAACTATTATGTTATATTACAAGCGATTTAAACCAACTAACAAAATAAAAGATACAACTCAAAGACTACTCGCTATGACCATCATATCTCATGAAGACTCATCCCTGCTCGGACTCCAGCCATCAACAACATCAACACCTGCTAAGACCGACTGCTCACCATAAGGGATCACGACAAACACATAACAAACAAACAACCACACAAGGTGAGTACTGAGATAAGATACGATAACCGCAACTACAATTAACAACACAATACACGCTATCAATCTCATACACAATCACAATAATCCAACCAACCTCCGTCACTGACTGTCCACTGGACCAGCCCTGCCAGTAGGGGACCGCAGCCGTTCCCACCTAAGCCCCGCTCATCAAACCGAGCGATAACCCTGTCCATTAATTTGCACATCCCCTTCCGTGGCGGGTTCCACGAAGGGCGAAACTAGGGCGTGAAGCCACTCCCGCAAGTGACCCCACTCAGCCGAGAACGCATCTCGAGAACCAGAGACAACAACCACAATCACACTCACAATCGTCACAATACAATTACGATATTAAACAATCACAATACAACCACAACGACCGACACACTAGACCCTCTACAGAAACTGAGTAGGCGAACCTACCTTTAAGCAACTGCAACCAATCCATGCCGACATACAATATATCCAGCAACCAAGCAAAGCCTATAACCACAATACAATTATCTATTACTATCAAGCAAATCCTAACTGTAAAGAACGAGGACACGGATGATGATTATGACATACTTATAAGGAGAAACTCGGCAAAAGACCGCTACCCAACTCAAGTGATGCTCTCCTAAGGCACAAGGATCTTCAAAAGGCTTCCATAGAGGTTTTGTGGTGAAGGGAAGGGAAAGAGGTGACTGAAGGATAGGAGGAAAGTGGCGGAAGTGATTTGCGGATTTAACAAAACGCGATATAAAACCCTCGCTGAAAACTCGGTACTCGATCGAGTACCCAACATACTTGATCGAGTGGCCCCCTACTCGATCGAGTAACCTAGCTACTCGATCGAGTAGCCTCTAGTCTATCGAGTACCACTCTTAACACGCAACCCAAGATGGTTTTGGCACTCACTTCTAAGACTATTCCCGCTCCCAAGGTCAGTCAACGCTAGTCAAAGGGTCTCTAAAAGGGCGGGTATTACAGTCTTCCCCCCTTAAAAGAAATTCGTCCCCGAAGTTCAACTCACCTATCTCAACACACAAGACACGGGAAAACATGACATCACCCTTCCTCCTACTCGAGTCATTACTCCCCGGAAATACCATCCCCTATGTCATCATCATCACCGTCTAACGCTCTATACCTATCGACTCTTACAACTATCATGCAAACATTATCATCATCAATTGTCACTCTATATGTATACCGCTACTCTTACAAACTATCGTATATAAAACATTAATCTCGCAGTACGAATCAACACCAACAGCGATCACCCATCATACGATAACAACTATCAACCCGAGATATATCTCATATCAACTTCATACTGCACAACTAACACCACTGTGTTACTCACTAATTCATTCTATTACGACCCATCGTACCACAACTAGCTCTTTATGACGGTCCTTTAAAATATATTATCACATTCACTTCACTGAACTAAAGTAACTACTTACACTTCATATAAGCAATGTGACCAACGTACTAGAAAAATTTAGTAATTAAATAACAAAACCTTGTAAACGAATAACAACATAACTTCAAAATCAGCCTTTTTATTTTGCGACATTACTCTTCCCCTCTAAAAGGAACTTCGTCCTCGAAGTTCACCACCAAAATTACAACACTTATTACTTATTACTTGATTCATAACATGAATTAGAAACATATTATTTATGTGGACATTACTCGCTAAGCATAAACTCGTTAAATTATAAATCATACACAACCACCGGGATAACTAGCCGCCATCGATAAAGCACGTTAATATCGTATGCACGAACTTATGAAGGAATGTAACTTCAATGGATGAATCGTAATATAGCATATGTAATATTAAAACAACGAGAAACTGTCACCACTTCCCTACTTTTTTGCAAATATGCATATAAAACCGAAACTTGACTTCCAACATATGAAATTAACGGTTCAAAGGTGTTACTACACACTAATAACCACATTAGACATCAAACTTGCAATTATAAAACAATTGAACATTTTTAATTTTCGAAAACCTCCTGTAACAGTGCTACTCGATCGAGTATGTAGCGGTACTCGATCGAGTGCCATGCTACTCGATCGAGTGTCTTGGCTACTCGATCGAGTAGCCGAAAGATCAGAATACTTTTTATCCCCCTTTCCTGCAGCTACTCGATAGAGTACGGGGTACTCTGTCGAGTACCTACAGGCCAAGTTGCCCTATTCAACTTGTCATAGACCAACATACATGTACATAGTCGTCATATAAATCGAGTCGGGATGACTCCCCGACTTCTAACATCCTGCAATAAGTCAAATATCAAATCCGGCCTTATGGCCAACAATACAAGTTCATAAACCAAGTCTCAACGAAAACAACTACTAACGTCTAACAACACTACCAACATCAACTACCAACTACCACAAAAAAGATAAAACAAGGAGTATCACTCCTCTTCCTGCTGCTGCTGCTCAACCATCACCTCATCATCACCACCACCGCCAGAAGTACCCGCTCCTGATGACCCAATCCCCGCATCCACTCCTGCTCCTGCTCCTGGGCTCACAGACCATGGGGTCAAGCCACCGTAGGCAAAGGACTAAGGTGTCCCCCACGTCGACTGATCCATCCCGTAGGAGTGGAAAACCGCTGTGTAGTCCCCCACTCCACTCCACCAAATCAGATGCGGTCCCTCGGTCCCTATCCCCTGAGTGTACGCCATCTCGTGCATGTTCCTGAGTGTCAAAGTAGGTGACACTCTCTCCGCCAAGTAGCTGGATCGCGTCTCCGGGGTGTCAAGGTAAGGGTAGCACGGAAAAGGATGTTGCTGCTGCTGTGGTGCTACCGGCCGTGGCCTAGTCTCTGAGGTCCTCTCCCTCACTCGACGGGGTCCTCTCCCCAACCTAGGTCTCTCCACTACCACAACCGACGCATTCTCGCCCTTCTTCGGCTCTGGCATTACCTCGAGAATCGTGTCGTCGATGAGGTATGTCTGCAGCTGGTGGGGTCTATCAACATCCTCCTCCTCCTCCTCATCATCTGAGTCCACAGTCACTACCGCTGGCTCTAAGGGCTCCGTCGGTGGGAGGTGCTCAGGAGCTGGAATCTTCATCCAACTCACGCCCCACACCCTCCAAGCTAGGCTACCGTCAGCCAAAGTCCTCAACCGTTTCAGGTCGAGATAGTAGTCACGGTCCATAGTGGGCACTGGGTAACTAGAGGCACGTACTCCGAAGAAGCCTCAAAAGAGGTTAGCTTTTCAGCTAACCGCGTGGCGATAGCGCCATAACTCAAGTACCGGGAAGAGGCAGTGGCCATCAAGGCAAGGGCAGCACAAACCATGGAAGGACCATTAAAGACCACTTTCCTGGTCCGCTCCGGGTTCAAGTAAGACATCAGAAGTAACACCTCGTGGTTGTTCAGCTTACTGATATCCGGTCGATCATAAAGGAGGTTCGAGAGGGAACGAAGAAAGATCCTCAATGTGACATGCTGAACATCATTAATCAGCATGTTACTTGAGGTGGTAGCTGGTTTCCCGGTCAGACAAGGCATTAGGCGGCATACACCGCACTCAGCAGGGATATCAGTGATGGAGTCCTTGGGAGGCTTGGCCAACCCAAGGTGAGAAGTAAATTGGTCCATGGAAAGCAAAAAACTAGTGTTCATCAACCGAAACTCAACGGTCTGGGCAGCGGGGTCATAGATAAAGGAGCTCACAAACTCCAAGGTGAGAAAAGGATAAGAGTGTTTCCTCAGCCTATACAAACCCATAAGGCCCAAGGTCTCAAATATGTGACGGACATCCGTCTCTATCTCCAATTCCTCCAACAGTGTAGTATCTATACACCTCGTTGGTCTCATCTTGCGTTTTTGTAAAACTACAAAACGCTCTCACTGTTTGAAATCAACAAAAACAACAGAAGGGTACTCCGGAACTGCGGGTACCACAGGTCCACTCCCTTCCCCAATCTCAGGCTGATTACCCCTCCCCCGTTTACTTTGACGAGTTCCTATGTTCAGTCTCGGCATCTGTTTCAGCATATGACTTAAGCAACTTGCATAAACACGTAAAGCATATACTTCATGTAATTTAGACTTTACATACTCAGTTAGGCACTCAAACTCACCAACAAATTCGACATGTGAAGCACATAATTCATGCCATTAACTTTGAATACTCAGCTAGGTACACACATTCACCAGCAGTCTCCCAAATTTGATATATAAACTCAGTTTACCGCTACTCATAAGCCACAGTTGTGAAAACTTTATCATGGTGAATGCTCATGCTCAACAAATTCGAATATCCTAGCATGATTCTAAGGTTGCTACATACACACTCCTAATCACATGTGAGGCATTCTTACTAGCTCATGGAAAAATAACTTAGAACATATCATCATCACCTTCCATATTAGAAACAAATAACTCAACTAAACTTTTCAGACGGTCTCTATAGCTGTAACAATTTTGGCATATTTTCATCAATTATCATTACTACTATCATATTGAAGTTCAACCTTCACTTAAACAGTCATATACAACACTAAATTCCAATTATAGATCACGAATTTCCACTTGAGGCACTTTTAAGACGGGGTTTTAAGGCAACTTTCTAAGGTGAAAATCATCAAAATCCATCCTTCAACATGATATAAACAATGTAGAATACTCAACTCCATCATCTAATCAAAGTAAAACAATCAAAAATCAATTTCAATTTCAATTTTGTAAACCCTAGAAATTTCGGTTTCAATTTTGCAATTTCTAGTCTAATTTACAGCAATTAATCACCAACAAACATGGAATGAAGGCATGTGAATCATATTGCAACTATTAAAAGCAACAATCTATCCATATGAATCGAAAATTTCAGATTTTATCCTTATTCTAACACATTCAAATCAATAAATCATGTAAATTAGGAAGAAAAGCATACCTTGATTGAATAGCAAAGTAACGAAACGAAATTAAACAAAGAAATTAACCCCAAGAATCACCACTAACCCAAGAGTATGAGAGATTTTGAGGATTTTGAGAGGAAACAAGCTTAGGGCTCGAAATATAGAAGAAGAATGAGAAGGATAGAAAGAATAGGGGTTTTATGAAACCCATAAGATTCTCTGTACAGTAACCTACTCGATCGAGTGTCTAGGGTACTCGATCGAGTACCACCCTACTCGATCGAGTAGGCGCTATTTCGTCGAGTATCTGCAGAAATTTTCCACATTCCGACGTCATAGCTTCCTAACTAGATCGAGTGAGGTCTACTCGGTCTAGTAAGCACTCGAACTCGGTCAAGTATAGTTAAGTACTCGGTCAGAAATAAGAAGTAAATTGAAGATACCTGCAAAACAACACCGCGTGTCGATTCCAAACTAAGTTCGGAATTCGGCACTAATTATCACATTCGATCACGTATTACAATCATCACTCACGCATAACGTATTGCCGCAACTAATAAGGTGTATGTCACATTACGCTACACAAATTACCCAACTCGGTTTACCTGCTACTGAATCATTCATAAACATAATCACGTCATCATATTACACTTAAACTTACCTTACATATTACTACCAAACTCGTGTTCACTTCAACTTGAAGCATATAATTAGCATTAATTCATTCTTTCATATAACATATAATTGTATATCCTCATAACCAATTAATCTATCATGTTCTACATTCATCCATAAGCAAATCATCTTACACAAATCAATTATTACGCAGCGGAAAACTTTCAACCTATAAACAAGGTATGAACGCATTACTATATGCTATGTTTCAAATTATAACTCAACAATTCTATAACTATCATCATCGTACTCACGGTAGGGTTTATAAACTCGTACATGACTACCGTCACCATCAACTTACAGCAACCACCAACATGTTCATCCTTCTATTATAGCACACCCATTCACATTCCCAAGCATTTCTATCGAATAGACTTTTCTCACATATCTCACAATCATCATACAAGCTCACTAATCATGCCAAAACTTCACTAAACACGGCCCAAATACAAATATCATATCCTTATTAACTCTAACCAAGACTCAACTACAAGTAGCTCCGACACAATTAGCATACACGTCACACATATACACACGGACTCCACATTCCCGTACCATGTGACTGGCTTAAGTATCATGGGGCCAAGATTTTGAAATGAGGGCGCCTACTCACCCAAAACCTAGCATCAGCTGGGGCTCCCATTACACATACACTAGGTTCATTTTATTAGACTCACTACGTTCATTTTTTTCATTTGTTACAGGTTCCAAAATCGTCGCTCTGATACCACTTTGTAACACCCCCATATTCAGAGGAGCCTTAATTAGGCCTTCCTTAGCATATAAGGGCCTTACCATCTCGGTTGCCCGAGGATAGTAATAATCAAATGTCAATAAGAGAACTATTATGTTATATTACAAGCGATTTAAACCAACTAACAAAATAAAAGATACAACTCAAAGACTACTCGCTATGACCATTATATCTCGTGAAGACTCATCCCTGCCCGGACTCCAGCTATCAACAATATCAACACCTGCTAAGACCGACTGCTCACCATAAGGGATCACGACAGACACATAACAAACAAACAACCACACAAGGTCAGTACTGAGATAAGATACGATAACCGCAACTACAATTAACAACACAATACACGCTATCAATCTCATACACAATCACAATAATCCAACCAACCTCCGTCACTGACTGTCCACTGGACCAGCCCTACTAGTGGGGGACCGCAGCCGTTCCCACCTAAGCCCCGCTCATCATACCGAGCGATAACCCTGTCCATTAATGTGCACATCCCCTTCCGTGGCGGGTTCCACGAAGGGCGAAACTAGGGCGTGAAGCCACTCCCGCAAGTGACCCCACTCAGCTGAGAACGCATCTCGAGAACCAGAGACAACAACCACAATCACACTCATAATCGTCACAATACAATTACGATATTAAACAATCACAATACAACCACAACGACGGACACACTAGGCGAACCTACCTTTAAGCAACTGCAACCAATCCATGCCGACATACAACATATCCAGCAACTAAGCAAAGCCTATAACCACAATACAATTATCTATTACTATCAAGCAAACCCTAACTGTAAAGAACAAGGACACGGATGATGATTATGACATACCTATAAGGAGAAACTCGGCAAAAGACCGCTACCCGACTCAAGTGACGCTCTCCTAAGGCACAAGGATCTTCAAAAGGCTTCCATGGAGGTTTTGTGGTGAAGGGAAGGGAAAGAGGCGACTGAAGGATAGGAGGAAAGTGGCGGAAGTTATTTGCGGATTTAACAAAACGCGATATAAAACCCTCGCTGAAAACTCGGTACTCGATCGAGTACCCAACATACTTGATCAAGTGGCCCCCTACTCGATCGAGTAACCTAGCTACTCGATCGAGTAGCCTCTACTATATCGAGTACCACTATTAACACGCAACCCAAGATGGTTTTGGCACTCACTTCTAAGACTATTCCCGCTCCCAAGGCCAGTCAACGCTGGTCAAAGGGTCTCTAAAAGGGCGGGTATTACAAGCCCCCTATTGACATTTGAAGGAATAGCGAATTTTGAACTTCCACTACTCGTTTGTTTGAATTTTTGAAGGAAATAGCAAATTTTAAATTTCGCTATTACGACTGAGCTGACAGTTTATGTGCCGCCGTTGACATGTGATAGAAATAGTGAATTTGGAATCTGCACTATTATTTTTGAAGTGACGGTTTATGTGCCGCCGTTGACATGTGAAGGAAATAGTGAATTGGAAATCTTCACTATTATTTTGTTTTTGAAATTGACGGTTTTAATTGCCGTCGTTTGAAATTTGACGAAATAGTGAATTTTTAAATTTTTCACTATTATTTTGAAAAAAATGACGGTTTTAATTGCCGTCGTTGAAATTTGAAGAAATAGTGAATTTTGAATTTTTCACTATTATTTTGAAAAAATGACGATTTTAATTGCCGTCGTTGAAATTTGAAGAAATATTGAATTTTGAACTTTTCACTATTTTTGAAGGGAAAATGGCGGTTTTGATCGCCGTTTGTTTGAAATTTGAGAAAATAGTGAATTTTGATTTCACTATTATTTTTGAAATGACGGTTTTAATTGCTATCGTTGAATTTTGAAGAATTTGCGCAGGAAATTGGGCCAAAGCCCAAGTTTCGCTGAATAAAGCAAAGGGAAGCCTCATTGAGGCGCGAGCCCTTTGGAGATAGAAGGGGCTCTCCTATTTTGTAGAAAAGGCGCGAGACCAGGCTGCTCGTCATTCATCCCTTCGTCTTTTCCAAATTTCGACAAAACAGACTAAAATCGCCATTGTTGGGTCTTCTAGCTTGTTTAAATTCGTGCTATCATCAACAATGTCATATCAAGGTATGTATTCCCTCTTGAATCCATTTGAATTTGTTGGTCTTTTAGCTAAATTGAATTAGGGCGAAAGTTTTATCCTAGAAAATCGATTTGGATATTTTTGATTGAGCCAATTTCGAGTGAAATTGATGATTGCATTAGGTTAGAAACCCGTTTAGGAGTATAGGGGTGCTTTTGGTTTGCATTTTGGTCCCTGTTCCCACTCCTTATGTTCGAAAAACGTGAGTGGGGTGGAGAAACCGTCTCATCTCACAATACCAAGTTTATTTGCTTTGGTAGTGGGTCCCACTAGGTTGTATTGTAGTCGGGAAAGACCGTATTTGCCATTGTGGACCTTTGTTGGGTATTGTGGGCAAAGTTGGAATTTTTGCCTTTTGTGACGGTCTTATGTCTGACAAAATAAGCGCCTGCTTGGGCTTGAATTGAGTCAGTTTGCCTCAAAATGGACCTTATTGGTAGTTTAGGTCGCCTTGAGGCATGATAAAATCGCGTTTACCTCTTTGCGGTCGTTTTTAAATTTTTGACCGGTTTGTGCTCAAATTGGCGTAAAAATTGCCTTTTTGAGCCGTAGAAAAATTCCTCATTGCATTGGAAATGTACTTTGGTTTGTTGGCGGACCTTGTGTGGGTCTTGGGGTGCCGTTTTTTGTTGTGGTTGTTTCGACTCGTCTTTTTCTTGAAAAGAAGGGCGAGTCGTTTTTTTTTTTTTTTTGTGCGTTTTTGTGAATTGTTTTTTTTGTTTGGTTGGATTTGGGCGGGGTTGCCCTTGCTTTGCTTTGCTTTGCAGGTTGTTTGTTTGTTCTGGGTTTGTCCAATTTACGCCGTCATAATGTCGAAATTTTGGCTGACGTTTTTTGTTGGCATGAGAGTGTTTGGGACAGGCTGGGTCCCTTGCAGCGACTTTTGAGGAGTTGTTCTGGACGGGGCTGGTCAACACTCCGGTTAGTGTTCCCGCCGCGGTAGTGGAGGACGCTTCCGAGGAGACGGGACCCCCTACGGAGACTGTTGGGGCCGAGAAGGCCGTTGAGGAGAGTGAGGAGCCAGTTGTTGGGGCTACCGGCGCTGGGAGAGCTCACACTAGGTCTGACGCTCGTACCTCCGGGAGGAGGGTTTCTACGAGGAGACGGACTCCTTGGCCGACCAGACGGAGGTTACAGAACGTCGTTAGGGTCGTTGAGAGGTCTTTCATCCGTCACGTTGAGTCTCGTGGTCAGAAGAGACGGAGGGCGGAGACAGTTGAGGACGACACTGACGTCGCGAGTTGGGATGCTAGACGGGTTACAGCCCCGCGGGGGCTGAACCTGCAGGCAGGGCCTGCTTGGGCCGAGGGTTTCGACGGTAGCCAGGTGTTGCTCCGACTGGACAGGCACATCTCCTACCGTGCTCACGAGGGCTTGGTGAGTCGTGTCCCTTGATTGAACTTTCGTCAGTTTTGAAGTGTCAGACCTGAATAGGCGTTCTGACGTTGTTTTTTTTTATTTCAGGAGATCGACACCATGAGGACTTTCTCGGGCTTTACTACTTGCTTGGGCCTTTACGATGTTCTCCGAGCCGGGACGAGGGCGTTGATAGAGAGGTCGGCTTTTGGGCCGTTGGTGGCCTCTTGGCGGGATATTCACAGGTCTTCGATTAGGTCTAACCTGTGTCTGATCCGTGCCATGTTGGATCAGTACTGGGATACGACGTCATCGTTCCACATGGAGTTCGGGGAGGTCGGTGTGACCTTAGAGGATTTCGCCATGATATCCGGCCTCCCTTGTGGCGAGACGCCTGTTGAGTTTACTGAGACACCGGAGAGAGTGTCTTCTTCTGCGGTTACTCGTCTGATCGGTAATGCTTTGCCTGAGCCTTCTGACATTACCCCGTACCTGATCGCGAGTTCTTATGTGAGAGACCACTTCAGAGATAGAGTGACGGGTGTTGCTCCGGTGCCGTTGGAGAGTCCGGAGGCGGAGGCTAGGGCTGTCGCGCAGAAGGCGCGGTTGTGGTTGTGGCGCTTCTTGGGTGCCACGTACTTTGGTGACAAGGGTGAGCGCTTGTCGACCAAGGTGCTTCCTCTCCTTGCTGACCTTGACACTTTGGGTCAGTTCGACTGGGTTACGCCGGCCTTGGCGAGTTTCACCCGGTACATGCACGCAGCGGTGCATCCGAAGGCAATGGGGGATGGTTGCGTGAACAAGCTTCGAGTTGCTGACGTGAGTCGTTGTTCCTTACTCCTTCTTCTTTGTAGAGTTAGATAGAGATAGAATGACTAGGTAGCTTAGGAAGCCCCCAGTTGGTTGAGTAGTTTTGTTCTGAATGTAGTTTCTAGGGTGGCTTTGGGAGCACTACACGGACGTGTCGGCCGCCGTCAGGGAGCGTCTGCGGCCTCGCAGTTCCCAGCGTTTGTACTTGGAGACAGCGATCGAGCCGGTTTGGTGCCTGGGCGAGCGTTTAGCTATTCAGTGCCTTACTGAGATCTTCGTTGTACCGGTCGATCCGCCTAGGGTGTTGTTTCAGGAGTCGACCCCCAACGAGGTTGAGGAGCACCTTCACGGTCAGGGAGGTGAGGCGTTGTTGCTGCGGGACGTCGACTACGACACCTTTCGGTTTTCGAGGCTTGCCTGGTACACGATCGAGGTATTTCTACCTCCATTCTTTTGTTTTCATTGCTTCTTTTGGTTGGAGGATTTTTTATTTTTCATGCGGATCCAAATTGCAGGGAGTCGACCTGCTGATGAGGACTCAGCCCCTAGTTTTCCCGGCGGAGACCACCTTTCAGGGGCCGGGTGGTGAGGAGCTACAGTTGCGCCTGCCGGAGCCTGCGGTTCCTGAGGTGACCGATGTTGGCATGGAGTGGAGGTTGATAGTTCTGAGGGTGAGTTCCTGACTTGAACCTTTTTCCTCATTCGTGTTTTGCCTTGCATTGTATTGAAGGACCTTTTTTTTTGCTGCAGGTGACGATCGTTAGTCATCGGGCTTTGTGGCGGATGGCTAACCGCTTGCTGGTGACCTGGCTGCGAGGGAGGCTCGTCTTTCTCAGGTACTTTTGTGTGTCGTTTTTGTGTATTTTGTGTTGCGTTTCACGTTTTTAGATCTTGATGATCTGTATTGTGTTTTGTAGGGTACTGCGGATCCAGCGGAGCTTGCTCGGGTTCGCGCTGAGTTGGATGCAGCTAGGTCGATGATCAAGGCCCAGGGTTGGGGATCACTCGTCGGGACCAGGAGTTGAGGCATCGTGAGGACGAGTTACGGAGCCGAGATGCAGAGATTGCTTCTCTGAGGGTTCAGTTGGCTGCAGCGGAGGAGCTTCACGTCGAGATGGAGCGTGAGACGCTGGAGAGTTCCACATAGAGGGAGTCTGAGTAGGTGGTAGTGTTTGCGTTGGCGGCGACTCCTGGCGAGACCGGGACAGACGGGAGGCGCTGAGTAGTTGTAGTAGTTTTGCCCGTGTCTTGGACTCTTGTTTGTACATATTTACATTTTGCGTGAGGCGGTTTGTATATATGTGTTTTTGGTTTGTAGCTCATTTTGTGATTTTTGGCTTTTTTGTGTTGTTTTTCGGAGGAGCGCTGTCGGCTGTCACTTCTCCTTTTTCTTTGCACTAGTTCCTGCATTGTTAGTATAGAAAACATGCAACAGGTAGCACATATGCATAAACGTAAACACGTAAAAGCATTTGATTGAAAACAAAATTAACCAAGATGTCTTGAAGTTAAAATTGAATATTGAAAATTTTTGCGACAAGTCGTCACGTTTGGACTCCCAAAAGGAATTAATTTGAAAATTGAGCAATTAACTCGTGTCGTGAATTAAATTGCGTTGAAATTGTTGAAATTGATTTGTGACTCGAAAAATTCATACTCAAACCATCGGGGATAAATTTTAGAAAAGATTTTTAAGAGTGTATTTGATTTGATTTTTTGAGGTCAAGACTCGAATTTGTGAGTGCTTGAAATTTGGAGGAAAACTGATGTCGTGTTATCAATTTTCGATTTTTATTTTGACGGAAAATTGCGAAAAAGCGAAAAAATTTCGGAATTTTGATTGACATGGAAACGATCCGTCGTGGATCGGGGCGACTAGCCCTTGCCCCCTTAAAAAGAAAGAAAAAATCCGTATGTTTAAAGCTGCGTCATGGAAACCGTGTCGAATTTCGTAAAACGAGAAAACAATGAAATATGAGTGTGAGGAAACACAAAATGTCTTGGCTCATCCCGAAGAGGCCCAAATCTCGTAAGGACGAGGTCGTCGACTTGAAGTATCGAGAGGTTGGCAAGGCCAACCGTGCCTTCTTTGAGGAGTATGTTGAAGGAGCTAGCCCCGATGTGATGAGACCACCAAAGAGGAGAAGCTCGTGTCCCAGGAACGTGGTGGGCCGTGCATTGGCTCGTTTTGGGCCGAACATGGGGCCTTGTGCTAGACCGAAGGCCGTCGCCGTCTTAGATCCATTGAGGATCCATTCTGAAGAGGAAATTCATGCTAGGCGGGCCAACAAGAAGAGCAAGGGGAAGATGTACCCCGAGGGAAAAGGCAAGGGTAGAATGGAAGAGCGAAGACCTCCATTACCCACTTTATTATTATGTTGTATTATTGTTGTGAGTTTTTATTATGTTGTACTAGCTAGTTATTGTGTGTTTTGTGCTAGTTTTATTATGTGAGGTATTTTAGTCAACACCTTAGCTTTGACAAGTTGTAGACTCGTCGAGCTTTCTTTGTTGTTGAAATTGTAATCCTTCCCATTATTAATTAAATAAGAGGATTGCTTTTGTCAAAAATTGTGAACGCTCCTTTCTTCCATCCATTTTGTAAAGGCAATTCGACATGAATCGTCCTAAACATTTGCACTTGGGATAGTGGGATTTTTTTAGGAAGGGAGAAAGGCTACTTTTTGTATTTTTGTGGGAAAGGGAATGGTTTTCCCTTTTCTCCTTTTTTGATGGGGATGTTTTTTGTATGTGGGTGATGTTTTTTTATTACGGGGATGGTTGTATCCTTCTTGTGTAAGAAAAGACTGCCTATGTATCCACCTGGAGAGGTGAAATCAAACCATGATCGTAGTTCGAAATGTTTTGTAAATTTTGATTGGGTTTTGTGGTTGTATCCCTCATGTATAAAAGAGGGACTGCCTACGTATCTACCTGAAGAGGTGAAATCAAACCATGCTCGTAGTTCGAAATGTTTTGTAAACTTTAATTAGGTTTTGTGGTTGTATCCCTCATGTATAAGAGGGAATTCTTACGTATCCACCTGAAGAGGTGAAATCAAACCATGCTCGTAGTTCAGGGGTTCAATGTTTGTTTTAGTGCAAATGGACGTTGCCTTTGACAGATCAAAGGACATTCAAAACGGGCAAGGTGCCGCAACTTAGACTCGATAAAACATGCAATTTCAAATCAGAACGCGTTTTAGGAACTTGACTTGAAAAGGGTTAAGGTGGACGCTAGTTGTAAAACTAGGCTTGGATCGTTGGTTGCAATGGTTCAAGGGTAGTATTTCTTGAGTTGGTCTAGGTCGGTCGGGTTTGTAAAATCCTCCCCATCAAGGTCACTCAGTCTCACTGCGCCCCCCGAAAGTATTTTCTTGACCAGGTATGGCCCGTCCCAGCTGGGTTTGAATTTTCCCCTCGGATCGACGGGTAGCGGTGCTCAGACCGACTTGAGGACCAAGTCGCCCTCCTTAATGTTCCTGGGTTTGACCCTCTTGTTGAATGCCCGTTGTATACGTCGTCGGTATAGCTGGACGTTGTGCAAGGCGTTGAGCTGCCGTTCGTCTAGAAGAGTGGGTTGTTTGTACCTTCGACGGGTCCATTCCGCCTCAGGGACTTGACTCTCCAGTAGGATGCGTAATGATGGGACCTCTAATTCTACCAGTTGAACCGCCTCCATACCGTATGCTAGGTATAAGGGTATGGCGCTTATCGGTGTTCGAATGGAGGTTCGGTATCCCCAGAGTGCGAATGGGAGTTTGCTTGGCCAATCGCGGTAGTTGTCTTGCATTTTCTTGATAATGGTGACAAGAGTATTGTTAGCTACCTCCACCGCTCCGTTAGTTTGGGGACGGTAGGGGGATGATCGATGTCGTTTGATCTTGTATTAGTCTAGCAAGGCCTGAGTTTCCGCCCGGAAGTGAGAGCCTTGATCGCTGATGATTTCATGGGGTACCCCATATCAGCAGATTAAGGTGTTTCTGGATGAACTTGGCCACTTGTTTGGCGGTCAAGACTGCATATGACTGTGCTTCCACCCATTTGGTGAAGTAGTCAATGGCGACGAGGACGAAATAATGTCCCTTGGTGCCCACCGGGTTAACTTTCCCGATGATGTCGATGCCCCAGGTCGAGAAAGGACAGGGTGACGTCATGGTGTATAAAAGGGATGATGGTATATGTTGTATGTTGGCGAAGATTTGGCAATTGTGGCAATGTTTGACGCAGCTACGGTAATCCGCTTCCATGGTGTGGTCCAGTAGCAACCTAGCCGCATGATTTTTCGGGTAAGCATCATTGCGCTCATGTGAGGGCCACATTCTCCGTCGTGGACCTCTCCCATGAGTTTTTTGGCTTTGTGATGGCCAATGCAAAGGAGGAGAATCCCTTGGGGTGTTCTTTTGTATAATTGATTCTGGTTCATCATGAATTGTGATGCAAGTAAACGGATGGCTCTTTGTCCTCTTTGGTCAGAGTTAGGAGGGAATTCGTTTTTGGTTTTGTAGTTGAGGATGACTTGGTACCAAGGTTCATCATGGTTTTCCTTGTCGTTGTTGATGGCACAGATGTGGGCTGGCTCGCTCCTTCTCTCGACACATAGGGGCATCAACGTCACGTCGTCAGGTATGTTGACGAGTGCGGCAAGTTTTGTCAGGGCATCAGCGAATTGATTTTCCTCTCGTGGCAACTGGAAGTAGTCGACTTGGTCGAAGAACTTGGCCTATTGATTGATTCTCGCTCGGTAGGGAGCTAAACTGTCACTTCGGATTTTCCATGATCCGGACACCTGATTGATGATGAGCGAGGAATCGCCGTGGACCCTCAGTCTCTTGATGCCGAGTGTGATGGCTGCTTGCAGGCCGATGAGACATGCCTCATATTCAGCGACATTGTTGGTGACGGCGAAGTCTAGTTTGATCGAGATCGGAACATGTTCTCCCTCCGGTGATATTAGGAGGATTCCTACCCCAAAGCCTCTCAAATTAGATGCACCATCGAAGTATAGGTCCCATGCGTCGAAGTCAGCACAATGGATGTCTTTGTCAGGAAGTGACCATGTGTCGGTCGTTGGATCCTCGTTGACGGGATTTTCTGCCAGGAAATCGGCAAATGCTCTTCCCTTGATAACCTTGATGGGTACAAACTTGAGATCAAACTCGGACAACATGAGTGTCCACCTAGACAGCCTTTCGTTTAGTGCGGGTTTTTCGAAGATATATTTGACCTGGTCCATCTTGGAGTAGATGTGGACTGTGTAGCTGAGCATGTAATGCCGCAGCTTATTTGTTGACCATACTAGGGCAAGGCATGTCTTTTCCAGTTGGGTGTACCTTGTCTCGTACTCAATGAACTTTTTGCTGATGTAGTAGATGGCTCATTCTTCGCCTTTGACTGTTTGTGCCAGCATTGCTCCTATGGCTGTGTCTGTAACAGTCAGGTATAGGGATAAAGGAATCCCCAGTTGAAGTGGCATGAGGACAGGAGGTTTGGATAGGATTTCCTTTATCCTGTCGAAGGCCTTTTGGCTGTCGTCGTCCCAATCAGTGTGATCGGAGGCGCGAAGTTTCTTGAAGATTGGTTCACAAATCATGGTGAGCTTGGCAATGAAGCGGCTGATGTATTGGACCTGACCAAGAAATCCCCGAATCTCCTTCTCGTTCTTAGGCCGAGGCATTTGCTGAAGGGCTTTGATTTTGGTTGGATCAATCTCAATGCCTCTTTTGCTGACGACATGTCCCAAGATTTTTCCGGAGGTGACCCCGAATGCAGACTTCTGAGGATTTAGTCTCATGTTATATTTCCGTAGGCGAGCGAAGAATTTTCGAAGGGCGTCGATGTGGCCGTCCCTTTCTCTTGACGTGACCATCATGTCGTCGACATATACCTCTACCTCCTTGTGCATCATATCATGTAGGAGAGTGGTAGCGGTTCGTTGATAGGTAGCCCCGGCGTTTATGAGACCGAAAGGCATGACTGTGTAGCAATATGTACCCCACTGTGTAGTGAATGCAGTCTTGTGCATGTCTTCCTCAGCCATTTTAATCTGGTCGTACCTGGCATACCCGTCTATGAATGATAGGAGAGCATGTTTAGCAGTGTTGTCTACCAGAATGTCAACATGTGGCAAAGGGAAGTCGTCCTTTGGACTCGCCCTGTTCAGATCCCTGAAGTCGACGCAAACCTGAATTCTCTCGTCTGTCTTCGGTACAGGAACAATGTTGGCCACCCAGTCAGAGTATTCAGACACTTTGATGAAACCAGCCTTGAATTGTTTAGCCACCTCTTCCTTGATTTTTAGGGCCCTTTCAGGACGCATCCGGTGTAGCTTCTGCTTTACAGGTTTAGCTCTGGGCTTAATGGGTATCCGGTGCTCTGTAATTTCCCTGTTAATCACAGGCATGTCTTTGTAGGACCAGGAGAATACGTCCTTGTATTTGTGGAGGAGGTCAATGAACTGTTGTCTTTCCGAGGGGTCCAGGGTTGTCCCTATCCTAAGTTCTTGAGGTGTGTTGTCGGTTCCTACGTTAATAGGTTCGGTCTCCTCAATGATGGGGGTTCTGGTTTCCCGTTTGTCAAGTTCTTTGGCTAGGTGAGGTGGGTAGTCACTCAAGTCAAATTCCTCATAGTCATTCAGAATTGCATTGTAGTTAAATTGAGACGAGTCATAAGCAAACTTAGCGTTCATTAATTTGACACGAGCGAAAAGCTCGGAGAGGACAGACATCCCATGGTCAGTCAGAGGCGACACAGCAGAGGAGGTGGCCTCTAGAACAGGCTCCAAGTTGTTACCTTTCATGGGAGTGGGGGTGACCCTAGTAGACTCAGCCTCTGAATCAGCCACGACCTTGTGATAAAATAGTGGAATGGGGACCTTGACTAGGACATCGGGAGTGTTAGGAGCTATGACAGACTTTGACTCCGACTCAGACTCAGATTCAGATTCTTCTCCACTTCCTTCTTTGAACATGGGGCCTTCTCCAGTTGTGATCTTGAGAATGCGGCCTCGGCGATCGGTCCACTTGGCGGTTTTCCTCCAGCCTTGTGTAGCTTTCTCCGGGTCAGTATCAGAGATCAAGGCGGTTGGGTCAAATTGGTTGTCCTTCAGGGCGATTTTGATGATGTCCTCATAGTCGAGGTGCTTGATGTTATCCTCTTCAAAGAGGAGGGTGACAGCTTGTCCATCGAGGCATGACGACGGCTTAGACTCGGTTGATGCAGCTTCGGTATTGTCAGGGATGAAGTAGCAATCCTGGAAGACTTCCACACTCGGGTACCTGGCCTTGGCCACAGAGTCATAGATCGGCTCCGGAAAGCCATGGTAGAGCTCTGATTCTCCCTCGGGAACAAAGTACCCATTGAGGGTCAGATGATAGGGACAGAGGATAACTCCGTGCTTCTTGCGTTTTCGAACTAGGAGGTTCATTTCCTGGATATCTTCATCGGTAGTTTCATATCTCAGTCCGAAGGGAATGTTGGGGACCTTAGCCTGTTTCAAGGGAGGTAAGGTGCTCTTCAGTGGATTGAGGGGAAAACCCGGGAAGTAACCCTGGCGAATCATGATGTGGTTGACCGTGAGATTGGCGAACGGGTCACAATCAAAGGGTGTTGATTCATCAGTTATGGCATTCACAGCTTGGAATCCCCACATTTCATTATCATCTTCCTCAATGGTCTGGGAGGCTATTCTCTTTCTCATGACAGCTTTGATCGGGGAAGGCGGAATTATGATCGTTTTCCCGTTGAAGGGGACCCTGATCTTCTGGTGGAGTGTTGAGGTAACTTCCTTGACGGCGTGAATCCAGGGACGTCCCAGGAGCATATTGAAGAAGGCGTCGATGTTGACCACCTGAAAACTGGTTTGCCTTTCCAGTGGTCCGGTTGCAACAGTCAAAGTTATGCGCCCCGCGACCTTGCGACGAGTGCCATCGTAGGCGCGTACTCCTTGATTTGTTGGGACCAAATCAGCTTCCTTAATACCCAGCTTGTGAGCAGTGTTGAGGGGAATGACATTTACCGCGGATCCATCATCTACAAGGACCATGGGTACATTCTTCTTGAGACATTGTACGGTAATGTATAGGGCAAGGTTATGATAGGCTCCGAAGGGAGGGATATCTTCGTCAGAGAAGACGATTGGGTTGTTCAAGTCAGAGGCGTCCCTCTTCATATGTGCGACTATTTTTTCAGGGGAAGAGGTGGAGGGCACAGTCAATTTTTCCAAGGCCTGTAGCAAAGTTTGTCGATGCTCAAAGGATGTCGCGATCAGTTGCCAGATCGACATCTCGGCTTTTGCCTTCTGAAGCTGCTTGAGGATCGAATTCTCGGGAGCTCTTGGTTGAGTGTCTACTTTCGGGACGACTTGGTCGTTTGGAGCGACCGCTGAATTGTTTGGTTCTGATAGGGGCGTCCGGACAGGGTAAGGTGACCGATCTCTTTCGCCCGTTTCTCTTTCCCTGGGACGATATAGACATTTTCAACATCATCTCTCCAGAAGCCATTGATTTCAGGGTCTCGAAGGCATCTTGGAGGGGTATTCTTTGGTGGGTAATTTTTGTGAGGGATATTTCTGTGAGAATAGTTTTTGGGGGGTTGATTATTGTGAGGGTGATTATTGTGAGGGTGATTATTGTGAGGGTGATTATTGTGGGGATGATTATTGTGAGGTGCATACCATAATGGTCGCAGGTGCAATCCGTCCTGGTGAGGGTCGTTTTGGGCGCTCGGGGGACTTTCCCTCGGGTGTGGTGGTGGAGGATTGAAGATAAGCCGGCGGTAAGCATCGTCAAGTCGAGTAATCCTCTCGGAGAGGCTGGCTATGGCTTCCTCAACCTATTGGAACATGGTGAGCATAGTTGCGGCACTAAACACAAATACCCCGTCCGAGGGATCTTTCTCCAAGGTGTTCACCTCGTCATCAATTGGCAGGATGAGGTGAGAGCGGTCCAGAGTTGGTTCATAATTGGAGATAGCGTGGATTCCGAGAGGATTTGTTTTGTTGTTTGGCTTAGTCGGTGGGGGTAAAGGCAAATCCCCTTTCTCAATCATGTCTTGGATGATGTGTTTGAGTTTGAAGCAGGTTTCTGTATCATGTCCTTTCCCTTAATGGTACTGACAGTAGGCATTGGGGTTCCAGAAGCGGGATTTCTTAGCATCGGTCGGATCCGGGGTGGGTCCGATTGGTTGTAACTTTCCCTGGTCCATGAGCCTCTTCAGGGCACTTGCATAAGTTGACCCTATATTAGTGAACACTCTCTTGGGGCGCCAACTCTCTTAGCAGATGGTTCAATAAGGTTGACCTCATCGATCTTGTTCGTTTGACCATAAGGGCGAGATCCGGTTGAGGTGGATCCCTGGTAGCCTCTGCCAGTGGTCCTGGCCAAGGCACCCTTTCGAAGGTCATCTTCAATGCGTGTCCCCAGAATTTGAAGATCCTGGAAGGTCTTAATATTTTGATACCTCAGTAAGTTGGCATACACTGGGCGGAGATTGTTGACGAACTTTTCCATCAAAGTTGATTCACTCGGCTTGATGACCAGCTGAGTACTTACCCTCCTCAAACGGGTTAAGAACTCGGTGAATCCCTCCTTGTCGTTCTGGGTTAGGACCTCAAGGGTACGGATATTGGCTTGGATTTCAACATTGTCAGCGTATTGCTTAGCAAATTCAACTGCCACCTCATCCCAGGTAGTAAGGTTTTTCGGATCAAGGGAGTAGTACCACTGACGAGGGATCGGTTCCAAGGATGATGGGAAGATCCGGGTGAAGAGCTCCTGTTTGACCCCTTTTATGGCCATGTAGTCTTTGAAGGCACATATATGATTGAGCGGGTCCTCCACTCCTTTGAACTTAGGTACATCAGTTAGGGTAAGGTTGTCGGGTAATTGATCCCCAACAGGTTCGAACCTTCGGTTGTTCTCAAGATGGATATTGCTACCCCGGGCTATGAGCTGTTCTTCCAAGAGCTTTAACCTTTTCTCAGTTTTAGTCAGAGGTGGAGTGTTATGTTCTCCAGCTTCTTTATTTTCCAGGGTGTCGATAAGGGTCTCGACACGATCCAGGGTGACTTTAAGAGCGGTGAGCAGGCTGGCTAGTTGAGCAGTCGTGACATCTCTGTTGTTATCATTGTTGTTGTTGTTAACAGACGAAGTTGAAGACGGGGCCATGGCTCTGAGGCAGAAAAACGGCTAACATTACAACTCAATCCGACACGGTTTGGAGACTGAACGCAGACAACACAGAGGACGAGACAAAGATCAGACTAAACAAGACGAGGATGACCGTGCATGGTTCCTCGGTGCTGACTCGATTTATGACTTGACGGTGTTGACCGAACTTTTTACATGAGTCAACTATAACGACGTGACGCCATTGGACGAGTCTCGTGGTGAAACGACTCATAAGTAAAGACCCATAACTACGTTTGCTTCGGCTCAATAGACACGAGGCGGAATTGGAATGGCGGACTGAAGTTTTTGAAAATAGAAATTTTCAAAAAGATTCATTTGTCGCTTTGCGGACGGCTTCCGAAGATAGAGATCTCCGCGAGTCGGTCAGTTGAAAGGGGTTGTCTGAGGTTTATTTGCAAAAGACGGTTTGAGTTTGAATCGGCTCGGAAAACAAGGTATTGCCTCCCAAGACGGTTTTTGAAATTCAAAATTGTATGTTTTGAAAATCGAGTTTAAAATGTTTGAAGAGGTCTCGGGGACGGTGCATGGTCCTTGGGATCGCGAAAGTGTCTCGAGAAAAGGGTGTGTGCTTTTCTCAGGTTTTGAAAGAGCCATTGTAGGCGCGAAACGGGTTAAAATCTGTGCCTAGACGCGACGATTAGAACGGCGTAAAAAGATGATTTGAAATGGTTGTAGAAAACCGAGTTTGAAAAATCGTCATTATGACGGCCTAGAAAGGTGTGTTGAAATGGTTATAAAAACCGGGTTTGAAAGTTGTTATTACGACGGCCTAGAAAGGCGTGTTGAAATGGTTATAAAAATCGAGTTTGAAAATCGTCATTACGACAGCCTAGAAAGGCGTGTTGAAATGGTTATAAAAACCGAATTTGAAAATCGTCATTACAACGGCCTAGAAAGGCGTGTTGAAATGGTTATAAAAAACCGGGTTTGAAAATTGTCATTACGACGGCCTAAAAAGGCATGTTGAAATGGCAACGGTCGGCGAAAGACCGAGGTTTGAAATGGCCATTATAACGGCGCAAAAGGGTGATTTTGAAAGTTTGAAAATGACGCGGAAGGACTTATGATCAAATAGCACATAAGCACTCACAGTTCATTATATTATGCATAATGCTGACACGGGTTTTGGCTTAATAAGGGTGGGTGACACACCAAGCGATCAAACCCCGATTTGCGAGAGGGATACCAATCCAAACGAAATGTGTAAGGACGGTGCCCTAACCTCGTGCTCGAAAGTGATGAAAGCTCTTTGACGAAACAGAAATGTGTGACGTCAATGGTATGCTTGACTCAATCGGGATTTGAAACGCGGGGATGAGAAAATTCAAGCCGACGAGAAGAGCCAATTGGTCGAAGAGGGTTAGGTTGTGGGCCCGGACAAGGAACCCGACCGTGACCGTAATATCAATTAATGCATTCCAACCAAGACCTCGTTCGAGTCTCACCATCTAGGGATCACAAAAAAGTAAGTGTCTTAGTTCTCCCCAGCGGAGTAGCCAATCTGTGGTTATGGCCCACCTACAAGCCCAGCCGATCTGTGGACATACAACGGTCTTTTGAAAGCCACGCTCGGCGGCGTAAAAATGCTTTCGACCGGATCGTTTTAGATCGGTCGGTTTCGTCTCGGTAGGGGTATTGAAACGATTAGAGATGTTCGGAGTCGCCACCAAGCATTTGTGGGGTGCTTGGAACCCGTTCGAAATGCACTTTATACCTCGGTAAAATCGAAGCACAAAGCAGCGTTTGACATAGGTACTAAAGATAAGGAAATCGTCCCTCTTTAGCATCCTATCTCTAGAATGACTCTCGTACGCCCTGGATAAGGTCGTCCACTATCCAAAGTTTCTGAGTAAGAGGTGAAGGTACGTATTGGGAAGCCCTTTCACCAGACACCAAATCCCGCCATGATAGCTCTCTCGATCGATCTTGGTTGGTTGAATGCAAAAGTTGATAAAGCGGTTTAAATGCATGAATGCGCATCCAATAATTTAAACCTAACATGTGAGAGCTTTCTATGTCGGTTGATTTAATCCAAGTATCAAGTATAAGATGTCGAGTTGGATTAATGGTTGATTTGCATGCAAGACGGAAATTAAACATCCATTTACCGTTTTAGGTTTATGGTGCATAACGTGATCCGTTTGTCTTAGTAAAGCATTTTACAAATATGATTTTGAATGAGAAAATAGTCATCTGATCCGTCCTATATCCGGGCTAACCGGAGTCGGGATTGTCCTAGACTATTGCTGGAAAGGGAACAGACCCTGCACTAGGCGGCCACATGAGGCGCGAGCCTGTTGGCAGTGCAAGAGAGTCTCCCTTGGTTTTGGAAATAAGAAAGAAGGGGCTTGTTTAGGCGCGGGTCAACCAACGGTTATATGTCGTGTTCTTACCTTTTGAAAAACGTTTATAAAACGTATTGAAAAATGGGTATTTGACCCGATTTGATTTGAAAGGGTCGTTTAGACCGCATTTGTTGATTTGAGGAACGAGACTCGAATAATCATCATTATTTTGATAATATTCGATGTCGGGTTCGACTTGGCAAGCTTGACATGAATAGTTTTGAAAATAATTATGAACTAATTGTTTTAAGTTCATTTGAATATCATTAGTCGATACTTATCATCGTACCCAGGTTAAAACCCGGCATGGTATGTAGAACCAAGGATGAATTTGTGTTGGTGACTAATATGCTTGTTTTAAAAATGTAAAGAAATGATGAAAGACTTTAAAATACCTCCCAAAATGTAAAGAAATGAAATAAAAAGCTTTAAAATAGCTTTTAAATGTTATTAACCAAATATTATCACCGAAGCACGGATTTAACCGTCATGGTATGAGGAACCAAGGGTGAAAAATGTTTTATGGTTAAAGACAAATAAACTAAAATAAAAAAAGGTTTGAAAATATTTGAAATGTTAAAAACCGATTACAAATATGAAAATGGATTAAAAGGGGAAAGACGAGAACAAACACGGTTGAATTCTGACCTGGGCACCCCATTGAGGCGCAAGCCTTTGTGCACAATAAGGGGCTTCTGCCTCAGGCCAAAAATCAGTTTGAGTTTTGGCCCGGTTATCCCATGTTTTGGATCGTGTTATGCATGTTTTAGCATGTTATAGTCGTAAAACAAATGAAGACATGATAAAAGAAGAATTTTTACACCCTCATACTTACATGTTTGGTTATGGCGAGAAACCGACGTAAGTGTAACAACTCGTTTGGTCGGAAAAGACTCGGTTTAAATCCGTTTTGGTAAGTAAAAAGAGTGTTTTATTAAGATTAGTCATGGTGTAGTGGTCGGTCAAGTGATTTAATGCACGATGACGGTACCAAACAATGTGTAAGGCTTGTATTTACAATCGGTAGGTCTTAAATACGCATCGGATTGTGACTTAAGAAGTCGAGTCGAGAATTTTAAGGGAGAAAAGAGGGGGCGGACACTCGCGTAAGTTCTCAAATGGGGGCATTTGAGGGTTATTTATAGGAAAATGAGTGTTTGTGTGAATTTTGAGCGATGTGGCCATCTGGGCTGCTCAAAGAGGAGCGAGCCACGTCGCGGGTCTTCGAGTTGTCCTGTCACTTTCACACAAGTGCAATCATGATTTGTTCTATCCTAGGACTTGTAGTCACATGTTTGGTACTTGACCATTCATGAGTCCGGGAAATCTTAGTATAGAAGGCTTTGAATGTTTTGTTATTGGTGGTTGACTCGGTTTGACTCGTTGTTGGAGTCGGGATTTGAATTTTTGAGTCGGCTTTTGGTCCGGTGTCGGTTTTGACTCTAGTTAGTGTCATTGCGACCCCGTAGTCGTGCATTAAATACTCCAGGTACTTTTGAAAAGTTTTGAAATGTTTTATTTTCGAAATCTTTTTAAGTTTTCCGACGTAAAGTTGTACACAAACTGTCGATCAAACGCTGCGATTCCAAAACATGTTATAGTCCGATAATCATCGGGTGTTTGTTGGAGTCTCATCAAATACTGGGTATCTACACATGTGGTCCTCGTAAAGAGGGAATATGGCAAGAGCCTGATCTCGCTCCATACGAGCCACTCTATTGCACATATCTAAAAGCAAAGCATCATGACGCCCTTGGTCCATGACCTCAGGCGCCTCAAAAGTTGGAGGTACAATAAAATTAGCCGGTAAAGCCGGCTGAGAGACAGAGGCTGTAGGTGTAAGTGTAGGCACGGGAGTGGACGTGGACGTCTGCCCGGCCTGTGTAGGTCGAGACCCCTCTCCGGCATCCCTAACAGTGGGGGAAGTCCCCTTCCGCTTCCTAGAAGCGGAAAGGGTAAAGTCAAGGAGGTAAGAAGGTGGAAGTGGTATTAGTCTACCCGTCACAGTAGTCAACTGTGAAAGACGGGGTAGAGAGGGTGAAGGTAAAGTCACGGAGGGGGAAGTACCTATCTTCCACGTCCGTTGGTCAGCTGCCAGCCAGTTCATAGAAGACATCACTGGAATGTCGATGACATTATCCTTATTTAAAAATTTAACACCACGGGGAAAGTCGGGAAAAGGCGGTGGGCTATGCGACTCACTAACCCACCACAACTTATCGTGCTCAAAACTTTTAACCCGACAGTGTTAAAATGTTGAGCTGTCAAGTAGGCAATGTTAAAAAAAATGGGGCACCGCTATCGTTGTTCAAGTACCCGGCTAAAATAGATAGCTCGACATTGTTAACATTGTTAGGCTCGTGACGACCAAAAATGGTCTCTCCTAGCAGACGGAGAAAGTTAGGGGTTGGGGGTAAGTTGACGTGGGCACCACGTCGCTGACTGAAGGGAGTGTGTGCAATTGTAGTTCATAAAAGAAGCAGGAGCTTCCTAGGAGGCCAAATCAAACCGTCACTAACCAAACCCAACCATTCCCCAAACTTAGCTAAAGTCCAAGTAAAGGTTGTGTTAAACAGACGGAAGGTAATACACTTGCTTCCGCGGTCAGTCGCATAGGCCACAGGGTGAAACGAATGTTAGGTTCATATACCTATTATTAGACTCTTCTAATAATAAACTAAGTAACATATTAATGTGATTTCATTAGATCTATTGTATGCATAACTAAATAAGTGATAAAATGAGAAAAACAATGTTCCTTACATTGTTATTTTCGGATTTTTGGGCACAAGTAAGGTCTCCTAGCTTCACTTGTTCTTGAGCTATGATGAGTATTAGGATGATCCTCCAAAACTCCATATTAGGAGCCCTCCTTTTGATTGCACCCGAGATTAGCCCTTATCTCTACTAAATAATATTTGCTAGATATTTATTTAGTAGTCTACCTTAAAAATGACTACTAGTACTCATATATTATATTAATAATATTAGTAGTATAGATGAACCATTTGGATTAAAACTTCTCAAGTTTTTGAGAAGGAAAACTAAGAAATAAGAGAGAGATTTTTTATTGCATGTATCATAGAGAAAAGGAAGAACAATTATACACATCTCTCTTAAGCGTGCCATCCCATTGCTCTCTTTATGAGCAATTTTTTGTTTTTGTCCTTTTAACTTATGCAATGTCCTTTTAGTAGGTAATAGGCTAGCTTTAAAGTATGTCATAAGTTGTTGGAGCATCTTTCCAATAACAATATGACAAAACCTAAAAGAATCAAGGATCCTCTCCATTTGGACGGTATACTTGATGTATATGGGTCCATTTTTGTCTTAAAATATTTGTCCCACAAATGCTTATAAGTCTTATGTTTAATTATCTTACATAATTAAATATTAATTTGATCATACAACAATTATGTGACAAACTAATAAACATATATTCACTCAACTTATTGAGTAATATTTTACCATTATATCAACATATAATGGGTACCATAATAGCTAGTTAGTTAAATTTACAACCTCTTATAAATATAAATAACTAATTACCTCTACCTCGAAATGTTTATAAAACCTCAACATAATTTAGTAAATTAACATATTAATTCACTAAATTGACTCTTATTTAATCAGATTACAATAAGATACATATTTCCTCTCATAAATATAAATTGTTCAATTTTAAGGAATTTGTTAACTTGTATCAATATACAACTAATTAACTTTGCTGATAAGGGCATCATCCTTTAGGTGTGACCTTAAGGGATCAACTGATCACCACCGTCAACACGACAGTAACGTCAAACTCTAGCAAGGCAATCGTTACCGATTAATGTTGATCAGTTGACTATTTAATTTATCATACCTTTCGTATTCTTATTATGAGATTTAATTATGATTTTAAATCATGTGATCGCACTATTGTTGAGGACACATACTCCAACAATCTCCCACTTATCCGAGACAAGTGTGCGTCACCAATTCTCTTGTCCTATTACAATCTCTCAATGCAAGGTGTCTCGCAGGTCGTACTTGCATTTGATCATATATTAAGTGGTTTGCTCGATCTGGAGAGTAACTGTCTGACCGGAATTATCTACCGTAGATACCTTTCGAGCGTGGCCACGCATTTTCAGTTCACTACTCCTCGAGTGGCCTTGAGATTTCAAATAACCCTGACAAGGGCGTGGACAATTCCTATCGCACTATTTCCTTTGTTTAGCTACAATTCATCATAACCCAAAATATACTCATTTGACCTCAGTTTCGACAGTCGTAGAGCATAAATCAAAGCCAATCAGAAATTTGTGCCAACTTGGGCGAATAGTCTCTAGTAAAAAGAATTGACTCATAAGACTACTATCATAGCTCTTGCCACGACCAGGCTTTATGAATTACCAGAACTCTATAAGCGGTCACTGCCCGACAGAGTGTCCCATACAGTCTGTCTATGTGATCGACTAGTCATCCCATATGACTCTATGGCACTTGAACTTGCCATCAATCGCATCACACTCTAGTCACTTTGAGACGTCACCTTTTATAAGTAACTAGGGGCGAATACTATGTCAATCCAGTTCACTTTAATGGGGTTCAATTTGTCTCTACAACCCATTTCGATATAACAAAGTAATGGATGAGTTTAAAGAAACTCAAACGATAAATGTGATTATCATATATAAATAGTCAATACACTATTACTACTTCATATCTTATAATCTATAGTGTGTCTTTAACACTTATTGAATTGCAATAAAAGCTTGGCAAATGGATATACCATATATCCATGTATTCCAACTTTATTATTGCCATTTCCTTCTACTTAATGTCATCTCTAATGACATGAATTTATCTAAGTTTATGTCTAGTCATCTTACCAAACTTGGGCTCTTTAACTTGAAAGATGCTCCCATTGTTATCACATAACTTGTGAGAAAGTCATTTACAGAGGGATTCACTCTTATACCCTATGTTGACCATTTTATAACAATTTACTTAGATTACTTTTGTAGAATTTGCAATGTACAAAACTAAAACACCTTTCTAGTTTCTCACTCTTTAGTCAATAAATTTAGGCCAGGATTTCGACAAATCCTTTTCAGTTTGGAAAATAAAGTATGTGCAACCCTTCAACACATAACTTAGTTTATCATCCAAACAATCGAACAAATCCTCAATTGTTCTTTAAGGCTTTCACAAGACCATCTTATAACCTGTTATTGACTTATTATGCTCCTAGCATATACTTCATCACAGCGTGTGCGTCTGTTGGCATACATGATCATTCTAATGGCGGAATCATCAGCAAATGATTTCATGTGATCAACAACTTAATAGGTTCAGTGAACGACTATGACTCCATCATAGTAATTCCACTTTCATCACCATGAATAACCTATTCAACCTTGTTGATTTTAAACAGGCTTGAAAGATCTTATGATCATAAGACTCTTAACTCTATGCCGATATTCTCTCACATAGATTCAGAAATCTTAGAATATATCGCACCTTTTCCTAGTTTCCCAATCAATCTTTCACAGAAGAGAGCATTGGTACATTATTCTCAATAAGTAATATGTTTTAAATATATAAGACATGGGAAAATAATTCTTGCTCCCACTTAACTTCATGTATAATCATGATCTTCAATCATATGAATGAAATCATTCTCAATTATCAGATGAACGAAAAGTATAATCCTTTGATGCTTGCTTAAGATCATTCTAGGATCACTTTAGAAAGTTTTGCATAATATGTTAGGATTCTTAGATCTTTATCCAAGATTTTGTGTTTCATACACATTCCTTTTCTAAATTCCCATTTTAGAAAAACGAATTTTTAATATCATTTGCCATTCTTCATCAAAATGAAATGTGGCGATTCCTAACATAATTTATCTTGATCAACATCTTCATATCAATCTATGCATTTAGGTACTCTAAAGCTCTATTTACTTTAAAGAGACCCTCGCCTTAAAGTAAATCTACTCTTGAGTTACAATTTTTGGATTGTAATGCTATGGCTCGTATGTAACAAAGTCGATTTGGGACAAGGTCATAATACCATTTCTTTCGAAAAGTAATATTTTAACAATAAGACATGTGTGCTATACTCCGGCTCTATCTTTATAGATTATAGTTCCATTACTTTCACAAAGTAACACATTAACTATAAGATATGTTTGTGACGATCTAATCTTCTCCCACTATATTTCTTAGAAATACATCTATCTTCTTAAGAGATAGCTTTGTGAGTTACAAACATATATGGCGGAGTAATAGTAGTTTGTCTAGATTGACATGTTAGCGCATAAAATACCAGCTCTTCTATGGCAGTTTGATTCATGTCATATACGAGCCTGATCCACGTCATTTGTTAAATAGACTCTATTTTAGGTATCTTCTGGTTGGCCATCCGTTTTTAATAACGTGTCCGTTTTGGTTTGCAAATTCCCAAAATTGAGTTCGATAACTCAAACAGACTCATATTAGTTTGATCTTATGGGTAGTGACACAAGGTCATAATCCACATTTAATAAATCAAATTTATTACTTAGATCTTTGCCACTACGATCGGATCGTAATGCTTTAGTACTTTTTTCAATTGGTCCTCTACATCATTTAGAAATTCTTTAAATTTCTCAAATGCTTCACTTTATTTTTGATTAAATAAACATACCCATATCTACTTACATCATTGGTGAAAGTGACGAAGTAGTCATAAATTCCCCTTGCGGTGATACTCATTGGAACACATACATCGGCATGTATTAGTCCTAACAAATCGCTTGCTTGTGTCCCTTTACTACTAAAGGTAATATGAATCAATTTTGCGAAGGAGACAAGATTCGCATATACCATATGATTGAAAATCACATGGTTCAATAAATATAGTCGACACTCGCCTTTTAATGCATTTCTCATTTATGTGACCTAATTGAAAAAGCCAAATGTACAAATCATTTGGATCACCAGTTATGAGTCTTTTGGTTTGTATGTTATAGATATCTTCAGTTGAGTTGGAAGTGTCTAAAACATGAATACCATTGATAGAAGTGGCTTGGCTCACAGCCAAGTCATTTTCAACAAAATACAACAATTGTTTTTGATTGCAAAAGAAAGGAAAAATCCTTCTATGTCTAACATAGAAATGGAAATAATGCTTTTGAACAAAATGGGTACTTAATAACCATTATGTAGATTACAACTCAAATCTATTAGCTAAAACAAGTACATAAGTCCCTCTCGAAGTGGCGGCTACCCTAGCTCCATTTCCTAGTAGGAGATCTATATCACTCTTGTTTAGCTTTTCCACATTTCCAAGCCCCCGTATACATTTACAAAGGTGAAAGACCACAACCGGCATCCAATACCCACGTTGAGGTGGATGTCTAATTTATATCAATAACAACGATTTCGGCAGAAATAGTACCAAGTGGAGTGACAAGTCCAGCTTTGATATCTCCCAAATACTTTGGGCAATTTCGTTTCCAATGGCCCATGACATTACAATAATGACATTCTTCATAGGATTGGGCACCCTTCTTGGTCTTGGTTGTGGTAGTCTCACTATCCATTTCCAATTCATTATCAGGTTTGGGTTTCTCACCCATCTTTGCCTTTCCTTTAATAATACCATTACTCCTTTCAGTTGAAGAACATTCTTGCTAGAACTCCCACTGATTTTAATATTTCTCCTTGTTTCTTCAAACAGAGATACCTTGGGTTTAGTGAGATTTTCTTCAAAAAAATTTCTTACCAAAGTGGTGGGCATTAATATTGGAGTGGGAGGTATGGAAGTGGTAAAATAGCAAAGATTTCCATCCTAACCAATGCCAATGCGTAATTCTCTAATCGTATCATTGTCATACTCGGAGCACTTTTCATCGAATGATTGGAGCCATGAATTAATGATTATGGGTGTAAGAGTATTAGATGAATCCATTGCGTATAAATAACTACAAAAATGGAAATGAAGGAAATAATAAACATCTATCGTTTTAATAATACTTGTAAACAAGTATTGCATTTATATAGTGACCTCTACCCAACTATTATAAATGATTCCGAGATCCAAATTCATATTAACTAGGGCACGGTGAGCCGATTCATCCCTTATCAATATATAATTCAGTGGATTAACTGTTTAATCGATTTTACTTCTAGAACTCTCGGTCGATAAAAATTACTTTAATATTAATCTTTAGCCCGGAACACATGCGACTAAGGTCACGAATACTGTCGTTGAGCTCAATCCAAATTTCGATGTAATAACATTTATTACCCACTTACCCAACGTAACAAGTTTAGCACCCCGGTGAGCCGAGCCTGCTTGCTTATGAAATTGGGACTCATGGTTTCTACTATTTGGTAAGGCTAATTCTCAATTATTATTTAATGAGAGGCCTTGTCAATTTATCATCTATCACGTTTTAAGTAAACTAAAGCGGTGAACTACGATAATTATAATTGACACAGTCGAGACTCGATATGATATGCATGTGTTGTTATGGTGATTTGGCAATGCATGCAACATATTAGAAGAAATGCAAAGCAATAATAATAAATTCTTAGTATGGCCTTCCTACAATAGAAAATCAAATAATATATTACATATTCGGAAACCAACTCCTTTGGCCCCTTGAATCTTCAAGTGGCACGCCTTCCAAGAACAACGTCTTCATCGGAACGCCTTTCCGAATGGCACCGTCTTGAAGAAGCTCCATAATTACAAATAAAAATAAAAATACAAAGCTATTCCTATTATACATTTGTAATATGAAAAACTAGTAAAAATAAAAGTGATACGAGATCATATTAAATTACAACCGAATCAATATTCCCTTTCATTACGGGTAATATCGATTAAAACTAAGGTCATACTAAGATAAAATTACATAATTCAAAATTATATAAATAAAAACATTCAACAATTAAAATATGTAGCATTATAATATGTGTCTATCATGCCAAATTATGTGCCAAATCACCCTCTTTAACTTATATCTTATATCTAACCCGGTTTTATGGAAATGCGTGATAATAACTTCTTAAAATCACTAATCAATACTTAAAATCAATTTAAGCTCAAGTTAATTATCCTAACACTCTTAGGACTCGAAAATTAGTCATCACTTAATTTTTGACAATAATTTAACTTGATTTAATTTTATGCTAATTTTTTACCTTAAAATCATAATATTTATGAAATAAATCCAAATTAAATTACAATAATTTCAAAATTTGAATTTTAAATTTTTGAAAATTCTGAAATAATTCCATGACACTCATAATGGCAAAAACCATGGTTAAAATTTTTCGAATTTATTTCGAGAAAATATAGTTGCAATTTATCGGTTTTATCTCATAAAACATCTAATGTATCCAAAAATTAATCCAATAAATTTTACAACTTTAGATCTGATAAGTGGGATATTTACGCAACCTAAAATAATTTTCTCATGCCATGCAATTCATTTTATCCATTTATGCTAAAATAGTCACTATTTATGCTATTTTTATACTAAAAATTCATAAATCATGCAAAATGAAATCATTTCATCTCAAAATTTACATACAATGTGTAAATCATGCATGTGACAACATATTAAAATCTCATAGCCCATTTCGAAGTTTATCTATATTTAACCATTTTACCTCTTTTAATCCATTTTTATCTCATAAAAATCATAAATCATGCAATATTAATCAAATTAATACGAGATTTTACACACAAATTTTAAAATATACATGTGAGGTCATATAAAATTTTGAAGGTCAGAGATTAAGGTTAACCATTTTTAGTCATTTAACCTCCATTTATGCCATTCTTATCACATAAAAATCATAAATCATGAAATATTAATCACATTAATATAAACTTTTACATACAATATATAAAATATTCATGTGAGTCCATAGTAAAAAATCATGGCCAGTAGTGAAGGTTAACTTATTTTAGTGAATAAAAGTTCATTTTACTCATAAAATGTATTTATTTCACTAAAAATCATTAAAATGAGCAATAAATTACCATAAATCATAAAAATGACCTAAAAAAATTTTAGGACCAAAATATATAACATGGATCATGATTTCGTGATTTACTCTTATAAAACACAAATTTCTAGTTTTAATTAAGTTACATTTAACTCGTTAAAACCAAACCGATTATGCATGCATCATCCCTATGCTCCGATACCACTTGTTAGGTTTATATACCTATTATTAGACTCGTCTAATAGTGAACTAATTAACAAATTACTGTGAGTTTATTAGATATAGTGCATGCATAACTAAATAAGTGATTAAATGAGAAAAACAATGTTCCTTACATTGTTATTTTCGGATTTTAGGGCACCAGTAAGGTCTCCTACCTTCACTTGTTCTTGAGCTATGATGAGTATTAGGATAATCCTCCAAAACTCCATATTAGGAGCCCTCCTTTTGATTGCATCCAATATTAGCCCTTATCTCTGCTAAATAATATTTGCTAGATATTTATTTAGTAGTCTACCTTAAAAATGACTACTAGTACTCATATATTACATTAATAATATTAGTAGTATAGATGAACAATATGGAATAAAACTTCTCAAGTTTTTGAGAAGGAAAACTAAGAAATAAGAGAGAGATTTTTTATTGCGTGTATCATAGAGAAAAAGGAAGAACATTTATGCATATCTCTCTTAAGTGTGTCGTCCCATTGCTCTCTATATGAGCAATTTTTGGTTTTTCTCCTTTTAACTTATGCAATGTCCATTTAGTAGATAATAGGCTAGCTTTAAAGTATGCCATAAGTTGTTGGAGCATCTTTCCAACAACAATATGACAAAACCTAAAATAATCAAGCACCCTCTCCATTTGGGCAGTATAGTTGATGTATATGGGTCTATTTTTGTTTTATAATATCTGTCCCATAAACGCTTATAAGTCTTAAGTTTAATTATCTTACATAATTAAATAATAATTTGATCATACAACAATTATGTGACAAATAAATAAACATATATTCACTCAACTTATTGAGTAATATTTTACCATTATATCAACATATAATTGGTCCCATAATAGCTAGTTAGTTAAATTTACAACCTCTTGTAAATATAAATAACTAATTACCTCTACCTCGAAATGTTTATAAAACCTTAACATAATTTAGTAAATTAACATATTAATTCACTAAATTGAATCTTATTTAATCACATTACAATGATACATATTTCCTCTCATAAATATAAATTGTTCAATTTTCAGGAATTAATTAACTTGTATCAATATACAACTAATTAACTTTACTGATAAGGGCATCATCCTTTAGGTGTGACCTTAAGGGATCAACTGATCACCACCGTCAACACGACAGTAACATCAAACTCTAGCAAGCCAATTGTTACCGATTAATGTTGATTAGTTGACTATTTAATTTATCATCCCTTTCGTATTCTTATTATGAGATTTAATTATGATTTTAAATTATGTGATCTCACTATTGTTGAGGATACATACTCCAACAATGAAAAAGAGCCAAAAAATTCTAATGTCAATTGTCGATAGGTGAGCTCTTTTAAGGTGGCAAAACCCGACATTCCCGTCCTGTTGAGCAGCTCAACAACGTGTGGAAGTCACGTCACATTCCATTAAATGTAAAAAACGAGTTCGGTGGGATGGGGATATAAAATGTACCTGCGGAAACTCGGGTAAAGTTTCCGTGGAGGTGTCGACAGCGCGTCGGGCAGCAGCCCGTAAAGCAGCAACGTGAAATCTCGTACTCGTCACAGCCCAAGAACTAGCAGCAGCAGCAGGAGCAGTAACTGCAGCGGCGGTAAAAACAGCAGCGGCAGCAGTAGAAATGGAAGCAGTGGTTGCGGGTGTCGACACAGCAGGGGTCGACACCACTGTAGTAACATCAGCGGCAGCAGTAGTAGCCGCGGTGTTGACAGTGGCGGTGGTAATAGGAGGGACCACCGTCTGAGAAACAGATGGAGTAGTAGCAAAAGTAGAAGCGGAATTTGTCGACATACTACTATCCATCCTACAGTAAAAAGCAAGTTCCAAATCAACATACAATCAACTAATTCGGATTTTTCCCCAAATTGATTTTTCACAACCCAATTCGCAGAAACTAAGGTAAAAATCGCAATCAATCAATAAATATAGGGGGAAGGAACTTACTTGAATGATTACCCAATAATAATAAGCAATTAAAACCGAAGCAAATCAAATTAATCGAAAATATTCGATTTTCGCAAACCCTAGCTTGAGATATCCCCAAATTAGTTGGAAATTTTGTATGCAATTAAGGAGGAAATGGTTTAATTGCCACGAGGAAAGTATTTGGGCAATTAATTTGGTAAATTTGGGGAAGAAAATGGAGAATTAAGGTTGGGAATTTGGGGTTTATCAGGGGTTTCTAAAGAACAAAGAGAAGAATTATGAAATTAGAATAAGGGAAAGAAGGTACTCCCTCGTGTATATGCGGAGAAACTGCCCGATCGAGTGGTTTTAAACTACTCGATCGAGAGTTCTATTCCTCATTTTGCTCGATCGAGTGTTTGTGACATACTCGATCGAGAACTTTTCTTCTCCCTTGAGACTTTACTCGATCGAGGTCTTGAAGTTATTCGATCGAGGACTCTTTCTTGGCATTTTGCTCGATCGAGCACATGAAGTGTTCGATCAAGGATTTTCTTCTGGGAACGCTTTCTAATGATCAAAAATCTCCCAAAACCTGCATAAAACGCAAAAATACTTCCCGCAAAAATACCAAATCCACAGTACGCAGTCTATATTCTGTCTTAAGCTAACTAAAATTAACTAAGCTATTACTATTGTCTAAATTCAAATAAAAAAGAAAGTCTAGCAAATCCAAATTACAAAATGTTTATACAAGCCGCATAGCACTACGGCTCGTCTTCCAAAACATTTAAATAGCCCATAAGAGGGCTTCTGACAGGAGGAGGTCCCTTCAGCATCGCGGATCGTCCCCTTAGGCCTCCATGAACTTGAATTGATCGAAGGAGAGTAGTCCGCATCTACATATGCCTTTACTCTCTGCTTTACTTTGTTGGACCTGTCCTTCTCTTTTTCTTTCGCTCCTTTGATACCGTCTTTAGCAACGAGCTTAAATTCTAATGTACTCATATCAACGAGATCTCCAATGTCGAATCCGCCTAGACCTGTAACAACAGAAATGACAGAATGGTCCTCCATATTGCTCCCAATCTGGGGCGGAGGTGTTGATATATCAGCACATGATTCAACATTGCCATTTGGAGGTTCCGTATCAGGGTCATTAGAAGGAATAGCATTGCAGGGCTTGACTAGCATAGGTGCACTGCGAACACTAGACTGGTAAAAGGTCAATTCCTCATCACCTACTTGAAAAGTCAAAGTCAGACCCCCGACATCTATCACTGCACGAGCAGTTAATAGAAATGGTCATCCTAAAATAATAGGAGTATATGAGTCTTCGGGGATATCTAAGACTACAAAGTCAACGGGCATAAATAACATCCCGATCTTAACAGGTATGTCCTCTAAGACACCTAAAGGCCATGATAAGTACGATCGGCTATCTGTACGGTCATATTGGTACAATGAAATTTGGTTAGACCAAGCCTCTTATCAAGAGACAATGGTAAAACACTCACGCTAACTCCCAAGTCGCATAAAGCATTGTCAATCAAATTGGTCCTAATATGACATGGTATAGAGAAACTACCCGAGTCGGACAACTTAGGTGGGGTCTTATTTTGAATAAGGGCAGAGTCCGCTTTAGTCAAAGCCACCATCTCATTGTCATTAATATGCCTCCTACGCGCTAAAATGTCTTTCATAAATTTCATATAGGAGGGTACCTGGGTTAGTAACTCAGCAAATGGTATATAAACATGAAGGCTGTTCAAAACTTCGGTAAACTTATCGAATTGTTGCTCAATCTTCTTGCTTTGCAAACTTCTCGGAAATGGGACCGTAATTGGAATAGCTAGGCCTTCATTTTTCTTCGACAAAAAATTGTCACATTCAGCAATAGAATCACTCGATCGAGAAACAGTACCTCTCGATCGAGAAATTTTCTCAGCAATAGTGCTCGATCGAGCACTTTCATTCCCTCGATCGAGATCTCTCTTTTCCTTAGTGCTCGATCGAGCACTTTCATTCCCTCGATCGACCACTTTTTCAGGATATGTACTTGATCGAACATCAACAAACCCTCAATCGAGTACTTCACGTGATACAATAGCATTCTCATCATAAGACGTCTTTTCTTGAGTAGTAGCTTATGTCCCCGAGTCAGAAAGTTCAGCTTATTCCCTTGGCATTTTGGGTCCCTCATTGGAAAGACCACTCCTTAAACTGATCAGATTTACTGTCTCATGTTTTTTGTTGTCAGGTTGTGATGGTAAATGACCGGGTTGTCTCGAAGCTTGATTAGTGGCTAGTTGAGCTATCTGGGATTCAAGTGACTTAATAGAAGCATCTTTTGCTTGGTCACTTTCTACAATTGAATCGTCAGTGATTGCACCATTAACTTCAACTCGGCTATATTACTTATTCAACTAGAAGAGGCACCTTGGTGCGGCGGTGGGAAGGAAGGAGGCTTTTGAAAGCCTTGTTGTTGAGCTTTATGAGGCGGTACATAATCTTGTTGTTGCTACGATGGAGGTGTAGGATTCAAAAAAATCCTGGCTAGTTCACCTCAAATTGGGATGCACTCCAGCTTAGTTGTTATAATAGGAGCCTTCTTGCCTATATTGTTGAAAGGCATAGACTTGCTCCTTCTCAGCTAAGCAATCCACTGCAGAATGACCATCAGTACCACCACATCTCTCACCGGAGACGGTCTCTTGTCTAGACAACATGTGAACCGTCTGTTGATCCTCCGCGGCCTGCAACTCAAGCCACAAGTGCACTACTATCTGTAGAGACCGTTCTAGTACCGCTTCTTGGATTCCCATATTCAGCACAATGGGTAGCCATCTCTTCTATAATACCCCAGCCCTTATCATCATCAATATTCTCCTGAAATCTTCCATTGGCTGCAGCATCTAAAATAGCATGGTGATCATCATACAACCCATTGTAGAACTGGTTGCACAAAAACCACTGGCCAAACCCATGATTTGGAATAGACCTAACCAGCTTCTTAAACCTACTCCATGCTTCGTACAAGTTCTCAGTCGGACTTTGTTTGAAACTTGTAATCTGCCCTCTCAATGCATTAGTTCTCTGTGGAGGGTAGTATCTCTTGTAAAAAGCAAGGGCCAAGGTTTCCCAATCAGTAATCCCAGCTGCAGTCCTATCCAGATCAGTTAACCATTCTCGGGCTCCATCAGTAAGAGAAAAGGGAAATAAGACTTCCTTAATTTTCTCCTGTGCCACTCCCTTATTGGTAGGAATGGTAGAACATTAATCGGTGAAGATATTCATATGCTTCCTTGGATCCTACCCAGCTACTCCTCTATACAGGTTTCTCTCGACCAGATTAATATAAGAAGGGCGAATATCGAATGTACTCCCCTCATCCGTTGCAAGCTTGAACCCCTTTGGAATAGAATCAGATGTCGGCTCAGAATGACTAGCAATGTTAGGCATCTTCGCAGATTTAGTAAAAGTTGCAGAAATATTAGTGTTTTCATCTAAAGACCGATCTTCTGCAAATGTAAAGTTTTCTAGAACGGGTTCAAGAGTACTCAAGACTTCCTCTAGATGAATCTCCCTCAAAATGTTCTGTCTCGGCGTAAAGTCCTCTCTAGTTCAGGATCAGCTGGTACTAATTCAAACCTGTTAGACTTGGGCATAAACAAAACTAAGGGAAAAGAAATAAGAGCAGTCTCAAGGAATTTGAAATCCCTTGAGACTTAAGACAAACTGAAATAAATAAGCAAATAGGCTAACTGCCTCCTCGGCAACGGCGCCAAAATTTGACACGGCTGTCGCAGCCCTAACAAAAATGAACCAACCGGCTCTAACTAATATAGAAGAGGTAAGTCGGGTGTCGTACTCCACAGGGAGGCTGTTGTATCTACTTGTTATCTAGTCTGTCACCGTCACAAATCGGGGTGTTTGATTTGATTTCTAAACTACTGAACTGAAAATAAAGCAGAGAGAGAAAAATAAAAAGGAAAAGACGAAAAAGGGATTGATCAAATAAAGAGATAAGTGCCAGGATGTCGGCTTACCATGATATCACATAATTCTGCGAAAGGTAAGGTCAGTCAGTCTAATGTGAGAAGGGTAAAGGAAAGGTCCTTCCGATACGCGATTTGCCCTAAAATACTACTAACTTAGTTTCCGCCCTTATTAGAGTAGTCTATTGATCATAACAGGTATGTTCGTTCCAATCTTCCGATCTAGGTCTGAATTTAACCGGCTTAATTGATTTAGAAGCGTGCACTCAACTAAACAATTACAATTATATTGCTATGAAACAATTCACACATGTAAACCTTCTAATCTAATTATAACATCATTGCTTTACTATCATGTCCCCTCTAATCCTAGCACTAAGGTAATTAGCTATGCATGTCAATAATAAGAATAGCAACGATTGATAATGCAATAGAAAACATTATAAAAAGATGATTAAGAAGAAATAACATAAACTAACAACAATACTAATTGAACAGAAATTAAGGCAAGGATTAAAGTATGCAAAAGGAGAAATAATACTTGAATAAAAGAAAAATAAAGATTACAAAGATTCGGATCCGGAAAATGAAGAGCAAAGTAATATTTCACAAGAGAAGAAAAGTGTCGGCTTAATACTGAATGATTAGTGAAAATCCAAAATGATTAAAAGATCATTAAGTCTTTCCTTTATATAGGAAAGATATTTATTTAACCTAATACGATATTAAGTTACTAAAATCCTACGTCCAATAGCAAAGTGCTCGATCGAGCATATTGGAACTACTCGATCGAGTCAATCCTCCAGCAAAACCCCTCGATCGAGTACATCACCACTCGATTGAGGAACACCATATTAGCACCCCTCAATCGAAGACAAAAAACCCTTCGATCGAGGTCTTCTCTTCACCCTAGGCACTCGATCGAACAGTTAGGTCAACAAAAGCCTTCGATCGAGTGAACCACCACTGAATCTGCACATAGCTCGTTGATTTGGCTTCCGAGACGACTTCACGCATCCCGAGGCAGTAGTATCCTTTCTCCGGTTCTTCCATCTGCAAGAATGCAAGCTAAAGGGGAAGGAAAACACATGATTCCGCCTTCTTTGGTACATTCCTGCAATAAAAGCCAAACAAACCAAAGTAGACTATTTAGGGGACATTTGTAGCATAATACTACGTATAATACATAGTAATGCGTGCAAATAAGGCTTAGAAAGACTATGTAAAATGCATGCATCAACTATGTTGGAGTATATTTCCTCAACAATAGTGCGATCACATGTTTAAATCTCAAATTTACAATACGTAAGGGATGATTCATTTATATAGTCAACTGATCAACATTAATCAGTAATGATTGGCTAACTAGAAGTTTGATATTGCAGTCGTTTGACGATGGTGATCAGTTGATCCCTTAAGGTCACACCTATAGGACAATTCCCTTAATAGATTAATTAATTAATTGTATTACGATACAGATTAATTAATTCCTTAAAATTGGACAATTTATGATAGTGAGTGAGAATATATGAATCTTATTGTAATATTGATTAAATAAGATTTATTTTAGTAACTAAAAAATTTTATTACTAAAATTGATTATTGTTTATGAAACAATTGAGATAAGAATGAATGGTTAATTATAATTATAATATGTTGTGAATTATAATTATATGACCCATTTTATTTATGTGATCAACTATCACTAGACACTTTGTTATATGTAATTTAATTAATGTATAAGATGATATTTATTTGATAAATATGCATTAAATTAATTAATAACATGTTACATACTAGATGTAACATGTTGTGTGAGAAATGACAAATTAACAAAATAAAATGGAAGTCCATTTTACACAAAGTGACCGAAAATGGAGGGGTTGTAGTTGATTATGGGTGATTTATTTTAATGGTTAAATATAGACATAATCATACCTAATCTACTTAGCCTTACATGCCTATTATTTAGAGAAGAGAAAAATGATAAAGAGGAGGCCATTCATTGGCTTGTGGCCTTCACCTCACCCGGCCCCTTCCTCTGTATTGTGAGAATTTTGTTCTCATTTTTCTACTCTCATTCTAAGGCATTCATCTAATCCTTTCTCTCCCACTTCTCTCTAAAAACTAGTTTTAGAATATATACTAAATTGTTAATCTAATATTATTATCATAAACATTAGATTACTAGTGTAGTAATAGAGATAATATTAGAATCTATTTAAGGTTTCATAATACACTAATCTAGTTAATTAGTATATTATTTTAAGGGACTTGTTTTGGGTGCAATCAAAGGAGGATCTCAAGATTTGGAATTTTGGAGGATCATCCATTACATTTAAGCTTAAGAACAAATAAGGAAGGTGACCTTATTTGTGCCCTTATTTCGAGCCATATAACAATGTAAGGAACATTGTTTTTTTTATTTTATCTCTTAATTAGTTATGCATGCACTTGATCTTAATGAACTTAAGTTAAAATGTTAATTAGTTCACTATAAGAAATGTATTATAAGAGGTACATGAACCTTACAATTGGTATCAGAGCATAGGATGTTGCATGGATAATAAATTTATAGTTTTTTCGAGTTATAAGTAACTTAATTAAAACTAAAAATTTGTGATTTATTTAAAAAATCACGAAATATTGATGCATATTGTATATTCTGGTCCTAAAATATTTTTAGGTCATTTTTATGATTTATGGTATTTTATTGCTTATTTAAATGATTTTTAGTTATTTTATTACATTTTTATGACTAAAATGGAAATTAAAATGCTAAAAATAGTTAAACTAAGTTTCTGACCTTAAAATTTTTATATGACCTCACATTCATATTTTACTTATTGTATGTAAAATTTTGTATAAATTTGATTTATTTTGCATGATTTATGATTTTTATGAGATAAAAATGAATTAAATGGAGGTAAAATGGTTAAATATAGTTAAACATTGAAATAGTCCATGAACTTTTAATATGTTTTCACATGAATATTTTACTCACTGTGTGTAAAATTTGAGATGAACGTGATTCATTTTGATGATTTATGAATTTTTAGTGAAAAAATGACATAAATAGTGACTATTTTAGCATAAATAGCTAAAACGAATTACATGGTATGAGAAAATTATTTTAGGTTGAATTTATATCCTAATCATCAGATCTAAAGTTGCAAAATTGATTAGATTAATTTTTGTATATTTAGATGTTTTATTTGATAAAACCGATAAATCGCAACTACATTTGTCTCGGAATAAATTAAAAAATTTTAACCATGATTTTTGCCATTATGAGTATAATGGATATATTACAGAATGGTTAAAAATTTAAAATTCAAATTTTGAAATTATTGTAATTTAATTTGGATTTATTTCATAAATGTTATGATTTTAGGGTCGAAAATCAGCATAAAATTAAATCAAGTTGAATTATTGTCAAAAAAATAAGTGATGACTAATTTTTGAGACCTAAGAGTGTTAGGATAATTAACTTGGACTAAAATTAGATTTTAGTATTATTTAGCGATTTTTAATAAGTTAAAATCGTGCATTTCCATAAAACCGGGTTATATGATCGATATAAGTAAATAGAGCGATTTGGCACATAATTTGGCATGATAGACACATATTATAATGCTGCATATTTCATTTTTGAATGTCATATTTTATTTATATAATTTTGAATTATGTAATTTTATCTTAGTATGGCCTTAGTTTTAATCGATATTACCTGTAATGTAAGGGAATATTGATTCGGTTCTAATTTAATGTGATCTCGTATCACTTTTATTTTTACTAGTTTTTCATTTTACAAATGTATAATAGGAATAGCTATGTATTTTTATTATTATTTGTAACTCCGGAGTTTCTTCAAGACGGTCCCATTCGGAAAGCCGCTCCGACAAAGACAGTGTTCTTGGGAGGCGTGCCACTTGAAGATTCAACGGACCAAAGGAGTTGGTTTGCGAATTTGTAATAGATTATTTGATTTTCTATTTTAGGAAGGCCATACTGGGAATTTATTATTTGCTTTGCATTTCTTTTAATATGTTGCATGCATTGCCAAATCGCCATAACAACACATGCATATCATATCGAGTCATCGATCGTGTCAATTATAATTATCGAGAATTCGACTTTTAGTTCACTTAAAATTGATAGATAATAAATTGACAACACCTTTACTTTTAAAATATTGAGACTTAGCCTTACCAAATAGTAGGAGCCCATGAATTTCAATTTCATAAGGGGTACAATATGGTTCTTCGGGGTGCTTCTATTGACATTGGTTTTATGGGGTAATAATTAGTTATTACACTTCGAAAGTTTGGTTGATCTCAACGAAGGTATTTTGCGACCGTAGCCGCAATAGGTTCGGGCTAAAGATGAATTTAATGTAGAATCATCGACCGAGAGTTTTAATTGTTGAATTGGTTAAGAGGGTTAACCCACCAAGTTATATTAGTAAAGATGTAGAGGGCCCGTAGGCTCACATCCAAGTTAATATGAATTTTGGATCTCGGAATCATTTATTATAGTTGGGTAGAGGTCACTATATAAATGTTAAACTTGTTTAAAATATTTACAAGTTTTAAGACGATAACTATTTATAATTCCTTCATTTTCTATTTTGTAGTCATTTTGATTAGTTTGCAATGTCGACTCCAATTTCATCCGCATCAACTAGCGCAAACGCTCCACCACTCCCTAATGCTTCTTGGCTCCGATCCTTTATGGATCAATGTAAACTTGAAAAGAATGGTTCTAACTTCGCCGATTGGGATGTGCAACTCCGTTTGGCCGCGGAAGGTGACGACAAGCTTCGTTACCTTACCGAAGCCACTCCCACCACACCTACTACTAGGTCAACCTCCGCCGCAAGGGAAGCCTATGAGGCCTACCTAAAAGAGTCACCCGCTATCAAGAATGTCTTGATTTTCTCTATGGAGCCCGATCTCCAAAGGAGTGCTATCAAAATGAGCACGACCTATGAGATCTACACCAAACTTGTGACCATGTTTTCACAAGCTCCTAGGATAATCCAATATGAGGTGGCCCCCGCATTTTTCGAGATCAACATCAAAGAGGGCCAAAAGTTTAGCCCTCATGTGCTCAAATTGATTGAGCTTGTTGAGACTCTTAAGATCCAAGGGGTCAACATTCCCGAACAATTTGTTATAGACCGAGTTCTACATTCCTTGAACAAAGTAAAAGCATATGTGCAATTTAGGGTAAACTACAATATGCAAAATATGAAGACTTCTCTCCATAAATTGCACAAATTGCTTGTGCAAGCCGAGAGAGATATGGGTCTTGATGTTAGTTCAACCAAGGATGTGCTTACCATTAACAAGAAAAGAAAAGGGAAGTTTAAGAGGAGTGCTAGTAAGAGCAAGAAACCCACTCCCTTCAAGGGAAAAGGAAAAGCAATTGAGAAAAGCTCTTCCAAAAAGGGTGCTACTTCCGAAGACAAATGCCATTATTGTAATGGCATAGAACATTGGAAGAGGAATTGCCCAAAGTATCTTGGAGATATCAAAGCTGGAAAGATTATTCCAGTAGGTAATAAATAAAATTCTCCCTATCATTTATGTTTTGTTTTAAATCTCAACTTTGGTATTTGGATACAAGTTGTCATTCTTACCCCTTTTTAACTTGTTTTTGGTCCGGTTCAAACTCGTCGTCAAAAGCTACCAACCAAAACAATATTTATAACTTCACAAACTACTCTTAGCAAAGAGGCAAGTAAAGGTCGGATCCCAAGGGACGGGTATTGATGTAGGATTTTCAATTGTAAATGGTCGTGTCTTAGGGTGTCACAACTTGGGTTGAGATGAGATTGGTCCAAACTAATTAACAAGATAAAAGTAAAATAATGAAAGCAAGCAAAGTAATTAAAATGAGATGTAAACAATTACTTAAAAGCACTAGGGTGTCATGGATTCATAGAGGATTCATGGGAGTTGATCATACAAACATGTTCTCAAATATATAGCAAGCACTTATTGTTGTGATGGGATCGAGTTGGTGTATAAGCTTACAATCCCTAAGAAGGTTTGGGTCCCGGAGCCGAATCGATTAGATTGTACAATACCTACAAGTCGATTTAATCCTTCCTATACAACTATATACCGTTAGGTTCATATACCTATTATTATACTCTTCTAATAGTGAACTAATTAACTTCTTAATTTGTGTTCTTTAGATCTAGTGCATGCATAACAAAATAAGAGATTAATAAGAAAAACAATGTCCCTTACATTGTAAATTTTAGATTTATGGGCACAAGTAAGGTCTCCTACCTTCACTTGTTCTTGAGCTATAATGAGTATTATGATGATCCTCCAAAATCCCAATGTAGAGATTCTCCTCTTGATTGCACCCAAGATTAGCCCTCATCTCTACTAAATAATATTAACTAGATATTTATTTAGTAGTCTACCTTAAAATTGATTACTAATACTCATATATTACACTAATAATATTAGTAATCTCATTGAACAATTTGAATCAAAATTTCTCAAGTTTTGGTGAAAGCGAAATGAAATGAGTGAGAGAGTTTGCATGTAGCTTGAAATGAATGAATGTATGAATGAAAAATGAGAACAAAAATTCTCATAAAGAGGAGCATGGAGCCGGGTAGAAGAGGCCAAGAGAGCATCTTACCTTTTGCTTTTGGTGTTCTTAATATATTAGGTGTGTAAGCTAGTATGCACTAGCTATGATGATGCTTGTTTTATCTCATAAAATAACATCATCCTCACACCCTTCACACTCCATGATTTCGGTCCATTTCACTTAAAATGGACTACCATTTTATTTTGTCAATTTGTCATTTGTCACACAATATATCACATGTAGTATGTTACATGTTATTAATTAATTTAATGCATATTTATCAAATAAATATCATTTTATAAATCAATTAAATTACATACAACAAATTGATTAGTGATACTTGATCACATAAATAAAATGGGTCATATAATTATAATTCACAACATCTTGTAATTATAATTAACCATTCATTCTTATCTCAATTGTTTCACAAACAATAATCGATTTTAGTAATAAAGTATTTTCATTACTAAAATAAATCTTATTTAATCCCATTACAATAAGATATAAATATTCTCTCTCACAAATGAATTGTTCAATTTTAAGCAATTGATTAACTTGTATCATCATATAATTAACCAACTTTACTTATAAGGGCATCATCCTTTAGGTGTGACCTTATGGGATCAACTGACCACCACCTTCCTACGACAGTAACGTCAAACTCTAGCAAGCCAATTGTTACCGATTAATGTTGATCAGTTGACTATTTAAATGATCATCCCTTTCGTTTTCTTATTATGATATTTAATCATGTGATCGCACTATTGTTGAGTACACATATTCTAACAATTTCCCACTTGTCTGAGACAAGTGTGCATCACCAATTCTCTTGTCCTATTACAATCTCCCACTCAATGCAAGGTGTCTTGTAGGTCGTACTTGCATTTGATCATATCTTGAGTGGTTTCCTCGATCTAGAATGTAACTGTCTGACCGGAATTATTTACCCTAGATACTTTCCGAGCGTGGCCACGCATTTCCAGTTCACTACTCCTCGAGTGGCCTTGAGATTTCAAACAACCCTGACAAGGGAGTGGACAATTCCTATCGCAATATTCCCTTTGTTTAGCCACAGTTCATCATAACCCAAAATATACCCATTTGACCTCATTTACGACAGTCGTAGAGCATAAATCAAAGCTAATCAGAAATTTGTGCCAACTTGGGTGAATAGTCTCTAGTCAAAAGAATTGACTCATAAGAATACTATAGTAGCTCTTACCACGACCAGGCTTTATGAATTACCCGAATTCTATAAGCGGTCACTGCCCGACAAAGTGTCCCATATAGTCTGCCTATGTGATCGACTAGTCATCCCATATGACTCTATGGCACTTGAACTTGCCATAAATCGCATCACACTCTAGTCACTTCGATACGTCACCTCATATAAGTAACTAGGGGCGAATACCATGTCAATCTAGTTCACTTTAATGGGGTTCAATTTGTCTCTACAACCCATTTGGATATAACAAGGTAACGGGTGAGTTTAATAAAACTCAAACGAAAAATGCGATTATCACATATGAATAGTCAATACACTATTACTACTTCATATCTTATAATCGTTAGTGTACTATTAACACTAGTTAAAATGCAATAAAAGCTTGGCAAGTGGATATACCCTATATCCATATATTCCAATTTGTCAATTGCTATTTCCTTCTATTCAACGTTATTTCTTATAACTTGAATTTATCTCAAAGTATTTGTCTAGTCTTCTTACTAGACTTGGACTCTTTAACTTGAAAGAAGCTCCCTATGTTATCGCATAACTTGTGATAAAGTCATTTGTAGAGGGATTCACCCTAAATCCATATTTTGACCCACTTATAACAATTTACTTAGATTCTGTTTGTAGAATTTGCAATGGTCGAAACTAAAACACTTCTCTAGTTTCTTACTCCTTAGTCAATAAAGTTAGCGTAGGATTTCGACAAATCCTTTTCGGTTTGGAAACTAAAGCTAGTGCAATCCTTCAACACATAACTTAGTACATTATCCAAACATATGAACAAATCTTCAATTGTTCTTTAAGGCTTTCACAAGCCAAATCATGGGAATTATCTTGTTATTAACTTATCATGCCCTAGGCATATATCACATCATGGCATGTGCATTTTTTGGCATACATGATCATTCTAATGGCAGAAACATTAGCAATTGATTTCATGTAATCAACAACATAATAGGTTCAGTGAACGACTATGACTCCATCATAGAAATTTCACTTTCATCAACGTGAATAACCTATTCAACCTTGTCAATGTTCAACAGATATGAAAGATCTTATCATCATAAGATTCTCAACTCTATGCCAATATACTCTCACATAGATTCGGTAATCTAAAATATATTGCACCTTTTCCTAGTCTCCCAATCACTCTTGACAGAAGAGAGCATTGGTACATTATTCTCAATAAGTAATATGTCTTCAACATATAAGACTCGGGAAAAATAATTCTAGCTCCCACTTAACTTCATGTATAAGCATGATTCTTCAATCATGTGAATGATACCATTCTCAATTATTACATGAACGAAAAGTATAATCCTTTTATGCTTGCTTAAGACCATTCTGTGATCACTTAAGAAAGCAACGCATAATATGTTAGGATTCTTAGATCTTTATCTAAGGTTTTGTGTTCCATACACATCCTTTTCTAAATTCCCATTTTATAAAAGCGAATTCTTAATATCATTTGCCATTCTTCATTAAAATGAAATGCGGAAATTCCTAACATTATATATCTTGATTAAAATTTTCATGTCAATCTATGCACTTACGTACTCTAAAGCTCTATTCACTTTAAGGAGACCCTCGTCTTTAAGTAAATCTACTCTTGAGTAACAATTTTTGGATTGTAATGTTATGGCTCGTATGTAACAAAGTCAATTTGGGATAATACCATTACTTTCGCAAAGCAACATTTTAACAACAAGACATGTGTGCTAAAATCCCACTGAACTATACTCCCACTCTATCTTTATAGATTATAGTTCTATTACTTTCACAAAGTAACACATTAACTATAAGACATGTTTGTGACAATCTAATCTACTCCCAGTCTATCTCTAGAAATACCTCTATCTTCTTAAGAGATAGCTTTGTGAGTTAAAAACATATATATATATATATATATATATATATATATATATATATATATATATATATATATATATATTGTGGAGTATTAGGAGTTTATCTAGACTATGCAATAGCTTTCAAAAGGCCATCCCTATCATGGCAGTTTGATTCATATAATATACGAGTCTTATCTATGTCATCTGTTTAATAGACTCTCTATTCTAGGTATCTCATAGTTGACCATCCGTTTAGAATTACTTGTCTGTTTTGGATTGAAAATTCCCAAAATTGAGTTCAACAACTCAAACCGACTCATATTAGTTTGATCTTATGGGTAGTGACACTAGGTCATAATCCATATTTTAATAAATCAAATTCATTACTTAAATCTTTGCCACTACCATCGGATCGTAATGCTTTAGTACTTTATGCAATTGGTTCTCTACATCATTTAGAAATTTCTCAAATTTCTCAAATGCTTCACTTTGTATTTGATTAAGTATATATACCCATATCTACTTAAACCATCGGTAAAAGTGACGAAGTATTCATAAATTCTCCTTGCGGTGATGCTCATTAGAACACATACATCGGTATGTATTAGTCCCAACAAATTTCTTGCTCGTGTCCCTTTACCACTAAAGGGAGTGCAAATCATATTGCAAAGAAGACAAGATTCGCATATTCCATATGATTGTAAATCAAATGGTCCAATAATTCTAGTCGACACTAGCGTTCTATGCGTTTCTTATTTATGTGACCTAATCGAAAAACCCAAATGTACAAATCATTTGGATTACTAGTTATGAGTCTTTTGGATTGTATTATGAAGATATCTTTGCTTGAGTTGGAAGTGTCTAAAACTTGTATATCATAAAGATAAGTGACATGGCTGTGAGACATGTCTATTTTCAGCAAAATAAATCCTTTCATGTCTAACATAGAAATGGAAATAATGTTTTAGACAAAATGGGTACATATTCACCATTATGTAGATTACAATTTAAAGCTATTAGTTAAAACAAGTACATAAGTCCCTCTTGAAGTGGCGGCTACCCTAGCTCCATTTCTTAGTCGGAGATTTATATCACTCTTGTTTAGCTTTTCCACATTTCCAAGTCCCACTTGGAGTAACAAGTCCAACTTTGATATCTCCCAAATACTTGGGGCAATTTCGCTTCTAATGGCCCATGACATTACAATAATGACATTCTTCATAAGATTGGGCACCCTTCTTGGTTTTGGTTGTGTTAGTCTCACAATCCATTTCCAATTCTTTATCAGGTTTGGGTTTCTCACCCATCTTTGCCTTCCCTTTAACAATACCAATACTCCTTTCAGTTGCAAGGACACTCTTGCTAGAACTCCCACTGAATTTAATATTTCTCCATGTTTCTTCAAACAAGGATGCCCTTGGTTTACTGAGATTTTCTTCACAAGATTTTATTTTACCAAAGTGGTGGGCATTAATATTGGAGTGGGTGGTCTGGAGGTGGTAAAGAAGCACAAATTTCCATCCTGACCAATGCCAACGCGTAATTCTCTAATCGTATCATTGTCATACTCGGAGCACTTTTCATCGAATGATTGGAGCCATGAATCAATGGTGATTGGTGTAGGAGTATTAGATGAATTCATTGCGTATAATTAACTACAAAAACGAAAATGAAGGAAATAATTAATATCTATCGTTTTAAAATTACTTGTAAACAAGTATTGCATTTATATTGTGACCTCTACCCAAGTATTATAAATGATTCCGAGATCCAAATTCATATTAATACGGGTACGGTGAGCCGAGTCATCCCTTATTAATATAACTCGGTGGATTAACCTCTTAATCGATTCTACTTCTAGAACTCTCGGTTGATAAAAATTACTCTAATTTTCATCTTTAGCCCGGAACACATGCGACTACGGTCATGAATACTTCCGTAGAGCTCAATCCAAATTTCGATGTAATAACATTTTATTACCCACTTACCCAACGTAACAAGTTTAGTACCCCGGTGAGCCGAATCCACTTCCTTATGAAATTGGGATTCATGGTTTCTACTATTCGGTAAGGCTAATTCTCAATTATTATAAGTGAGAGGTCTTGTCAATTTATTATCTATCACGTTTTAAGTGAACTAAAGCGGTGAACTACGATAATTGTAATTGATACGGTCGATGACTGGATATGATATGCATGTGTTGTTATGGCGATTTGGCAATGCATGCAACATATTAAAATAAATGCTAAGCAATAATAATAAATTCCTAGTATGACCTTCCTAAAATAGAAAATCAAATAATCTATTACATATTCGGAAACCAACTCCTTTGGTCCCTTGAATCTTCAAATGGCACGCCTCCCAAGAACACCGTCTTTGTCGGAATACATTTCCGAATGTCGCACCTTCTTAAAGAAGCTCCATAATTACAAATAGTAATAAAAATGCAAAGCTATTCCTATTATACATTTGTAATATGAAAAACTAGTAAAAATAAAAGTGATACGAGATCATATTAAATTACAACCGAATCAATATTCCCTTTCATTACGGGTAATATCGATTAAAACCAAGGTCATACTAAGATAAAATTACATAATTCAAAATTAAATAAATAAAAGACATTCAACAATTGAAATATGCAGCATTATAATATATATCTATCATGCCAAATTATGTGCCAAATCGCCCTATTTAACTTATATCGTATATATGACCCGGTTTTATGGTAATGCGTGATAATAACTTCTTAAAATCACAAATCAATGCTTAAAATAAAATTTAAACTCAAGTTAATTATCCTAATACTCTTAGGACTCAAAAATTAGTCATCACTCAATTTTTGACAATAATTCAACTTGATTTAATTTTATGCTCATTTTTTACCTTAAAATCATAACATTTATGAAATAAATCCAAATTATATTACAATAATTTCAAAATTTAAATTTTAAATTTTTGAACATTCTGGAATAATTCCATGCCACTCATAATGTCAAAAATCATGGTTAAAATTTTGGAATTAATTTTGAGAAAATATAGTCGCAATTTATCTGTTTTATCTCATAAAACATCTAAAGTATCAAAAAATTAATCCAATAAATTTTACAACTTTAGATATGATAAGTGGGATATTTATGCAACCTCAAATAATTTTCTCATGCCATGTAATTCATTTTAGCAATTTATACTAAAATAGTCACTATTTATGCCATTTTTACACTAAAAATTCATAAAACATGCAAAATGAAATCATAACATCTCAACATTTACATACAGTTTATAAATCATGCATGTGACAACATATTAAAGTTTCATGGCCTGGTTCGAAGTTTAACTATATTTAACCATTTTACCTCTTTTAATCCATTTTTATTTCATAAAAATCATAAATCATGCAATATTAATCACATTAATACAAAATTTTACACACAAATTTTAAAATATGCATGTGAGGTAATATAAAATTTTTAAGGTCAAAGAGTAAGCTTAACCATTTTTAGTCATTTAACCCCCATTTATGCCATTTTATCACATAAAATATCATAAATCATGAAATATTAATCACATTAATATGATATTTTACATGCAATACATAAAATATTCATGTGAGGTCATACTAAAATATCACGGCGAGTAGTGAAGGTTAACTTATTTTAGTGAATAAAAGTTCATTTTACTCATAAAAATGTAATAAAATCACTAAAACTCATTAAAATGAGCAATAAATTACCATAAATCATAAAAATGACCTAAAACATTTTAGGACCATATTATATAACATGAATCATGATTTCGTGATTTACTCTTATAAATCACAAATTTCTAGTTTTAATTTAATTACTTTTAACTCGGAAAAACCAAACCGATTATGCATGCAACATCCTATGCTCTGATACCACTTTTTAGGTTCATATACCTATTATTACACTCTTCTAATAGTGAACTAATTAACTTCTTAATTTGTGTTGTTTAGATCTAGTGCATGCATAACAAAACAAGAGATAAATAAGAAAAACAATGTCCCTTACATTGTAAATTTCGGATTTATGGGCACAAGTAAGGTCTCCTACCTTCACTTGTTCTTGAGATATAATGAGTATTAGGATGATCCTTCAAAATCCCAATGTAGAGATTCTCCTCTTGATTGCACTCAAGATTAGCCCTTATCTCTACTAAAAAATATTAACTAGATATTTATTTAGTAGTCTACCTTAAAATTGATTACTAATACTCATATATTACACTAATAATATTAGTAATCTCATTGAACAATTTGAATCAAAATTTCTCAAGTTTTGGTGAAAGAGAAATGAATATGTGTGAGAGAGTTTGCATGTAGCTTGAAATGAATGAATGTATGAATGAAAAATGAGAACAAAAATTCTCATAAAGAGGAGCATGGAGCCGGGTAGAAGAGGCCAAGAGAGCATCTTACCTTTTGCTTTTGGTCTTCTCAATATATTAGGTGTGTAAGCTAGTATGCACTAGCTATGATGATGCTTGTTTTATCTCATAAAATAACATCATCCTCACACCCTTCACCCTCCATGATTTCGGTCCATTTCACTTAAAATGGACTACCATTTTATTTTGTCAATTTGTCATTTGTCACACAATATGTCACATGTAGTATGTTACATGTTATTAATTAATTTAATGCATATTTATCAAATAAATATCATTTTATAAATTAATTAAATTACATACAAAAAATTGATTAGTGATACTTGATCACATAAATAAAATGTGTCATATAATTATAATTCACAACATCTTGTAATTATAATTAACCATTCATTCTTATCTCAATTATTTCACAAACAATAATCAATTTTAGTAATAAAGTATTTTCATTACTAAATTAATCTTATTTAATCCCATTACAATAAGATATAAATATTCTCTCTCACAAATGAATTGCTCAATTTTAAGGAATTGATTAACTTGTATCATCATACAATTAACCAACTTTATTGATAAGGGCATCATCCTTTAGGTGTGACCTTAAGGGATTAACTGACCACCACCGTCTTACGACAGTAACGTCAAACTCTAGCAAGCCAATCATTACCGATTAATGTTTATCAGTTGACTATTTAAATTATCATCCCTTTCGTATTCTTATTATGAGATTTAATCATGTGATCGCACTATTGTTGAGGACACATATTCCAACATATGCATGGTCTAATGAGGCTCGAGTTGGTGTATAAGCTTACAAGCCTCATTGAAGAGATAGGTGATAGGTAAAAAAATGCAAGGATTCATAGGCTCGCATTTCATCAAACATAACATCTGCATAAGTTGAAATCACAACAAGCAAGCAATTTAATTATGAAAATACATTATATTAAGCATGAATCATTCCCCATGTTTGTTTCCCCTACTTCCCCATTAACCCTAGCTAGGAGACTACTCACTCATTGTAAAATTCAACATGCTAATAAGATTGTCAATCAAACTAACAAGGCTAAACATGATGAACAAATAAAAGTAATTAATAATAATTAAAACAAGGGTTAAGAGAATTATACCTATGAAGATGATTCCAAATAATAATGCAAAGAATAATAGAAGTACTTGATGATTGATGGAAGGTTGTCAATCTCCCAAATAAACCCAAATAATCTTCTAGTTACCCAAAATAAAGGAAGAACAATAGAGAAATTAAGGAAAGATTAAGATGTGATAAATATTGATAACTTATTACAACTAAATTAGGACTAATTTAAGAGTATTAGGATGAGATTACAACTTGATTAGAACTTAATTCAAGCTTCTTTTATAATCTAGGTAGTACAATGGGGTATTTATACTAAAGATTAGGTACAAATATTAGGGTTACTAAGGGCTTAAATGACTATTAAGACCCTAAGAAAAGTTGAGGAAATGCTCCTCTCGAAGGAAATGAGCATATCCTCGTGCTAGTCCTGCCACGATCCGTGCGTCTTGAGCTGTGGCACGGGCTCTTCGACCTCTGATCCGCTCGGATCTGCTGGAAGACGCTCGGCTCCATGAGCTGCGGTCCGCTCGTCTTGGCCGAAAGACGCTCGGATGTTGATGGTGGGAGACGCCCGGATCGTGTCTGGTCCGCTCGGATCCCTGGGCAGTCAGCTATTCTTCATTTTCTCCTTCACAATCCGCAAGGATAATTTTGGGGATGCAAGGATCCTTTCATTATTGCCCAACTCACTTTATTATCTACTTAGGCCTCTAGTATTGGTCTTCTCTTAGATGCTTGGTCATTAGGCGCGATCCATTTAGCTCCATTTCGCCTTGTAAATGCAAGGTTAGCAATCATTTCCTACCAAGAAGACAAAACCTCAAAGAATATGCAAAATGGGAAACTAAAGATAGTATATGACCCAATTATGTACTACAAAGCATAGGAACGACGCTAATTCGGGGACTAAATGTGCTCAAATATGGGTCACATCAAACATCCCTAAACCGAACCTTTGCTCGTCCCGAGTATAGAGGTGACTACGACTGGGACCTTTATTTAAACTAACCTACTAATATAGCCAATGTGAGACAATTAGCGGGTCTCACTCCGTCCCTTCAACTCACAACAAGACAACCATGAGGTAGGATGCCTTCTTGCAAGGCAAGGTGGGGCTTGCCAAAATGGCGATACATCCAAGCATTAAGTACACAAAAACAAGTAATGGATGCATCTACAAAAATGAATAGCCACTTTCCTCATCTAAGTGGCGGAAACTATCTACGCGGGAAGCAATCTAAGGGTACACACTCCATTATAGATACGGTTTCTTCAAGCTACTAAGCCTACGAGGATACCAATAAATCACCTCCAAGTTGTGTCAAGCTAGGGTACCTTTGTCCTCAATTGATAAATGCTTTTGTCAAGAGTAGACTCCTTATGGCGTTAGAAACACTGGAGTATCGCGGAATTCCCCTTCTTGCCTAGACAAGAAGAAGAGTCGTCCCCTCTCTACCGTGCACAAAAGTGGATTCGATGGAAAAGGGATCAATAAGTATTTTGAGTTTCATGTGGGAGTTTGCTTTTGTTGTTGTTATTCCCCCCAATTTCTTGTGGCATTTGACATTTGAGAACACTTTCTTTTTGCCATTTCTTGATGTTTGGCATTTGATGCTTGACAATTTCAACTTTTTTCCATTTTTCTTTTGAACATTTTCAAAGTCACCCCAATTAGTAACGAGAGTGCTTATATTTGAAGCATAGGAGTCTATTGTTGTACTCCTCTTTTCATTGATGCATTTTGCAAACTTTTTCATTTCTTTTCATTTCAATGCTTGAACTCAAATTTGATAATTTTTGTGCCCATTCTCTTTTTGTCGACAAAATGTGATGGATGTGGAAGATGGTTGCATGGTTTCAAGGGTCACCTTGGAATAAACGGTAGCTAAGGAGTTATCACACCACAAGGTACTCTTGACAATGCCTTAATCCATGGTCAAAGGATACTAGCATGACACATCCTAGGGTGTTTTAGAAGCATTCTAATGAGCAAAGTCTCAAGAAGAAAAAGTATTTACAAGGGCCTTATATACACTTGTCAAGTTTCCCAAATAGATGTTTTCACAAACTTTTTCCTAAATGCAACTACATGCCATGATGCAACTATCATTGATACAACCTAATGCATATGCTTCTACCAACTAGTATGTCATATAAACTACATGCAATTCCTATAATCACATTGTTTAATACCGCATCAATCAAAATAAAGCCACATAGTCATTAACATAAAGAGGAAAAAGGAGATTGGAAAGATCATACCATGCGGTCTTCATGATCCTCATGTGTCGGATGTGGTGTAGTCGATCAATGTGAAAAGGATGGACAAACAAACAAACAAGTATATACAATATATACAATACTACACTATAAAGGAATGAACATGTTTTTGGTTTTTTTTTTCAATTTTTTAAATGTTTATGGTTTTTGATCTTATGAAATGAAAGAACATATTTTTGTATTTTTCAAAAAATTTCAATTTTTATCATTTTTTGATTTAAAGGTCAAGTTAGAATTTCCCATCCCCACACTAGTATGGGCATTGTCCTCAATGGCCAATACGATAGGGAATTATGCAAGCTATATGAGAATGCATGATTTCTATACTAAATGCAAACTACATGACATATAAACAAGTGAATGTATTCTAAAATATACTACATGATGCATGAATTTTTTTTTTTTTTGGTTGGAGAGCATAATTTGAATTAACTCCCATTTCTTGTGCTTAAACTTCCCCAAACCAAATATGACACTATTGCTAGTGTAAAAATGGGGAAGTTCATGCACAAGTATGCTATACATGAAACTAGTTTGTCATTTTGGATTGTACAAGGTGGGAACAATATAAGACACCTCAATGAGAACGAGGTGGGAGTTCTCTAAGTGTTGCTAGGACTCAAAACCAATGATCAAGATTAAATTGAAATGATATAAAGACAAAGATAAAAGGAGGTGTAGAAAACTCACAATGGATTGTGGCATCCTCCAAAAGCTTGTCAAACCTAAATTGTCGCTCATGGCGACATCCTCATCACTATCATCGTCATCTTCATCTTCCTCATTATCATCATCATCATCTACCTCCATGGACCCGGAGGATTCACCATCATCACTTGAACTTTGAACCTCTTGTTCCTCATCTTCCTCACTCTCAACCACAATCTCCTTCCCCTTGGTAACTTCACCGCCCATGCTAGCATCTCTAGGAGCATTAGGAAAGAACACTTCCCAATCCGCCCAACTAGGCAAAAGACATGATGGATCAAGGAGTCCTTGCCTAGCTAAGTGTAGGAGGGGCGGATATTGAGCTCGGTAATCATTGACTCGGTCCTCATAAGCTTCCCTATGCATATGTTGCATCAATTGGGTTAAGTAATCGTTACCTACCTCAACATCTTTGGGTCGGAATTCTTGGCAGGTAAACGGATAGGGTGGAGTCACAATAGAGGAGGAGGAGGGCTCGGCAATAGCTTCCCTATGTTGTTGCATAATCAACTCGGCTTCATCGGAGAATGGAAGAAGATAGTTTGGACTTCGGATATTGAGTCGGCAAATCTTGTTGGGTAGAATAAAGGACTTAGCTTCCTTAGTGAGCTACTCATACTTCTTGTCAAGATTATTATTCTTGACCCAATGAAATTTGTAAATCATAGTGGCTAAATCAAGAAGTTTGCCTCCTTTAACCGGTGTGTATGTGTTGTCTTTGTTGAAATCCGGGTTAAAGTGTTTGGCTAACCATGTCACTAATCCTCCATTCACAATAAAAGCCGCTCCTTCTTTCCTATGGTCAATTGTAAGCCACCGATCAATTAGGAGTTGAAGTATGTTGTATTCCCGGGTGAACTTTTTGTTGACATTCATGGTGGATTCAAGGTAGATAAAGTCGAGTTCGGTAAAATGATTTGTGCCTTTCCTTGCAATTAAAGTGTTGCCCACAACCTTATGCCACACTCTTATGCCCGGATGGTTGACATAAAGAACACGACTCTCATGGAAGGATTCAAATTTCCTCCTTGTGATTGCTTTCCATAGAGGTGCGGGGTCATATTTCGAAGGCTTCTTCACATAAGTAGAATGGTGCTTAAGACCAAACACCTTGCCAAACTCTTCAAAAGACATTTTTCTATCCTTGTTTTCTAGGCCGAATTCAACATTTTTCCGAGTCTCTACCTTAGTGACTTTCAAAGAGCTTATAAATTACAAGGTAAGGGAAGGGTAAGTCAATTCTTGCATATCAAAGAGTGTATTCAACTTCATAGACTTGAAAAAATTCTTGGTCCTCTCAAGATCACCCAATTTGGCTAAAGCATCATGACATATAAATTTGGTAGGCAAAATTGTCTTTCTAGCAAGGGATATAAATGCTTTTCTATGAGAATCGCTTATGAAAGTTACCTTCGGATAATCTTACAATTGTTCAATGACCGGAGTAGGAGTAGCTTCCACCATAGGAGTAGTAACCTCTTGAATTTCCACCCTTGCTTGATGCACTACCATAGCCTTTGAGGCTAAAAGAGCTTGTTGCCTTTTTGAAAGATTTGATGTTGTGGGTGCCTTGTTTTCACCTTTAGTCCTTGCCATGTCTTCTTTTTTTCAAGATTGTATCAACAAAATAAAGCTTTGCTTGAATGCTTCTAGTCTCCTCAAGCTTCAATTAATCCCAAATAGATTATGGGGTTTTCGAATTTTGCCTTGAAACCCTAGAAATCGATTCAATCCTTAAGGATTTTGGTGTTTGTTTGGTGTTTTGTTGATGAAGGAGTAATTTTATTGTGTTTATGAGGAAGTTTGGGTTTGATTTTGGTGAATTTGGTTGAGGATTTTGAGTTTTGTTAATGAGGGGATTGAGGGTTTTGAGGGTTTTGGATGTGTGTTTGTGTTTTGAAAGAAAGAAATGAAATGGGGATGAGGATGAGGAGATTAATCCCGTGTTATAGCATTCAGCAGTAGGAGATAGGCGGACTCTTGTGAAGATGCCCGGATCCTTAGTTGAGAAATTTCTAACCCGTGCTGAGATGCGCGGATTAATATGGAGACGGGCGGATTTTGCAGGAGACGAGCGTCTTCTCTTGGGGACGCTCGGATTAATAGGCAGTGTGAAATTTCAGTTTTTGCACAGGTCAAGATGCGCAGATTTCTTCTGAGACGAGCGTCTTCAGGATTGAGACAGGCGTCTTCCTTGTGATCTGTCCAGATTTTAGAACAGTCTCAAAAGTTTAACTTCAGCTCTCCCAAGATGAGCGTCTTATAGCCAGGACACTCGGATCATGCCCAAGACAAGCGGGTTCCCTCTGGGACGCTCGGATCTTCTCCTGTACAGCACCCACGGGTTCAGTTCCACCAGCGGGGATTCATTTCCAATATCATTCTTCTTCATTCCTTTGTTCATCATTGTGGGTGCACTATGAAGGCTCGGATAGCCTAGGCAATTGTTATCCCCACACAAAATCAAACACTACACATCAAAGCACATTAAAATCCCTCCCTCACTTTCTCTCATAATGAAAATCTTGATCAAAGTATGAAATTGCATATCCAAAATTGACAAAAATGCAATACAAGAAGTAAAATGCAAGTTAAGGGTTAGAATATTTACAAATGGTGGTTTATGGAGGACTCCACCAAACTCTCACTTTTAAATGATATGTCAAGGGTGCATAGCCAAGGTGTTTTTGATGTTGCTCAACACTTTGTAGAAGTAGTCGAAGGCTTGTTCATTTTCATTGTAAATATCTTCAATAGACCTTTGCACATTGTGTTCTTCATGGTGATGACCCATGTCAAGGTGATGACATGGATCAACAAAGCTTTGGTCTAAGGTCATAGCATTGCTAATATAGGGGTTGACTAATCCTTCAAATCGTCATCCCATAGACCATATACTTCACTAGCTTGCTTCCCTATGGTGTCATGAGTTGACAAAAGCAACTCCTCTTTCTTGTTGTCATGGACAATGAGGCCTTCTTCTTCTCTTATCATGATTGGTGGTGAGCTATTCAAGCTCTCATTGTTTTGAAAATTTCTTGCTCTCCGGATAGAGCATTTTGAAGAGTATCCACTTTCTTCTTCCATATGGGTGGTGATTCTTTACCCATAGCTTGATCTTTGCATTGAGATGCCAACTTCTTCCTATCATTTTCTTGGCTATAGTGATCAATCTTGAAACACGGCTCATGTAGTCGGGGAGCTCTCATTGTCTTATCAAGATTAAAAGTGATCGTCTCATCTCCCACTTCAAGTGTGAGCTCTCCATGCTTCACATCAATCACCGCTCCCGCGGTATGTAAGAATGGTCTTCCTAAAATGATAGGAATGTTGGAATCTTCCTCCATGTCAACAATAACAAAGTCCACCGGGATGAAGAACTTGCCAATTCTTACGGGCACATCCTCCCATAATCCTAAAGGTGTCTTCGTTGATCGATCCGCCATTTGAAGCGTAATATTGGTGCATTTAAGTTCTCCCATTCCTAGCCTTTTGCACACCGAGTATGGCATGACACTCACACTTGCTCCAAGGTCACATAATGCTTTGTTGATTGTGGTGTCGCCAATGGTGCAATTAATAGAGAAGCTTCCCGGATCTTTAAGCTTTGGAGGTAAACTTCCTTGTAGAATAGCACTACTCACTTTAGTGAATGCAATAGTCTCTAGCTTCCGGATGGATTTCTTTTTGGTAAGAATGTCTTTCATGTATTTTGCATAGGCCGGAACATGATTGATCAATTCCGTGAATGGAATTGAGACTTTTAAGTTCTTCACAATCTCCATGAACTTTCCAAGTTATTCATCAAGCTTAGGCTTAGCTTGACGACTTGGGAATGGAAGTCTAATCACAATAGGCTCTATCTCTTTAGCCTTCTCTTTATTCTTCTTCTTTGAAATCTTCATTGGTGGTGGGTTCTTCTTCTTTAGAGTTCTCCACAACTTTGTGCTTGTCAGTAGAATTCACAACATCTTCATCAATGGGCCTCTTCGGCTCTTCATACCTTGTACCACTTCTCAAATGGATGGCACTCACCGTTTCATGTCTTGGGGGATTACTTTGAGATGGTAATTGCCCCTTTTGTCTTTGGGAGTTAGAAGATGCTAATTGAGTCATTTGAGTTTCTAGCATCTTGGTGTGGGCTAGTATGTTTTTGATGGTGATATCTTTGGCTTGGCTATCTTTTTGCATTTGGGTGAAAAATTCTTGTTGGTTCTTTTGCATTTGGAGGACCGCTTTTTGAACATCAAAGCCTTGGTCATTTGGTTGATTGTATGAAGGTTGATTTTGAAAACTTTGGCTTTGGTTGTAAAAGGGTCTTTGAGCTTGACTTCTCATTGGAGGTGGGGTGTACGTTGGTTGAGGGTTTTGAACATTTTGGCTTTTGTATGAAAGATTTGGATGGAATTTGGTATTCTCATTGTAATAGTTGGAATAAGGGGTACCACTCTTATATGCTTGGAAAGCATTCACTTTTTCCCCTACATTCACTTTGGTCATGTCCTAAAGTTCCACAACTCTCGCATACTCCACTGGGAATTGAGGATGATGCCACCATAGCATTAACATGTTGTCTAGGTGATTTGGAAGCTTCATCAAGCTTAGCCATAGCCTTCTCAAACTTCAAATCGATGGTGTCAATATGAGCACTTAGTTGAGCACCTAATTTAGTGATGGAATCTACCTCATGTTTTCCTCCTCTAGTAGCCTTTCGAGGTCTACTATATTGTGAATTATGAACTGCCATCTCTTCGATTTTGGCCCATGTTTGATTGTCATCAACTTCGGTAAACATACCATAGGATCCCATATTGAGGATGTTGCGGGAGTCTTCATATAGACCGTTCCAAAATTGTTGCACAAGGAACCACTCACTAAGTCCATGGTGTGGACAAGAACGACAAGTGTCCTTAAATATCTCCCATGCTTCATACAATGATTCCTCGTACCTTTGCTTGAACCCAGTGATTTGGGCTCTCAACATATTGGTCTTCTCCGGAAGATAGAATTTCTTGTAAAAAGCAAGTGCTAACTTCTTCCATGAGTCAATACCAAGGGTAGCCTTGTCTAGGCTCTTCAACCATTGCTTTGCGGCACCAATCAGAGAAAAAGCGAATAATACCCATCGGATTTGGTCTTGAGTAACCCCGGTTTGAGAAATCGCATCACAATAGTCACAAAAAGTCTCCATATATGAGTGAGGGTCTTCACTGGGCATCCCTCCAAATTAACTTCTCTCAACTAGTTGTATGAATGCGGATTTCGCAATGAAATTACCGGTTAGGTGTTGTGGTGTAGGAGTACCATGTGGTAGGTTCTCCTCGGTTGGTACGGAATGTGATGAAAATTTAGGCATTGTGGGTTGATTTTGTGGTCGGTTTTTTATTGGGTTGTCCTCTCCTTCTCTTGCAAAAGGGTTGGTAAACTCAATGTTATTTGGTTGAATGTCCACAATCTCTCCAATACCTCTCAAAGTACCTCTAGCAACTCTTCTATTGTTGGTTAAGGTTCTTTTAATTTCAAGGTCAATAGGTAATGAATTACCTTGTGATCTCCTAGTCATGCAAAACATCAAACAACTCGAAAACGATTAGAACAACCTTGAGGATATTGACTTCCCCAAGGTGAAGAAAGACACAACTAAAAACAATTAATGAAAATCAAATCAATTTAACAGTGTCCCCGACAACAGCGCCATTTTTGGTCTGGTTCAAACTCGTCGTCAAAAGCTACCAACCAAAACAATATTTATAACTTCACAAACTACTCTTAGCAAAGAGGCAAGTAAAGGTCGGATCCCAAGGGACGGGTATTGATGTAGGATTTTTAATTGTAAATGGTCGTGTCTTAGGGTGTCACAATTTGGGTTGAGATGAGATTGGTCTAAACTAATTAACAAGATAAAAGTAAAGTAATGGAAGCAAGAAAGGTAATTAAAATGAGATGTAAACAATTGATTAAAAGCACTAGGGTGTCATGGGTTCATAGGGGATTCATGGGAGTTGATCATACAAACATGTTCTCAAATATATAGCAAGCACTTATTGTTGTGATGCGATCGAGTTGGTGTATAAGCTTACAATCCCTAAGAAGGTTTGGGTCCCGGAGCCGAATCGATTAGATTGTACAACACTTACAAGTCGACTTAATCCTTCCTATCCAACTATGCATGGTCTAGTGAGGCTCGAGTTGATGTATAAGCTTACAAGCCTCATTGAAGAGATAAGTGATGGGTAAAAAATGCAAGGATTCATAGGCTCGCATTTCATCAAACATAACATGTGCATAAGTTGAAATCACAACAAGCAAGCAAAATTGCTTCCCCTACTTCCCCATTAACACTAGCTACGAGACTACTCACTCATTATCAAATTCAACAAGCTAATAAGATTGTCGATCAAACTAACAAGGCTAAACATGATGAATAAATGAACGTAATTAAAAATAATTAAAACAAGGGTTAAGAGAATTATACCTATAAAGATGATTCCAAATAATAATGCAAAGAATAATAGAAGTACTTGATAATTGATGGAAGGTTGTCAATCTCCCAAATAAACCCAAATAATCTTCTAATTACCCAAAATAAAGGAAGAACAATCGCAAACTTAAGGAAAGATTAAGATGTGATTAATATTGATAACTTGTATTACAACTAAATTAGGACTAATTTGAGAGTATTAGGATGAGATTACAACTTGATTAGAACTTAATTCAAGCTTCTTTTATAATCTAGGTAGTACAATGGGGTATTTATACTAAAGATTAGGTACAAAGGTTAGGGTTACTAAGGGCTTATATGACTATTAAGACCTTAATAAAAGTTGAGGAAATGCTCCTCTCGAAGGAAATGAGCATATCCTCGTGCTAGTCTTCCACGATCCATGCGTCTTGAGCTGTGGCACGGGCTCTCTGGCCTCTGATCCGCTCGGATCCGCTGGAAGACGCTCGGCTCCATGAGCTGCGATCCGCTCGTCATGGTCGAAAGACGCCCAGATGTTGATAGCGGGTGACGCCCGGATCGTGTCTGGTCCGCTCGGATCCGTGGGCAGTCAGCATTGCCCAATTCACTTTATTATCTACTTAGGCCTCTAGTATTGGTCTTCTCTTAGATGCTTGGTCATTAGGTGCGATCCATTTAGCTCCATTTCGCCTTGTAATTGCAAGGTTAGTAATCCTTTCCTACCAAGGAGACAAAACCTCAACGAATATGCAAAATGGGAAGCTAAAGATAGTAAATGACCCAATTATGTACTATAAAGCATAGGACCGAGACTAATTCGGGGACTAAATGTGCTCATTTATGAGTCACATCAGTTTTAAAGGGCATCCGAGCAAAGAAAAAAGGAAAAGACAAGCAAGCCTAAGGAGGCTCTTCAAGGGAAGCTAGAGTAGCTGCCCATAGTAGAAGACCTATGGAAGCTTAGCCTATATAATGATAGTCTTCGTTTTATTTTTGTATTTTGAACTTGTTGTTTTAGAACTCTTTTAATTTCCTAGTTGGACATGGAAATTAGTTTATTTCCTTTTGTTTTCAAGAACAAGAAGTTTTATTTGAATTTTAGTGGCTTGGTTTGCAACCCAAGTCACTCGGTTTATGGAAATTTTCGTTCTAAAACTTGTCATTATACACCTTTCATATCAAAACGTAAATTATGTTGACTTAATTTAATCATAAAAGAATTACAACGATGGGATCATTGTAATTAAGTTCATAAGTCATAAATTTAATTCTCACTTATACTTTTGTGACTTAATGTCACATCTTATTTGATATAAGAAAGAATGATTATAAAGTCAAAAAGAGTTATTTTGAACTCTAAAAGGGGAAATTTTATAAGCCAATTGGCTACACCACTTATAAGACTCCATACGAGATATGGGAGGGCTTAAGACCTCAAGATTGTATACAACATTGATATAAGTTGAATTGAGTTATCGAACTCACTTTTGAGGATTTGCGATCCAAAACGGACACGTTATTTTAAACGAAAGGTCAACCTGGAGATACCTAAAATAGCAAGTCTATTTAACAAATGACATGGATCAGATTCGCATATTAGATGTGTAGGGATTCATTAATCTCATTTGTATACATATTGAATATGTGAATAATTAATTTAGTCATAAAATTAATATAAGATCTTATGCATGCAAAACAACCACAAGAGTAAAGAATAAAGATTCCTTACATTTGATATTTCGGAAATATGGGCACTAGTAAGGTCACCTACCTTATCTAGTTCTTGAGCTTTCCTTATGGATGAACAAGATTCAAGTGTGGAATCTATCCTCAAGGATTGTACCAAGGTAATCCCTCTCAATACATTCACTAATCTATTACTAGAAATTAGTAGATGTTCCTTTAAATATTACTAATATAAACTATTATTACTACTAGTAATTAGATCTTAATATTAGTATAGAAATGATGTTAATATTTATTCTTTCTCTCACAAAACAATTTTTAGAGAACTAACATTTTTCTCACACTAGAATGAATTTTGCAATTGGAAAAACTCTAATAGTAGAGAGAGGTGAAAGGGGGCCGGGTAGATCAAGGGAAACAAGGCCAATCCTTGCTTATGTTTTTCCTCAATTGTTCTTCACAAGACAACCTAAAGTGACCAATCCCTTAACCATGCATTATGGGGTTGTCTCTAGCATTTAAACTTAAAGCATAAATGTCTCCCATCCATATAGAAAAACCGGTTTCTATATGTAACATGGAATCCATTTTAAGTTTGTAATTTGGTCATTTGTAACTTGTGACAAATGTGACATGTTACTAGACATGTATCAATGTAATGCATTTTTTAACTTATTAAAAATCATTACATACAAAATAAATAATACAATTGGTAATACATGATTACTCATACGTAAAATGGACCATATAATTATTATTCACAACACCTTGTGATAATAATACATTATTCATTCTAATTATAGTTTCATAAACAATAAAACATCATCTAATTTAAAGGATTAATTAACTTGTATCATCATACAATTAATTAATTTATCAATTGAGACAGTTACCCTAAAGGTATGACCTTAAGGATCAACTGATCACCACCGTCACACGACAGTAATGCAACCATTACCGATAAATATGGATCAGTTGATAATAAAGTATAACTTTCCCTCATGTATTCTTATCATGAGATTTAAACACGTGAACGCATTATTGTCGAGGCACATACTCCAACAATCTCCCACTTGTCCAAGACAAGTGTGCGTCACCAATTCTCTTGTCCTATTACTATCTCCCACTCAATACAAGGTGTCTTGCAGGTCGTACTTGCATTTGATCATATCATGAGTGGTTTTCTCAATCTGGAGAATAACTGTCTGACCGGAATTATCTACCATAGATACTTTCCGAGCGTGGCCATGCATTTCTAGTTCATTGCTTCTCGAGTGGCCTTGAGATATAAGATAACCCTGACGGGGATGGACAATTCCTATTGCACTCTTCCCTTCGATTAGCCACAGCTCATCATGACCCAAAACATGTCCATAAGACCCCAATTACGAAGGTCGCCAAACATAAATCAAAGTCACTCTAAAACTGTGCCATCTTAGGCGAACAGTCATTATTAAAAGAATCGACTCATAAGAATATCATAGTAGCTCTCGCCACGACCAGGCTATTAAAATTGCCAGAACTCTATAAGCGGTCATAAACCCGACAGAGTGTCCCTCACAGTCGGCCTATGTGATCGAGTAGTCGTCTCTTATGACTCTATGGTACTTGAACTTCCCATCAACCGTATCACACTCTAGTTACTTTAAGACGTCACCTCATGTAAGTAACTATGGGCGATTACTATGTCAATCTAGTTCACTTTAATGGGGTTCAATATTGTCTAAACAACCCATTTGGATATGACAAAGTAATAAAAATTAAATTTAAAAAAACAAATGCGATTATTCTATATGAGCAAATAAAACAACTTTTTATTTCATATCAAATAGTCTAGTACAAACTGGGCATACGTTTAAGCCCCATGGATACAGCATGTCCATCATGTTTAGCCTGCGATAAAGGCTTGGTGAGCGGATCAGCCAAGTTATCATCCGTCCCAACCTTACAAATCGCAATTTCCTTTCTTTCAATAAAATCTCTAATAATATGAAATTTTCTGAGTACATGTCTAGATTTATTACTAGACTTTGGCTCTCTAGCTTGGAAGATAGTTCCATTGTTGTCACAATAGAGAGTAATGGGATCCTTGGCGGTAGGAACTACTTTTAGCCCTTCCACGAATTGCCTAATCCATACAGCTTCCTTGGCAGCTTCTGATGCTGCAACGTACTCAGCCTCCGTAGTAGAATCCGCAATCAGGGCTTCCTTGAAGCTTCTCCAGCTGACGGTACCACCATTGAGCATATACACAAATCCACCTTGTGATTTCATGTCATCTCTGTCTGTTTGAAAGCTTGAGTCTGTGTAACCCTTAACACATAGCTCGGAGTCTCCTCCAAACACTAAGATAGAATCCTTAGTCCTTCGCAAGTACTTGAGGATATTCTTAACAGCTATCCAGTGACTCTCATCTGGATTCTCTTGATATCTACATGTCATGCTTAAAGCATATGAGACATCTGGACGAGTGCATATCATGGCATACATGATTGATCCAACAGCGGAAGCATAGGGAATCAATTTCATGCGTTCAACATCTTCGGGTTCGGAGGGCGATTGAGACTTACTCAAAATGATTCCACTACCCATAGGAATTAAGCCTCTCTTAGACTTATCCATGCTGAAGCGTCGAAGAATCTTGTCAATGTAAGATTCTTGACTCAATGCCAATATCCTTTTGGGTCTATCTCTATAGATCCGGATACCTAGTATGCATTGTGCTTCTCCTAAATCCTTCATTTGAAAATAATTTCCCAAATACTCCTTGACGGAGGATAACATTGGAATGTCATTTCCAATAAGTTGTATGTTATCCACATAGAATATTAGAAACACAACATTGCTCCCACTGAACTTCATGAATAAAGATGGTTCCTCAACCCTTCGAGTAAAACCATTTTCTCTTATAACATGATTGAATCGATGATTACAGCTTCTAGATGCTTGCTTAAGACCATAAATGGATCTCTTAAACTTGCACACTTTGTTACGATTTTTAGGATCTACAAAACCTTCAGGTTGCATCATGTACACCTCTTCTTCTAAATGCCCATTTAGAAAAGCGGTCTTTACATCTATTTGCCATATTTCATAGTCATGAAATGCAGCAATCGCTAACAATATCCGAATGGATCTAAGCATGGCTACAGGGGCAAAGATTTCATCATAGTGAAGACCCTGAACTTGGGTAAAACCCTTTGCAACTAGCCTAGCTTTGTAGACATCATCATGTCCTTCTATGCCATTCTTTACTTTGAAGATCCATTTGCATTGAAGAGGTCTCACCCGTTTAGGCAAATCCACAAAGTTCCAAACTTGATTTTCATGCATAGAACTAATTTCGGATCTCATGGCTTCAAGCCATAAAGCTGAATTTGGACTAGAGATTGTAGCTTTGTAGGTGGCGGGTTCGTCACTTTCAAGAAGTCACACATCAAAACTCTCATCCTCTTGGATAAGTCCAACATATCTATCAGGATGTTGAGAAACTCGACCCGACCTCCTCGGTTGAGGAATGATAACAGAATTAGACGACGAAGGAACGTCTTCTTGCGTCTCTATTTCGGTTTGTGGCTCTTGAACTTCATCAAGTTCAAAATTTCTCCTACTCTGTCTCTTAGAAATAAACTCACTTTCTAAGAAGACAGCCTCACTAGACACAAACACTTTGTGTTCTTGAGGTTTGTAGAAGTAATATCCTCGGGAGGTAATGGGGTAACCTATAAATGTTGGAGCTAGTGTCCTCCACAGTTAGTGTGATAACGTGTATAAATCTCTTATAGGTTCACAGGGTATACTTAGTATTTTTATCAGTTGATTAACGTTTACTAATAACGGTTGGCTTGCTAGAAGTTTGACGTTATTATCATACTGATGGCGGTGATCAACTGGTCCCTAAAAGTCACACCTAAAGGATGTGTTTGAGAGATGTGATTATGGAAATGTAATCACATTGATGCCTTATATGACTAAAAGGTTAGTCCATGTTTTTGACTAAACAGTTAGTCAATGTGATGATGAGACGATTATTTAATTCAATTAAATAATATTAGCTGAGACGAATTAACTGTCAATTCGTAAATTGAATATAATATGTTATATTTAACTAATATATATAATGTTAGCTTAAACAAATTAAGATGTTAATTCGTAATTAAACGTAACCAGTTATATTTAATTAGCTAATTATAAATATGTTATATTTATAGTTAATGTATATATATATATATACGATATTGTCATAATAAAATGTTGACAGACCGGTATTATTAAATCGACTACAAACTGTTGTGTGTGGACTTATTAATACGTGGCGACATAAATGACAATTGATAATTATACACATTTTATACAATATGATAACAACCTAAAATAAGAAGATTTTTCTCTTTATTTGGTTGGAATTCACACGGTTTAAGGAAGAAAAAAAGGAGAAAAATATCTTCCCTATTCCTCTCCCTTTTGCACGGTTAAAAGAGGATAGAGGGGATCATTTTTCTCACTTGATTTTTGACCAAAAAACACTCTCATCAAAACCCTAAAAACTACTCTAAAATTATTAGAAATTAGGGTTTTCTTTCTAGCAAGAAAGAGGCATTTCTCGGAGCTTCTTGGGTGCAACGATTAAGAGAATATCGATCTCGATATTTGTTCTTAGGCCAAATTGCTAGGACTGGAGGTTAATTCTAATCTCTATTCTTTTGTTTATGCAATTTCGTTTATGACTCGTTATTTCATATTTCATAATTTCGTTATAATCCGAATTTTCTTGATGAAATATACCGATATTTCCCACAAGTGGTATCAGAGCATAGGCCACGAAATTATTTTATATGATATTCATAAATGGATTGAAACAAAAAAAAATTGAAATTTTTTTTTTTCGGCCGCACCATTTTTTTGCCGAGAGTTTTTTTTTTTTTTTTTTTTGATTCCTTATTTCCATTTTGATTTATTGATATTGTTGTTTTAATATGTTAAGATGATAATATGATAAATTTGTAGATGTTTTGATTTAATAAGAATTAAATTGAAATGTAAATGGAAATTGTTTCTGATTGATGATATTCATTTTTTTTTTTTTTGCTATATAGTTTTGGCATACATGGTTTTAAATTGTTGTTTAGAATCATGATTCATTAATTTAATAATGTTCAAATCAATTGTGATGAATCAAATATTCGGATAATCGATTTAATCATAATTTAGATATTCATTTTAAGAGGTTAAATTGAATCATCTAGTTTGGATCTATGTTTAAATTAAATGTTGATGATTATGCCAATCTTGTTCTAGTAGCAACATTAAACAAATTTGTTCATATTAAAAGGGTTGTTTTCGAAAAGAAAAAAAAAACTGTTTTTTTTTCGAAATTTTGGGCAAAATGCCGAAAGCCATAATAATAAAAAAAAAAAAAAAAAAACCTGTTTTTCGTTTTTTTTTTTGGGAATGCCGAGAGCTGTTAAATAAATAAAAAAATCTGTTTTTCGTTTTTGTTTTGGCCAATAATCTTTATACATTAAATCTATAATGTATGATTGTTTGTTGTGAAAAAGTTCACAAATTTTAGATACCCAATTATTTTAAAGTGGTTTAAAATAATGTTGGATTAATTCATATTACAAGTTAATGTGTATTAAAATTGGAATTATTGTGAGTAATTGAGGAATTGTCACATAATTTTGATCATTTTAGAAATAGGTGGTTTGGATAAATTACTCTACATAATTAAGGAATTATGTCTTGAATGATTAATTTATAGTTGACGCATTTTATTTAGTTGTATGAATTGTTGAATGGTTTATTTACGTTTTTTTTTTTGCAATCGGTTGTAATTTTGTATTAACTAGTGTGGTCTTAGTTGATTATGTTTTCGTAATGAAGGAAACATAATCTTGATGTAATTATGAGATCTCGAATCTCCTTTGGCTTTCATTAGTATTATGTTTTTGAAATTAGAATGTAAATAGGTTTATTTTGTAATTTATTAATTGTAATTTTGAGAAGACTAAAGATGGAGATTAGATTGCTCACTCCCGCTACATGGACCAAGATGGAACATCAAGTAAAGCTTCTTGGGTCCTAGGAAGGATTCCAAAGTTGTATTTATGTTCACTTTGGTAGATAGGCCACACTAGGACTTTGTTTTTGTTTTCGTTTTTTCCATTCTCGTTGCTTTTCTTCGCTTGATAATTAGTGCATCATATTCCGCCTAAACCAAACCAACTACTTATATGCATGAAATTTGACTCATATAGTTTGGATGTTATTTATCATGGACATAAAGATGTCACACAATTTTAAGCCATCATCTTAGTTTATTCATTCTCGAATGCTAGATATTAGTTCACTTAAAATGAATTAAAATAAAGTTGATGGGATCTTCCTCTAAAACTAAAATTGAGACTAGTCTTTATAGGCCAAACAACTATGAATCCCTTCTTCATCGGTAGGCATATAGGATCTTACTCTCCATGTGACCCCTTCTACGTTGGGTAAGTAGTTTGTGTTGACTTATTTTACCTCAACATTATAATCCGAAGAGTTTCTCGTGATTATGATGGACTATAGATAAAATTTACAAAAAATTATCAACCAAGAATTCTAATAGTAGAATTAGCCAAGAGGTTGGCTTATCAATTTACAGATAATTGAGTCTTGGGATCATTATATAATTCTTGAGGGAGGTCAATTGTATAAATGCTTGAGTCTTCGCATTATAACAGTTTTTGCATTAGACTTAAATCATAACGATGAGTATGCTTATTATATTTTTCTTCTTCTTTTCGTAGTGTAGAATTCGATTTATATTGATAATACTGCTTACAACAAATGGCTGGAAATAATGATATCCCTATGCCAAGTGCCACACTTGCACGCGAGTCCTGGCTCAAAACTTTCATGGACCACATGAATCAGTCCACACGACTAAAGAATGACGGGTCCAACTTTGTGGACTGGGAGGCATCATTAAGGAATGTTGCCATTGCTGACGGTAAGCTCAAGTACTTAACTGAGCCAATACCGCCAAACCCAGGCCCCAATGTAAGAGCTAACGAGTCACTTTCTTATAGTGACTTTGTCATGGAAGCAAGTGCGATAAAGAACGTAATCATTTTTGCAATGGAAACCAATTTGCAAAGACGCTTCATTGCCCAAGGTGCAAACAAGATTTTCACCACGCTCACTAATGAGTTCTCAAAAGCACCGAGAATCGTTACTTATGAGCACACCTGTCGCTTCTTTGAGGCGAAACTCCAGAAGGGCCAACCGGTTAGCCCACACATTCTTAACATGATTGAGAATGTCGAGAAACTGGAGGCACTTGATTGCAAAATCAGAGAGAGCATAGTCATTGACCGTATGCTTCATTCACTTCATGATGGTTTTGCCCTTTTCAGGGCAAATTACTACATGAATGATATGAAGAAAAGTCCTAATGAGCTACACTCACTTCTCGTACAGACCGAGAAGGATATGAAATTGAGTGGGAGCATTAAGCAAGATGTTCTCATGATTTCCAACAAGAATAAGGGTAAGGGCAAAGCTCACGGCGACCTAACTGTAGGAAAGCCAAAGTTTAAGAAGTCAGGAATCGGTAAGAGTGGGCCTGGTGAGACTAGTGGCTCACAAGGCAAAGAAAAGAGAAAGGGCGGTAACGTTGAGTGCCACCATTGTCACAAGACTGGGCATTGGAGGAGGAACTGTCCCGTGTACCGTGAGGACATAAAAGCAGGCCGCGTCACTCCTGTTGGTATGTCATCTTATATTCATATGATTGAGATTAACCGTGCAAGTTTCGGAACTTGGGTACTTGATACTGGTTGTGGTTCTCATCTGTGTAATCATTTGCAGGGCCTAAAAAACATCACACCCCTCGCAAAGGGTGATGTGGACCTGCGAGTCGGGAATGGAGCAAGAGTTGCTGCAGTCTCAATGGGAACATACGTAATCCATCTCCCGAGTGGTTTTGAGTTATATTTATATAACTCTTACTATCTACCCAGTTTATCTAAGAATATTATTTTTGTTTCCGTACTTGATAAAGACGGTTTTTCATTTTCAATAAAGGACAATAGCTGTATTTTCTCTTTTAGTGAAATGGTTTATGGCAAAGCAGTTTCCATGAATGGAATTTATATCTTAGATCAAACCACAGATATATTACATGTGAATAATAAGAAATTAAAGGTTGGTGACAAAGATCAAACTTATCTATGGCATTGTCGAATGGGACACATAAATGAAAAACGTGTAAAGAAACTCATTGAGAGTGGGATTATCTCCACATTTGATTTCTCATCATTTGGCATGTGTGAATCATGTCTTATCGGCAAAATGACTCGAATTTCCTTCAAAGTGTTGGAATGCGCGCTAATGACCTATTAGGACTCATACATACTGATGTATGTGGACCTATGTCAATCACCGCAAGAGACGGCTATAGATATTTTATCACTTTCACGGATGATTTGAATAGATACGGATATGTCTACTTAATGAAGCATAAAAGTGAGTCTTTTGAAAAATTCAAGGAATACCAGAATAAGGTTGAGAACCAACTGGGTAGAAAGGTTAAAGCACTCCGTTCAGATCGTGGTGGCGAATATTTTTTAAATGAGTTTGATCAACACCTTAAAGACTGTGGAATAGTTTTACAGTTAACTCCACCTGGAACACCTCAATTAAATGGTGTGTCCGAACGGAGAAATCGAACACTACTTGATATGGTTCGATCCATGATGAGTCACATGGTAGTACCTGATTAATTATGGGGTTTTTCTCTTTTGTCAGCTGCTCTTATACTTAACCGAAGTCCGTCTAAAGCTGTCGACAAGACTCCGTATGAAATATGGAAGGGAACAGTCCCTAACTTGTCCTTTATTTGGGTTTGGGGCTGCGAGGCTTATGTCAAGTGGAGACACGAGGATAAGCTCGGCCCGCGATCGGTCAAGACATACTTTATTGGTTATCCAAAAGGAATGTTTGGTCATTACTTCTATTCGCCTACCGAACATCGAGTTTTTGTTGCAGCTAGTGCAAAGTTCTTAGAGAAAGAATTTCTCGAGAACAAGTCAAGTAATAGAACCTTCGAGCTATCGGAGATTTAAGAACCAACAACCGAGGAACAGATGGAGGAAGAAGTTCCTTCAACTAATGATACGGTTAACATTCCTCAGGAACCTAGGAGGTCGGGTAAAGTCTCTAATCCTCCAGACAGATACATTGGTATGGTCGAGGAAAATGACGTTTTGCTCCTAGAGAGTAATGAACCCGCTACCTATAAAGGTGCCATGCCCTGTTCCGACTCTAAGCTATGGCTTGAAGCCATGCGATCCGACATGGACTTCATGTATGAGAATGACGTGTGGGATCTTGTTGATTTACCTAACAAGGTACGACCTCTTCAGTGCAAATGGCTTTACAAAATAAAGCATTCTGTAGAAGGGCAACCAGATACCTATAAGTGTTGGGGTTGGTGTCCTTAACAGTTAGTGCAAGGACTTACAAACCTCTAAAAGGATCAAAGGGCATACTTTGGTATTATTATCAGTTGATCCACGTTTATCAATAACGGTTGGCTTGCTAGATAAGTTTGACGTTATTGTCATACAGATGGCGGTGATCAACTGGTCCCTAAAAGTCACACCTATAGGACACGTTCGAGAGACGTGACCGTATGAAAATACAGTCATGTAGATGCCAAATTTGACTAACCAGTTAGTCCGAGTTATTTGACTAGTAATTAGTCGAATATGTGATGTTGAGATATTATATTTAATACGGATTAAATATCATGGGCTAAGGCGAATTAACCAGTTAATTCGTAAAATTAAATATAAACGAGTTATATTTAATTAATGTATATTGAATATAATTATACAATACTGTTTTGTCGGACACGAATTAATAATTCAGCTAGCCCGTATTTTTAGCTGATGCCTTAATTTCCGATAACCGATAATGTGATTTATAATTAAACCGCGTCGTATACACTTAGCGAGCTATGGACCGGATCACGAGTTTAAGTGAAGAGGAAATGGAAAGCCCATTTCTCTCTTACTCACTCGGTTTGGCCGAATGATACAAAGAGGGAGTCCCTCCTCTTTGTAACCTAATCATCATTTGAAACAAAAATTAGGGTTTCGAAGAGCATTCTTCTCTGTAGAAACCGAGATCTCACATCTCAAGCAAACTCACATCAGTTCTCCCAATATTGCAAGGCAATCGGAGAACACGTTCTAGCACAAGGGCATATCTCGGACAAGGTCTTGGGTGCAACAATTAGGAGGAAATCTCGTTTGATTTCTGTTCTTTACGCCGCACTATAAGGACCCGAGGTTGATTCTAATTCCTTATCGTTTCTATATTGTATTTATGTTTTATGACGATATTCGCATGTTAAATTTACGTTATAGTCCTAAATTTAAAGGGTAGTATACGGATATTAACTCACAAGTGGTTTCAGAGCGAGGCCACGTGAATTTTTCCATGTGTTTTTCATAAAACTATCTTGAAACGATTTTTGTTTTGTCTAAAATTCCGTGCGGCTGCGGTAATTCTCACAGATTTTTTTTTTTATTATTGCTGCGTTTTTGTTGCATTGGGAACCGTGTCCTGTTTACACGGTTGATCTTGTTGTTGTTTTGTATCGAAAACCGCATCGTAGTGACATGTTTTACACGGGTCATTTTCGTTTTGATATTATGCATATTGTTATTTTACACGATCATTATAACAATATGTTAATGTCTAGCATCTTGTAGTTTTGTTTTCAATCAGTTTTGATCAAAATAACGTTTGTTTTGTCTCGCCAAAACTGTTTCACGAGGGTTTGAAGTTTTCAGAGGTTTTTGCACTCGATCGACCAAGTTTTTAATCGATCGAGTGGTTTTTCTGACAAGTTTTTACTCGATCGAGTCCTTGTTGTACTCGATCGACTTGCTTTTAAAACCCCTTTGCTCGATCGAGGAGTCCTCGTACTCGATCGAGCAAGATGTCTTGATATAAGTCCTCGATCGACCACCAGTCCTGTCGATCGAGTACCTCCTGATTAGCATACCTCTCGATCGACTTGCGATTCGATCGATCGAGCCCTCTGTCCTCGATCGAGCACTTATGTCCCCTGGATCGAGGGATTTCGTCTTTGATGACTTTGAAAATTTGTTTCTTTTGATTTAAATTTTCTTTTGGCTTCAATATGTACTTTATACGGATATAGTACACTCGCTATGATTGTGAAACGGTTCACCACGTACCATTAAGTTATTTTAAAGCATACTTAAAGTAACGGATTGTAATGGATTAAAATTGAATGATAGAAGCGGTTTTATCACATGAATTTTAATCATTAAAAGGTGGTTTGGATAAATTTAACATAATTACGGAATTATGTCACGAATGAATTTGTTTTTAGTTGATGCATTTTCATTTATCGTTAATTATGAATGCCGTGAATGCTTTATATTACGTATTTATTTATTTTTACAATCAGTTGTAACTTAGTGTGGCCTTAGTAGAACGTGTTACCGTAATGATGGAACACGGTCTTGGTTGTATTTTGAGATCTCGTATCTCGGTTTTGGATTTTTCACTTGTAATTACAGTTTTTAATTAGAATGTAATTAGGTTTATATTTTGTAATTTTAATTGTAATTTTTGAGAAGACCAAAGACGGAGACCAGATGCTCACTCCCGCTACCTGGATCAAGATGGAACAACAAGACAAGCTTCTTGGGTCCAACGGTGGATTCCAAAGTTGTATTTTGTTCTTTTTATTAGGATAGGCCACACTAGGAAATTTTATTTACGTATTGCATTCATTTATTTAATTTATCGTAACGATAGTATGCATCATATTCCGCCTAAAAACCAAACCACCTAATAATTGCATGAAAACTGACACATATAGAGGTCACGAGTTAGTTTTCCTTGACATTCGTATGTCACACGTTTTTTAAGCCATCATCCAAATAAATTCATTCACGACAGACGCTAGTTATTCGTTCACTTAAAATGAATTATAATTTAGTTGATGGGATCTTCCTCGTATAAACAAAAATTGAGAACGGTCTTTATAGGTCAAACTCCAATGAGTCCCTTCTTCGTCGGTAGGCATAATATGACCCCTTCTACGTCGGGTAAGTTGGAACCGATTGACCTATTTTATCTCAACACTATGGTCACTCGTACGATCCTGTGACTATGGTGGACTATAGATAGGATTTCCGGAAATCTATCGACCAAGAGTTCTTCCAGAAGAATTAGCTAAACAGTTGGCTTATCAGTTTACAGAAATTGAGTCTTGGGATCACTTGTATCATTCTTGAGGGAGATCAATTATGCAAGTGGGAGAGTCTACATGTTTAAAATGAATTTTAAAATAGACTTAAATCACCTCGATGAGTTGCTTATTTCGTTTTGTTTTTCTTTCTTTTTCAGTGTAGATCACGATTTTAAACTGCTAAACAACAAATGGCTGGTTCAAGTGATAACCCAATGCCAAGTGCCACATTGGACCGTGAGTCCTGGCTTAGGATCTTCATGAATCAGATGAATCAGTCTACTCGACTGAAGAATGATGGATCCAACTTCGCGGACTGGGAGGCGGCATTACGGAATCTTTGCCGCTGGCGACAGGAAGCTCAAATATCTCTTGGAGCCCATCCCGGCAAACCCAGGTCCCACGGCTAGAGCTCTTTGAAGTCACCAAGTTTAATGATTTACGTATGGAAGCGGGTGCGATTAAAAACGTACTCATTTTTGCAATGGAACCCAATTTGCAGAAACGCTTCATAGCCCATGGTGCAAACAAGATTTTCACCACGCTCACCAAGGAATTCTCGAAAGCACCGAGAATCGTGACCTATGAGCATACCACTCGCTTCTTTGATGCGAGACTCCAGAAGGGCCAACCGGTTAGCCCACACATTCTCAGCATGATTGAGAATGTCGAGAAACTGGAGACCTTTAACTGTAACATCAGCGAGAACATTGTTATCGATCGCATACTTCACTCACTCCACGATGGTTATTCGCAATTTAGAGCGAATTACTATATGAATGATTTGAAGAAAACTCCCCATGAACTGCACTCCCTTCTCGTACAGACCGAGAAGGACATGAAGTCCAGTGGGAGCATGAAACAGGATGTTCTCGTTGTGTCGAATAAAGGGAAGGGTAAGGGCAAAGCTCGGGCAAACCTAGCGTAGGTAAGGCGAAGTTCAAGAAGTCGGGTTCAGGTAAGAGTGGGCCTGGTGAGTCGAGCACCTCATCAGGCGTGACAAAGAGCAAGAATGAAAACATGGAATGCCATCATTGCCACAAGACTGGGCATTGGAGACGCACATGTCCTGTTTATCATGAGGACTTAAAGGCAGGTCGCGTTAAACCTGTTGGTATGTCTTCCTCTTCTTCAACTTTTATTCATATGATTGAGATTAACCACGCAAGTTACGGAACTTGGGTACTTGATACTGGTTGTGGTTCTCATCTGTGTAATCATGTGCAGGGGCTCCGAAACATCGAACCCCTCGTAAAGGGTGAGGTGGACTGCGTGTCGGGAATGGAGCAAGAGTAGCTGCCATCTCAAAGGGGACATATGTGATCCGACTTCCTAGCGGATTCGAGTTGTCATTATATGATTTGTTATTATGTTCCTAGTCTTTGAAAAACATTATTTCAGTTTCGCACTTGATAAACTTGGTTTTTCATTTGTAATAGAAAATAATTCTTGCATTTTCTCATTACACGATATGATTCTGACAAGGCGAGTCTCCATGAACGGAATTTATGTTTTAGATCAGACCACCGAAATATTACACGTAATGAATAAAAAGTTAAAGGTTGGTGACAAAGATCAAACGTATCTATGGCACTGCCGTATGGGACACATTAATGAGAAACGCGTAAAACAGCTCATCAAACATGGAGCTATCTCGGCCTTTGATTTTCAATCATTTGGCACGTGTGAATCATGTCTCATCGGTAAGATGACTCGGATTTCCTTCAAAGGTGTAGGAATGCGCGCTGCTGACCTATTAGGACTCATACACACGGATGTATGTGGCCCTATGTCAATCACCGCACGAGAAGGCTATAGGTATTTCATCACTTTCACGGACGACTTAAGTAGATATGGCTATGTCTACTTAATGAAGCACAAAAGTGAATCCTTTGAGAAATTCAAGGAATACCGAAATAGGGTACAGAACCTATTAGGTAGAAAGATTAAAACACTGCGTTCGGATCGTGGTGGCGAGTATCTTTCTCACGAGTTTGATCAACACCTCAAAGACTGTGGGATTGCCCTACAGTTAACTCCACCTGGAACACCTCAATTGAATGGTGTGTCCGAACGGAGAAATCGAACACTACTTGATATGGTTCGATCCATGATGAGTCACACGGTTTTACCTGATTCATTATGGGGTTATGCTCTTTTGTCAGCCGCTCTAATACTTAACCAAGTCCGTCTAAAGTGTTGACAAGACTCCATATGAACTATGGAAGGGAACGGTCCCTAACTTGTCCTTTATACGGGTTTGGGGCTGCGAGGCTTATGTCAAGTGGAGACACGAAGATAAGCTCGGCCCGCGATCGGTCAAGACAAACTTTATAGGTTATCCTAAAGGAACACGTGGTCATTACTTCTATTCGCCAACCGAACAACGTGTTTTTGTTGCGGCTAGTGCGACATTCTTAGAGAAGGAATTTCTTGAGAATGCAAAGAGTGATAGAACCTTCGACATGTCGGAGATTCCAGAACCAAACACCGAGCAACCATTGGAGGAACCTATTCCTTCAATCCCATTGCGGTAAATATTCTGAGGAACCTAGGAGGTCGGGAAGAGTCTCTATTCCTCCGGACAGATACATTGGTATGGTCGAGGAACATGATATAGACGACGTTCTACTCTTAACGAGTAGTGAACCCGCAACCTATAAAGGTGCCGTGACCGATTCGACTCGAAACTATGGTTTGAGGCCATGAAATCCGAGATGGACTCTATGTATGAGAACAACGTGTGGGATCTTGTCGACTTACCTGCTAAGGTTCGTCCCCTTCAATGCAAATGGCTTTACAAGATAAAGCATTTACGTGGAAGGTCAACAAGATATCTACAAAGCACGACTAGTTGCTAAAGGTTTCACCCAAGTGCCAGGTTTGCACTACGATGAGATTTTTGCACCCGTAGTCATGCTGCGTTCCATTCGGATTATCTTAGCGATTGCCGCCTTTCATGACTATGAAATTTGGCAAATGGACGTGAAAACCGCCTTCTTAAACGGCTTTTTGGAGGAAGAGTTGTACATGGTACAACCCGAAGGTTTCATCGATCCAAAACATCCTAAGAAAGTGTGCAAGCTTAAGCGTTCCATTTATGGACTTAAGCAAGCATCAAGGAGTTGGAATCATCGCTTCGACCAAGTGATAAAAGAAAATGGATTCACTCGATCGGTCGAGGAACCATGTTTATATATCAAGTCGAGTGGGAGCAAGATTGTCTTCCTAATATTGTATGTTGACGACATACTCCAGATTGGGAATGACATACCTCTCTTAACTTCGGTGAAAGTATGGTTGAAAAACCATTTCCGGATGAAAGATCTGGGAGAGGCACAAAGAATTCTAGGCATCCGTATCTATCGAGATAGATCACGACGGATGCTATCTCTCGATCGGGAGTCTTACATAGACAAAGTCCTAGAGAGATTCAGCATGACTAACTCCAAGAAGGGGTTCCTTCCTATGTCTCCAGGGGTGCATTTGAGCAAGTCTCGGGCACCGAGACACAGGAAGAGAAAGAGCGCATGGCACGGATACCTTATGCCTCGGCAATAGGATCTATCATGTATGCCATGATATGCACACGTCCCGACGTGGCATATGCATTGAGTATGACAAGTCGATTCCAACAACATCCAGGTGAACCACATTGGTTGGCTGTCAAGAACATTCTTAAGTACCTACGGAGGACTAAAGATTGGGCATTGACTTATGGAGGCGATCAAAAGCATGCGCAACCGATTCTGTGAGATGCTAGCTTCCAAACGGATCGAGATGACTCGAAATCTCGGTCTGGATTCGTTTTTACTCTTAATGGCGCTGCGATCATTTGGAAGAGTTCGAAACAAAGTTATAAACAGATTCTACGACCGAGTCCGAGTACTATGCCGCGTCGAAGCTACAAAGGAAGCGATATGGATGCGTCAATTCTTACATGGGCTATCTGTAGTGCCTAGTTCGAATGACCCGATCACCATCTATTGCGACAATAGTGGTGCCATCTTCCAAGCTAAGGAGCCAAAGTCTAGCAACAAGTCTAGACATGTACAACGGAAAGCTCATCTAATCCGGGATTACGTGGAGCAAAAGACAGTAGTGATAGAAAAGATTGCTACGGATGATAACATAGCAGATCCTCTCACTAAAGCATTACGACAAGATAAGCATGAAGGGCATGTTAATTCCATGGGAATTAAACGTGTTCCAAAGTTGTAGTACTCTTTTATGGATCAGATTCATCCTCTCTTGTACTCTATACGACATCATCGTTTTGATATTTTATATATATATATTTTGTTTTTCATGTGGAATTGTACGACAATTTTGAACACCACAAAGTGAACTGAACAAACATCATATCTTTTTAGTCCTTAATTGCCCACATGAGCTGATAACTCTGGCAATTATTTTGTGACGTTGGTTGATGGTGGGTTCAACGAGCCATAAGTCAACCGGTTGGTGACCAATCACGGAGGCGATTTATACGGATATTTCGTAGGACACACTTGTGACATCGACGTGGAGTCCTAAATGTTTTCTAACATTCGTTGCCCGGTCGTGGATAGGACTTCCATGGTGATCCTAAGAGTCGATTCTTTTGACTATCGACTGTCTCCTGAGACTACGGTAGATTTTGGGTGACTTTGGTTTCTTTCTCACGGTCATCCGTAACAGGGGGGCCAAGTAGATTTTTTCTGGGTCATTTCATCTTTGTGCATAGATCGGAAGGAGTCGAGTTGAAGGAAATATTCAGCCTTTATCAGGTACTCGATATTTCTCGGGGCCACTCGAGGAGTCAGAATCGAAATGCATGGCCATGCTTGGATACGGATTCGTTTTATCAGTTAAGTTACTCTCTAGTCGGGAAACCACTCTAGATACAGATCGATTGTAAAATACGACCTTTGTGGATCCGGATCAGCAAATTGTTTTACATTGTGTGGGAGAAATTTTAAATGAATATGAGAATCGGTTATCGCACATACACTTGTACGGACAAGTGGGAGTTTGTTGGAGCTTGTGTCCTCCGGTTAGTGCGGATAACGTCATTGCACATGCACTTGTACGGACAAGTGGGAGCTTGTTGGGGTTGGTGTCCTTAACAGTTAGTGCAAGGACTTACAAACCTCTAAAAGGATCAAAGGGCATACTTTGGTATTATTATCAGTTGATCCACGTTTATCAATAACGGTTGGCTTGCTAGATAAGTTTGACGTTATTGTCATACAGATGGCGGTGATCAACTGGTCCCTAAAAGTCACACCTATAGGATACGTTCGAGAGATGTGACCGTATGAAAATACTGTCATGTAGATGCCAAATTTGACTAACCGGTTAGTCCGAGTTATTTGACTAGTAATTAGTCGAATATGTGATGTTGAGATATTATATTTAATACGGATTAAATATCATGGGCTAAGGCGAATTAACCAATTAATTCGTAAAATTAAATATAAACGATTTATATTTAATTAAATGTATATTGAATATAATTATACAAATCTTGTTTTGTCGGACACGAATTAATAATTCACTAGCCCGTATTTTTAGCGATGCCTTAATTTCCGATAACCGATAATGTGATTTATAATTAAACCGCGTCGTATACACTTAGCGAGCTATGGACCGGATCACGAGTTTAAGTGAAGAGGAAATGGAAAGCCCATTTCTCTCTTACTCACTCGGTTTGGCCGAATGATACAAAGAGGGAGTCCCTCCTCTTTGTAACCTAATCATCATTTGAAACAAAAATTAGGGTTTCGAAGAGCATTCTTCTCTGTAGAAACCGAGATCTCACATCTCAAGCAAACTCACATCAGTTCTCCCAATATTGCAAGGCAATCGGAGAACACGTTCTAGCACAAGGGCATATCTCGGACAAGGTCTTGGGTGCAACAATTAGGAGGGAATCTCATTTGATTTCTGTTCTTTACGCCGCACTATAAGGACCCGAGGTTGATTCTAATTCCTTATCGTTTCTATATTGTATTTATGTTTTATGACGATATTCGCATGTTAAATTTACGTTATAGTCCTAAATTTAAAGGGTAGTATACGGATATTAACTCACAATAAGGCACGACTAGTGGCAAAAGGTTTCACTCAAGTGCACGGAATGCATTATGATGAAATCTTTGCACCCGTAGTTATGCTGCGTTCCATTCGGATAATCTTAGCGATTTCCGCTTTTCATGACTATGAAATTTGGCAGATGGATGTGAAAACCGCCTTCTTAAACGGTTATTTGGAGGAGGAATTGTACATGGTACAACCCGAAGGTTTATAGATCCTGAAAATCCTAAGAAAGTGTGCAAGCTTAAACGTTCCATTTATGGACTTAAGTAAGCTTCTCGGAGTTGGAATCATCGTTTCGACCAGGTGATAAAAGAGTATGGTTTCACTCGATCGGTCGAGGAACCATGCTTATATGTCAAGTCGAGTGGGAGCAAGATTGTTTTCTTAATATTGTATGTCGATGCCATACTCTTGATTGGGAATGACATTCCTCTCTTATCTTCGGTAAAAGGATGGTTGAAGAACTATTTCCAGATGAAAGATCTGGGTGAGGCACAACGCATATTGGGAATCCGTATCTATCGAGATAGATCACGATGGATGTTATCACTGAGTCAGGAGTCTTATTTGGATAAGATTCTTGAAAGGTTCAGCATGACCAACTCCAAGAAGGGGAACCTTCCCATGACATCTAGGATGCATTTGAGCAAGTCTCAGTCACCCAAGACACCGGAAGGGGTCGAACGCATGAATCGTGTTCCTTATGCATCAACCATAGGATCAATCATGTATGCCATGATATGCACACGTCCAGACATGACATATGCATTGAGTATGACGAGTCGGTACCAAGGTAATCCAGGTGAAACACACTGGATGGTTGTTAAAAACATCCTTAAGTACCTACGGAGAACTAAGGATTGGGCATTGACTTATGGAGGAGATACTAAGCTATGTGCAATAGGTTACGCAGATGCTAGCTTCCAAACGGATCGAGATGATTCGAAATCTTAGTCTGGATTCGTCTTTACTCTTAATGGTGATGCGGTCAGTTGGAAAGTTCCAAACAGGAAGTTGTAGCAGATTCTACCACTGAATCCGAGTACTATGCCGCTTCAGAAGCAGCAAAGGAAGCTATATGGATGCGTCAATTCTTACAAGGACTAACCATAGTTCCTAGTTCGAATGACCCAATCACCATCTATTGTGACAATAGAGGTGCCATGTTCCAGGCCAAGGAGCCTAAGTCTAGCAACAAGTCTAGACATGTACATCGGAAGGCTCGCCTGATCCGTGATTACGTGGAGCAAGAGGAGATAGTGATTGACAAGATTGCTTCGGATGACAACATCGCAGACCCTCTCACTAAACCATTGAAATATGATAAGCATGAAGGGCACGTTATTTCCATGGGAATTAAACGTGTTCCTGAGTTGTACTAGTTGCTTATGGATTCGATACATTTTCTTTTTCATATGCTTTTTATAACTTCATCGTATTATTTCATATTTTGTTTTTCATGTGGATTGTACGACAACATTGAACGCCACAAAGTGAACTGAATTAAATTATATTTGTTTTGGTCCGTAATCGCCTACATGAGCTGATAACTCTGGCTATTATATTGTGAAGTTGATTGATGGTGGGTTCAACGAGCCATAAGTCAAACGGTTGGCTGATCGATCACAGATGCGAGTTATAACGATACCTCGTAGGACATTGTGAGAACGTAATGGAGTCCTAAATGTTTAAAAACATTCGGTGCCAGGTCGTGGATTGGACTTCCATTGTGTTCCTAGAGTCGATTCTTTTGACTATCGACTGTCTCTTGAGATTAAGGCAGTTTTTAGGTGACTTTGGTTTCTTTCTCATGGTCGACCATAATAGGAGGCTAAGCAGATTTTTACTGAGTCATTTCATACTGTGCTTATATCTGCAGGATTCGAGTTGAAGAAAATATCCAACCTTTATCTGGTTTAGTCATTTCTCAGGGCCACTCGAGGAGTTGTAACTGAAATGCATGGCCATGCTCGAATGATGATTCGTTTATCAGTTAAGTTACTCTCTAGTCGGGAAAACCACTCTTGATATTGATCACTTGTAAAATACGACCTTTGTGAATACGGATTTTGCAAATTGTTTTACATTGAGTGGGAGAAATTAAGGATATGAGAATCGGTTCACAGGGTGTGATAACGTGTATAAATCTCTTATAGGTTCACAGGGTATACTTAGTATTTATATCAGTTGATTAACGTTTACTAATAACGGTTGGCTTGCTAGAAGTTTGACGTTATTATCATACTGATGGCGGTGATCAACTGGTCCCTAAAAGTCACACCTAAAGGATGTGTTTGAGAGATGTGATTATATGTAAATATAATCACATTGATGCCTTATATGACTAAAAGGTTAGTCCATGTATTTGACTAAAAAGTTAGTCAATGTGATGATGAGACGATTATTTAATACAATTAAATAATATCAGCTGAGACGAATTAATTGTTAATTCGTAAATTGAATATAAACTGTTATATTTCATTAATGTATATAATGTTAGCTTAAACGAATTAAGTTGTTAATTCGTAATTAAACATAAACGGTTATATTTAATTAGCAAATTACAAATATGCGATATTTATAGTTAATGTATATATTATACGAAATTGTCATAATAAATGTTGACAGACCGGTATTAATAAATCGACTACAAACTGTTGTGTGTAGACTTATTAATACGTGACGACATAAATGACAATTGATAATTATACACATTTTATACAATATGATAACAACCTAAAATAAGAAGATTTTTCCCTTTATTTGGTTGGAATTTACACGGTTTAAGGAAGAAGAAAAAAAGGAGAAAAATATCTTCCCTATTCCTGTCCCTTTTGCACGGTTAAAAGAGGATAGAGGGGATCATTTTTCTCACTTGATTTTTGACCAAAAAACACTCTCATCAAAACCCTAAAAACTACTCCAAAATTATTAGAAATTACGGTTTTCTTTCTAGCAAGAAAGAGGCATTTCTCGGAGCATCTTGGGTGCAACGATTAGGAGAATATCGATCTTGATATTTGTTCTTAGGCCAAATTGCTAGGACCGGAGGTTAATTCTAATCTCTATTCTTTTATTTATGCAATTTCTTTTATGACTCGTTAATTCATATTTCATAATTTCGTTATAATCCGAATTTTCTTGATGAAATATATCGATATTTCCCACAATAAAGATGCATTTTTCGGATCATAGGGCAGGCTTGTTGTCGGTCTTTGCCTTGACGTAAGCATTACATCTCCAAATCTTCATATAGGATATATTAGGAACCCTTCCTTTCCACATCTCATATGGAGTCTTTTCGGTTGCCTTTGTTGGACTATTATTCAATGATTTGATTGCGGTTTGGATTGCAAATCTCCAAAACGAGTCGGGTAACTCGGTTTGACTCATCATGGATCGAACCATATCGAGTAGGGTTCGATTTCTCCTTTTGGCAACACCATTAAGTTGTGGTGTACCGGGTGGAGTGAATTGTGACACGATGCCACAACCTTTCAAGTGTGAATCAAATTCATTACTAAGATACTCTCCACCACGATCGGATCGTAGTGCCTTTATCCTTTTGTTCAATTGGTTTTCTACTTCATTTTGAAATTCTTTAAATTTCTCAAAAGCTTCACTCTTATACTTCATTAAGTAGATATACCCATATCTACTTAAATCATCGGTGAAGGTTATGAAGTAATCATAATTTCCCCTAGCGGTGATAGTCATTGGTCCACATACATCGGTATGTACATGTCCCAATAGTTCACTAGCTCGAGTCCCTTTACCACTAAAAGGAATAGGAGTCATTTTGCCTAGGAGGCAAGATTCGCATATTCCATATGATTGGAAATCAAATGGTTTGATGACATTAGTTGAGACTAATCTTTTTATGCGATTCTCGTTAATATGACCTAATCGACAATGCCAAATGTACGATTCATTTGGATTACTTGATTTGAGTCTCTTGGATTCTATGTTATAGATGTCTTTACTTGGATTTGAAGTTTCTAGAACATAAATGCCATTAACAGAAGAGCCTCGGCCTATAACCTAGTCATTTCTAGTAATAATACAACAATTGTTTTTAATGGCAAAATTAAAGCCCTCTATGTCTAGCATAGCAATTGAAATAATGTTCTTAGAAAGAGAAGGTACATAAAAGCAATTATGGAAATACAACTTAAATCCATTTGCCAAAACAAGTACATAAGTTCCCTTGGAGGTGGCCGCTACTCTAGCTCCATTCCCAAGTCGGAGATCCACATCGCCCTTGCTCAGCTTTTCCACGTTTCTTAGCCCCTATAAATGATTACAAAGGTGAGAACCGCAACCGGTATCTAATACCCACGTTGTGGTGGAAGTAAAATTTACATCAATAACATAAATTTCAGAAGGAATTTTACCGAGTGGAATAACAAGTCCATCCCTAATATTTCCCAAATATATGGGGCAATTCCTCATCCAATGTCCCATGTCATTACAATAATGGCATTCATCATCAACTTTGGCTCCTTTGTTAGTCCCACTAGCCATTTTGCTTCCATTGCTGAATTTTCTACCTTTCTTTCCCTTCCTTTTGAACCATTTTCCTTTAATTGCAAGAGCTTGCTTGCTAGGACTCCCACTAGTTTCAATATCCCTTTCTTCCAAAGATAAGGATCCCATAGATTTAGTGAGATGGTCTTCCCGAGACACATTCACAAAAGATCTAGTCATAGTAGGTGGAATGGAGGAAGTAACGAAATTAAGGTTTCCATCGGAACCGATCCCAAAATGAAGCTCTCTAGTAGTATTGAAATTGTTGTTTGAGCAAATATCGACAAATAAGTTAGGATAAGACTCAATGGTAATAGGTGTTGTTGCTTTGGTAGGATCCATTGCGATTTATAAACTACAAACATGGAGGTAAAGGAAATATTAACATTTGTCATTTTAATCATACTTGCAAACATTTTAAACAAGTTTCAAACATTTATATAGTGACCTCTACCCAACTATTATAAATGATTCCGATATCCAAATTCATATTAATTCGGGCACGGTGAGCCGATTCATCCCTTATCAATATAACTCGGTGGATTAACTCTTTAATCGATTCTACTTTTAGAACTCTCGGTCGATAAAATTATTCTAATATTTATCTTTAGCCCGGAACACATGCGACTACGGTCACGAATACTTCCGTTGAGCTCAATACAAATTTCGATGTAATAACATTTTACTACCCACTTACCCAACGTAACAAGGTTTGTATTACGATGAAGCCGTATTAACTCCCTTATGAAATTGGGCTTCGTGGGTTCTACTATTTGGTAAGGCTAAATCTCAATTATTAATTTAGCGAGAGGTCATGTCAATTTATTATCTATCACGTTTTAAGTGAACTAAAGCGGTGAACTACGATAATTATAATTGACACGGTCGATGACTCGATAAATGATATGCATGTGTAGTTATGGCGATTTGGCTATGCTTGCAAACATGTAAAACAAATGCAAAGCATAAAGATAAAATCCTAGTATGGCCTTCCTAAAATAGTAAATCAAATAAACTATTTACAAAATCGGAAACCAACTCCTTTGGTCCCTTGAACTTCATATGCCACGCACTTCAAGGTAACACCGTCTTTGATGGACCGCCTTCTCGAATGACACCGTCTTCAAGGAACTCCAGAATGAATAAATTACATAGCTTTTCTACTTTATACAATATAAAATAAGAACAAAATTATATAAAATAAAGGTGATACGAGATCACATTAATTACAACCGAATCAATATCCCCATTCATTTCGGGAAATACCAATTAAAAACTAAGGCCATACTAAGTACAAATTACATAATTCAAACAATTATATAAAATATGACAATCATACTAAAATGCAGCATTAATATATGTATGAAACATGTCATGTGAAATACCAAATCGCCCTATTTAAGCTAATATCGTATATTCGTTCCGGTTTTATGGATTAGTGTGACCTTTATACTTTTAAAATCACACAATATTACATAAATCAAATCTATGTCCAAGTTAATTACCCTAATCTTGTTAGGACTCAAAATTTAGTCTTCACTAAACATTTGACAATAATTCAACTTGATATTATACAATTGCTCTTTAATCACTATTATTCAAAATAATAAGGAAATAATTCCCAAAAAGTCATAAAAATTCGAAAAATCAAAATCAAAATTTTGTATATTCTGGAAAATTCCCAACATCCCAAAATTTTAATAAAAATGTGCCTTTTAATTTATCTTAACTTATTTCACAAATAAATTGCATAAAACATAATTTTAACCCATTAATTCCAAATTAATTGTAAAAAATATACAATAAATAAAAATTAAAATTTTGAATATTCTAAATAAGTTTCTGGAACCTGGAAATGACAAATTTTAAGCTCAAAATTCGAATTTACACTTATGACTATTAAAGTTGCTATTTATCAATTTATATTCCATAAAAATTAGTAACTATCCAAATTAAACGAAATTTGACATGAAACTTTAGATCTGATGTTCATATCACATATACAACATTGGGAAAAATTTTCAAGCCATAAAATTAAATTTAGCTATTTTTGGCTAAAATAGTCACTATTTATTCGATTTTTACATCTAAAAATCATAAATCATGCAAAATTAAATCATTTGATCTAAAAATTTACATACAGTGTGTAAATATTGCATGTGACATTATACTAAATTTTCATAGGCAGGAACAAGGTCTAACCATTTTTAACATAAATACCTCCATTTAATCGACTTTTAACTTGTAAAAATCATAAATCATGATATATAAAACCATTTTATATTAAAATTTATATACAACTTGTAAAATATGCATGTGAGGTCGTGTAAACAATTCAAGGTCACAATCATAGTCTAACTATTTTTAGCATTTTAATGTCATTTTATTCAATAAAATGTAATAAAATACTAATAATTATATTAAAAAGCAACAAAAATACCATAAATCATCAAAATGACCTAAAATCAATTTAGGACAAGAATGTTAATCATGTAAAATTTTCGTGGCATTTATCTTCATAAATCCTAAATAACAAGTAATGCAAAGTTCTTAATATTAATGGGCAAATGGTCATTGATAACTCCTTATAAGACTCGAGTGCACCTCGTGGGAACTGGCTCTGAAATGTTAGTCTCTACATAAGAACTCGAGCGAGTTGCTGGTGAACTCCCTTGAGCTCAGCCTAAACTCGTACGAGTTCCAGTTCTGCCTGAGCTCGTACGAGTTCAGCTGTTACTCCTTTCCATTGGTCTTTTGTCGTCCAATAATCTGTGGGGATTGAACATGGGCTCGTGGGGATTGTCCTTCATTTCCCATAAACTTGATTTATTTCACTCGGGTCCTTGGTCTTGTCTCTGCTTAATGCTTGCTCGTTAGTGTTGGAATATGTGTCCTCCGACAATAATGCGATCACAACTGTCGATCATGATGACCACATGTTTAAATCTCATTTTAAAGAATACATTTGGGAAGTATTTTTACTGTCAACTGGTCCACACAAATCGGTAATGATTGGCTGACTAGAGTTTGACATTACTGTCATGCGACGGTGGTGATCAGTTGATCCCCTTAGGTCATACCTAAAGGATAACACTCTTAATTGATTATTTAATTGATCGTATGACGATACTGGTTAATTAAATTACTTAAAATTGACGGACATTTTGGAAGTGATATTTACGTATATCATTATAATTTGATTAAATAAGATACGGTCTAAGTGATCGAGTTGTTTTATTACTTAGATGAAATTGTTGTTTACAGGAAACAAAATTGAACTGAATGAATAATTTATTGTAAATACAAGATGTTGTAATTTACAATTTGTAAAGTGTCTTGGTACAAGTAATTGTGAATTACTAAGTCGATTTTGTACATGACGTATTTTATTAATACGTTGATTTTTAATATGTTAAAAATACATGACAAATTTACATGACTTATAACATGTGACAAATTGACAAAATTGACAAATTGACAAAGATAAAATGGGACCCATTTTATCCCATTTGGACCGAAATTAGGAGGGAGTATGGTGTTTATATTATGTTGAATTTGTGAGTGGAAAACAATATAATTAAGCCTAGTCTCCTAGCCATGCAAGCCTAATCTTTTCTTGGGAAGAATAGAGGCTTATGCGTTGGCCCTTCTCCCTTCCCATAACCGGTTTTTCCAACCCTCCATGCCAAGGGTTTGTTTTTGGTACATACACTTATCTTGAGAAGAACTATTATTATTATTCATTCTAACATCATCAAAATATTTTTAGAGAGATAAAAATATTTCTTCCTTCTTCTTCCTCCTCTTGACCGAAATTCCAAGATGACCAAAAATATTTTGGGTCATTTTATTTAAATTAATATTGTTCTAGTACTAATAATATTAATTTTGTTAAGAGAATATCTTGGGTATTATTCCTTGGGAGGGATTCTATACTTGAATCCTTTGTTCATCCATTTTAGGGGAGCTCAAGAACAAGTGAGTAGGAGAACTCTCTTGTGCCCTTTTGATCCGAAACACCAATGTAAGAATGATGATTTCTTCCTTATTCTTATTATTGTTTGCATGCATAAGCTCAATATTTAATTTTATTACTAAATTAAATCATCACATATATGAATATGTTAAGTAATGAGATAAAGATTTCTAACAAGCAGTATCAAGAGCCTTTGGTTTTTTGCATACAAATCGGTTATAGTTTTTCCGAGTTATACGATTAACATATAAAACTTATAAATTTGTGTTTATTATGATATATCACGAAATCAATTATGCATATTAAAGTTTCTGATCCTAAAATTTATTTACGATATTTTGGTTAATTTATGGATTTTTATTGTTCATCTTATATAATAATGACATTAAAAATGTGATTTTATGAATAAATTTCATTTTCGGACTAAAATTAGCTAAACTTCGAATTTTCCAGTGGTTTTTGGATATGTTTTCACATATTTTATTTTTAGATGACCTGTAAATTTTCAGAATTTTTGAAGTTTTTATGCTCTAAATATGGATTTTTCATGATAAAAATCGAATTTAAATGAAAAATAGGTTAATATGAGATAAATTTCGAATCTAGTCATAGAAATTTAGTATGTTGTCACATGTAATTTTACAAGATCTGTGTAAAATAATAGCATATAATGAAGTCTTTATGCATGATTTATGAATTTTTGATGAAAATAGCATAAATAGTGACTTTAATTAGTGAATAATTGCTAAAACATACTTCATGACTAAGAAAAAACGTCACATGTTGCATTTTATTATCTTTTTCAGATATAAAATTGAAAAGTTGATGAATATAATTTTTCTCATGTTTTTATGATTATAATTGATAAATCCGATAAACCGCAACATAGTTTTTCCGATAAATTTTCAGAATTTTAACCTAAGTTTTTTTAACATTATGAGTGTCATGGTATTTTTCCAAAATGTTCATGAGTTTAAATTTCAAATTTCAAATTTATTTGAAATTTTTGTGATTATTTGAAGTTTATGGCTTTTTATTGTAATTTTGAGTCCAATAATGAACAATTTTAAGAAATATAAGTTAATTATAGTCAAATAGATAGTGGAGACTAATTTTGAGTCCTAAGTTGGTTAGGGTAATTAACTTGTGCATAAGTATGATTTTATGTAATTTATTGTGATTTTAAAAGCTTGAATCACACAAATCCGTAAAAACCGATTAATATACGATATTGGCTCCTTAAAGGCGATTTAGCATAAAATTGGGCATGTTCATACATATTATAATGCTGCAATTTATTTATGATTGTCATAATTTTATTTTATGTAATTTTTGAATTATGTAATTTTACTTAGTATGGCCTTAGTTTTAATTGGTATTACCCGAAATGTATGGGAATATCGATTCGGTTGTAATTTATTGTGATCTCGTATCACCGTTTTGTAATTTAATAGATTTATTTTATTTTAATTACAAATGTATAATAGGAAATTATGTAATTTGTTATGTAATTTATTTATTTCGGAGTTCTTTGAAGACGGTGTCACTCAAAAAGGCGATACATAAAGACGATGTTACCTCGAGATGCGTGCCAAAACCGAAGTTCAAGGGACCAATGGAGTTGGTTTCCGAATATGTAATAGTTAATTAGATTTTCTATTTTAGGAAGGCCATGCTAGGATTTAATTTATGCTATGCATTTTATTTAGATGTTGCATGCATCGCTAAATCGCCATAACTTAACCATGCATTGTCATTTTAATCGAGTTTAGTCGACCGTGTCAATTAGAATTATCGTAGTTCACCGCTTTAGTTCACTTAAAACGTGATAGATAATAAATTAACATGACCTCTCGCTAAAATAATCAATTGAGACTTAGCCTTACCAAAATGTAGAAACCATGAAAACCTATTTCGCGAGGGAGTGCACTTGGCCCTACCGGGGTACAAACCTTGTTACGTAGGGGAAGTTTGTGATAAATGTCTATCCACCAAATTCATGTTGATAAGGGATGAATCGGCCCTACCGTGCCCAAGTTGATGTGGATTTGGATCATGGACACATTTATTCGAAATTTGGATTGAGCTCAACGGAAGTATTCGTGACCGTTGTCGCATGTGTTCCGGGCTAAAGAAAAATTTTAATGTTATTTTATCGACCAAGAGTTCTAAAAGTAGAATCGATTAAAGCGTTAATCTACCGAGTTATATTGATAAGGGATGAATCGGCCCTACCGTGCCCAAGTTAATATGAATTTGGATCTTGGAATCATTTATAATAGTTGGGTAGAGGTCACTATATAAATGTTCATATCTTGTTTAAATTTTATTTACAAGTATGACTAAAAAGACAAATGTTAATATTTCCTTTTCCTCCATACTCGTAGTTCATTACAATGAATCCATCAAACGCTACCGCACCGATAACTATTGAGTTATACCACAATGTTTTTGACAACGTTTGCTCCAACAATGATTTCGACACTACTAGAGAACTTCATTTTGGGATAGGTTCGGATGGAAACCTTAACTTCATCACTTCTACTAGACCACCTACTACTACTAGATCTCTTGTGAGCCGGTCTCAGGAAGACCGCCTCATAAAATCTATAGGATCTTTGTCTTTGGAAGATAAAGATGTCAAAACTAGTGGGAGCTCAAGCAATCAAGTTCTTGCTTCAAAGGGCAAAAAGTTCAAGAAGAAGGGAAAGAAAGGGAAAAACTTCAAGCAAGTTGATGATGAGTGCCATTATTGCTATGGCATGGGACATTGGCTTAGGAATTGTCCCGTATATTTGCGAAATATAAGGGAAGGAATCATCGTTCCAAAAGGTAAAATTCCTAAGGAAATTTATGTTATTGATATAAATTATAAATCCACTACGACATGGGTACTGGATACCGGTTGTGGTTCTCACCTTTGTAATCATTTACAGGGTTTAAGAGACGTGAAGAGGCTTAGCAAAGGAGATGTGGATCTACGCCTTGGAAATGGAGCTCGAGTAGCGGCTGAATCCAAAGGAACTTATGTATTAGCTTTGCCTAATGGATTTGAGTTGTATTTACATAATTGTTTTTATGTGCCTACACTCTCTAAAAACATTATTTCTATCGCTATGTTAGACATGGACGGATTTTGTTTTGTCATTAAGAACAATCGGTGTACTATTTCAAGGAATGATTTGGTTATAGGCCAAGCTTCTTCCATTAATGGCATTTATATTTTAGAAACCTTGAATCCGACTAATGATATCTATAACATTCAATCAAAGAAACTCAAATCAAGTGACCCAAGTGAATCGTTCATTTGGCATTGTCGATTAGGTCACATAAACGAGAATCGCATCAAAAGATTAATTTCAAGTAATGTGATTACACCATTTGATTATCAATCATATGGTACATGCGAATATTGCCTTCTTGGCAAAATGACTCGTAATCCTTTTAGTCGTAAAGGGACACGAGCTAGTGAACTATTGGGACTCATACACACCGATGTATGTGGACCAATGAGTATCACCGCTCGAGGAAATTATGACTACTTCATAACCTTCACCAATGACTTGAGTAGACATGGGCATTTCTATTTAATGAAATATAAGAGTGAAGCTTTTGAGAAATTCAAGGAATTTCAAAACGAAGTAGAGAACCAATTGAACAAAAAGATAAAAGCACTACGATCCGATCGTGGTGGAGAATATCTTAGCCTTGAATTCGATTCACACTTGAAAGGTTGTGATATTATATCACAACTTTCTCCACCCGGAACACCACAACTCAATGGTGTTGCCGAAAGGAGAAATCGAACCCTACTTGATATGGTTCGATCAATGATGAGTCAAACCGAGCTACCAAACTCGTTTTGGGAATTTGCGATTCAAACCGCAATTAGATCTTTGAACAATAGTCCCACAAAGACAACCGAAAAGACTTCATGTGAAATGTGGACGGGAAGGGTTCCCAATATATCCAATATGAAGATTTGGGGATGTGATGCTTACGTCAAGGCAAAGACCGACAACAAGCTTGCCCCAAGATCTGAAAAATGCATCTTTGTAGGTTACCCCTCGACCTCTCGAGGATACTACTTCTACAAACCTCAAGAAAATAAAGTGTTTGTGTCTTGCGAGGCCGTCTTCTTAGAAAGAGAATTTATTTCTAAGAGACAGAGTGGGAGAAATTTTGAACTTGATGAAGTTCAAGAGCCACAAACCGAAGTAGAGACGCAAGAAGATGTTCCTTCGTCGTCTAGCGTGGTTGCCCCTCCTCCTCTCAGAAGAACGGGCCGAGTTATTCACCGTCCCGATCGATATGTGGGACTTATCGAAGAAGATGGAACACTCGATGTGTTGCTTTTGGAAAGTGACGAGCCCACCACCTACAAGGCCGCAATCTCTAGTCCTAATTCCTCCTTATGGCTTGAAGCCATGAAGTCCGAAATGGATTCTATGCATGAAAACCAAGTTTGGAATTTGGTAGATTTGCCTAAAGGGGCAAGACCTCTTCAATGCAAATGGATTTTCAAAGTCAAGAATGGCATAGAAGGACAGGATGATGTCCACAAAGCTAGGCTAGTGGCAAAAGGATTTACCCAAGTCCAAGGTCTCCATTATGATGAGACTTTCGCCCCCGTAGCCATGCTTAGATCCATACGGATTTTGTTAGCGATTGCCGCATTTCATGATTATGAAATATGGCAAATGGATGTCAAAACCGCTTTTCTAAATGGGCATTTAGAAAAGGAGGTGTACATGATACAACCCGATGGTTTTGTTGATTCTAAGAATCCTAACAAAGTGTGCAAACTTAAGAGATCCATTTATGGTCTTAAGCAAGCATCTAGAAGTTGGAATCATTGATTCAATCATGTTATAAAAGAGAATGGTTTCACTCAAAGTGTTGAGGAACCATGTTTATATATGAAATTTAGTGGGAGCAATGTTGTGTTCCTAATCTTGTATGTCGATGACATACTACGCATTGGAAATGATATTCCGATGTTATCTTCAGTTAAGAAGTGGTTAGGTAACCACTTCCAAATGAAGGATTTAGGATAAGCACAACGCATATTAGGTATCCGAATCCATAGAGATAGATCCAAGAAGATATTGGCACTAAGTCAAGAGTCTTATGTTGATAAGATTCTTCGACGGTTCAGCATGGACAAATCCAAAAGGGGTTTGGTACCTATCATAACTGGGACTATATTGAGCAAGTTTCAATCTCCCACCGAACCCCATGATGTTGACCGCATGAAGATGATCCCTTATGCTTCCGCTGTTGGATCAATTATGTACGTCATGATATGCACACGTCCTGATGTCTCGTATGCCTTGAGCATGACGAGTAGATATCAAGGAAATCCAGGTGAGAGTCACTGGATAGCCGTCAAGAACATCCTTAAGTACTTGAGAAGAACTAAGGATTCTATCTTAGTGTTTGGAGGAGACACCGAGCTACATGTTAATGGATACACGGACTCGAGTTTTCAAACGGATAGAGATGACATGAAATCACAAGCTGGTTTCGTTTTCATGCTTAATGGTGGTGCCGTTAGCTGGAGAAGCTTCAAGGAAGCTGTGACTGCGGATTCAACAACGGAGGCTGAGTACATTGCAAAGCATCGAAGGCGCCAAGGAAGTTTGTGTGGATCAGGCAATTCACGGAAGGTCTAAGAGTAGTACCTACCGCTAATGATCCCATCACTCTCTATTGTGATAATAGTGGGACGATCTTCCAAGCTAAAGAGCCAAAGTCTAGTAATAGATCTAGATATGTACTTAGAAAATATCATGTAATAAGAGATTTCATTGAAAGAAAAGAAATTGCGATTTGTAAGGTTGGGACGGATGACAACATAGCCGATCCGCTCACCAAGCCTTTATTGCAGGGCCAAGCATGATGGACATGTTGCGTCCATGGGACTTAAACGTGTACCAAGTTTATGTTAGATTTTGAAATGAAATAAAAGTGTTGTTTTTGTTCATGTTCATAATCGAATTTGTCTTTTATCTTTTCTTATACATTGTTACATCCAAACGGATTGTAGAGACAATTGAACCTCGTTAAAGTGAACACGGTTTAGCATTGTATTCGCCCATAGTCACTTGTATGAGGTGACGTCTCGAAGTGACTAGAGTGTGATGCGATTGATGGCAAGTTCAAGTGCCATAGAGTCATATGAGAATGACTAGTCGATCACATAGGCAGACTGTTAGGAACACTTTGTCGGGCCTTATGACCGCTTATAGAGTTCTGGCAAATTTATATAGCCTGGTCGTGGCGAGAGCTATTATAGTATTCTAATGAGTCGATTCTTTTGACTAAAGACTGTTCGCCTAAGATGGCACGGTTTCAGATTAACTTTGATTTGTGTTACTACGACCTTCGTAAATGGGGTCAAATGGGCATATTTTGGGTTATGATGGCTGTGGCTAGTCGAAGGGAATATGTGCGATATGAATTGTCCACCCCTAGTCAGGGTTATAACAATATCTCAGGGCCACTCGAGGAGTAATAAACTAGAAATGCGTGGCCACGCTCGGAAGGTATCCATGGTGGATGATTCCGGTCAATCAGTTGTTCTCCAGATCGAGGAAACCACTCTCGATGTGATCACTTGCAAGTACGACCTGAAACACACCTTGCATTGAGTGGGAGATAGTAATAGGACAAGAGAATTGGTGACGCACACTTATCGAGGACAAGTGGGAGATTGTTGGAATATGTGTCCTCCGACAATAATGCGATCACAACTGTCGATCATGATGATCACATGTTTAAATCTTATTTTAAAGAATACATTTGGGAAGTATTTTTACTGTCAACTGGTCCACACAAATCGGTAATGATTGGCTGACTAGAGTTTGACATTACTGTCGTGTGACGGTGGTGATCAGTTGATCCCCTTAGGTCATACCTAAAGGATAACACTCTTAATTGATTATTTAATTGATCGTATGACGATACGGGTTAATTAAATTACTTAAAATTGACGGACATTTTGGAAGTGATATTTACGTATCTCATTATAATTTGATTAAATAAGATACGGTCTAAGTGATCGAGTTGTTTAATTACTTAGATGAAATTGTTGTTTACGGAAACAAAATTGAACTGAATGAATAATTTATTGTAAATACAAGATGTTGTAATTTACAATTTGTAAAGTGTCTTGGTACAAGTAATTGTGAATTACTAAGTCGATTTTGTATATAACATATTTTATTAATACGTTTATTTTTAATATGTTAAAAATACATGACAAATTTACATGACTTATAACATGTGACAAATTGACAAAATTGACAAATTAACAAAGATAAAATGGAACCCATTTTATCCCATTTGGACCGAAATTAGGAGGGAGTATGGTGTTTATATTATGTTGAATTTGTGAGCGGAAAACAATATAATTAAGCCTAGTCTCCTATCCATGCAAGCCTAATCTTTTCTTGGGAAGAATAGAGGCTCATGCGTTGGCTCTTCTCCCTTCCCATAACCGGTTTTTCCAACCCTACATGCCAAGGGTTTGTTTTTGGTACATACACTTATCTTGAGAAGAATTATTATGATTATTCATTCTAACATCATCAAAATATTTTTAGAGAGATAAAAATATTTCTTCCTTCTTCTTCCTCCTCTTGACCGAAATTCCAAGAGGACCAAAAATATTTTGGGTCATTTTATTTAAATTAATATTGTTCTAGTATTAATAATATTAATTTTTTTAAGAGAATATCTTGGTTATTATTCCTTGGGAGGGATTCTATACGTGAATCCTTTGTTCATCCATTTTAGGGGAGCTCAAGAACAAGTGAGTAGGAGAACTCTCTTGTGCCCTTTTGATCTGAAACACCAATGTAAGAATGATGATTTATTCCTTATTCTTATTATTGTTTGCATGCATAAGATCAATATTTAATGTTATGACTAAATTAAATCATCACATATACGAATATGTTAAGTAATGAGATAAAGATTTAGCTCCTAAATGTTCCATGAATGCGAAGGTAGCGCTCTTTTCCCACGTACGACACCAAATTTTTTAGAATATCAATTATGAAGCTAAAGATATATGAAACAACCCTAATTGTCACAAAACACATGCGAAACGAGGTTAGGTACGGAAATAAAAGTGTGTAAATATCGACCATTTCAGGATGCTCTTCCCCTTGACTTCAAGTTGACCCACATCTCCTAGTTGGGTCACTATCAGAAAACTGGGCCCAAACAGAGGCCATCGCCAAGTTCTCCATCAAAGAGTTTAGCCGTTGTAATGGTCGTTTTACTTGGACTTATGCTCCTTCATTAGTAATGAATTTATGGACGGTTAATTTAATTTCGTCTTCCACGCCTCTTAACCCCGAACCCTTCCTTAATATATTGAATTGAAATGATTCTCCTATTTATAATATGAAGAGTTGTGCATCATAGCGGGTCAGCTTGGCCTAACCCGGTCCTCTTGGTTCATATTCCAGTGGCCTAGCTAGCCCATGTATGACACCCTCATCTACCAAAGTGCCTTATCTGTGGTTCAGTTTGATTGTGTTGAGCAAAGTTCAAGCTTTAATCTTGTGTCTACTGTGGATTTGAGTCTGAAATTTGTTAAGTTAATATCTAGGTTTTCCTATGAATCTTCTGTGGAAATTTAAGGTCTTGATTATATCTTTTTATTTTACAAACAAGTCCTAAACTCAACTGAGTCTGTTGTCTGTAATCTCAGGATTTCAGGCTGTTTCAGTTAATATTAAAAATACATAGAGTAACTCTAAAGTCATGAAATTTTTCATAAAAAGTCAGAATTTTCTAAGGTCATTTGATATTTTTAAAGTGTCCTGCAACCCAGACTGCATTATTGCCTGTCCCTAGGCTTCACACTGCATTTTTGGTTATCAAAGCTCAGGTTTAACACAATTCTACATTTGTGTTAGTCTTGGGTTGAGAAAAGCTGTGAGTTCATTATCCCTACCTACAACAAAAACAAAAACAACCATGAGTGTAGAGAGACTTGCTGGTATTGAGACCAGAATGGAAGCTCTTGTAGGAAATGTAGACACATTGCTCAATGTTGTTCATGTAGTAATGGAAAGGTTTCCAAACCATGACCCAAGGAGATAGCCACATGCCAGAGGAAGAGGTAGAGGCAGATGCTTCTTTATGGGAGCAGGTAGAGGACAACCACCACATGGGTATGAATCAGAATCAAATGAGAGCATCAGAACACAAGAAGAGGCTCTTCAGCAAACAGACAAGCATGTAAAGGTCGAAATTTCTTATTTTTCTGGTAGTCTTAACCCTGATGACTTACTAGAATGGATTAGGGATGTTGAAAAAATATTTGAGTTCAAAAATTACAATGATGCTAAGGCTTAGAAAGCTGCTGTGTTGAAACTAAAGGAATATGCATCACTATGGTATGATAACCTTAATCATCAGAGATTAAGGGAAGGGAAGGAATCTATTAAGTCTTGGTCCAAACTTAAAAAGAAATTGTTGGATAAGTTTGTTACCAAAGATTACACCTAGGACCTGTTCAATAAGTTGTCTAAGCTTAGGCAGGATGAGAGACCCCTTGAGACCTATTTGAGGAATTTTGAACAACTAACCCTACAGTGTGAGATAAATGAGAAGCCTGAGCAAAGGATTGCTAGGTTCTTAGAAGGGCTTGATAAGAATATTGCTAGTAAGGCTAGAATGCAACCACTGTGGTCATATGATGATGTTGTCAACTTAGCACTCAGAGTGGAGAAAATGGGGAAATCTAAGCCTACCACACCTAAACCTAAACATGTCTATAGACCCTACACTAGTGTCATTGCTGAGACACCTAAACCAGTGTCCCAAACAGGAGTAGACAAGGAGAAGGCACCCATGTTCCCTAAGTCCAATCCACCTGTAACTAAGGAAATGATTAAGTACTTCCAATGCTAAGGGTATGGCCACATCAAGAAGGACTGTCCTTCCAAGAGAGCACTAACAGCAATAGAAGTAGAGGAATGGGAAAGAGAGGGTTCAGTTGAGTATGAGAAGGAACCAGTGAATGTGGAGGCAACCTTTGAGGAGGAACCCAACCAGGAAATGGTCATGGCTCATTCTGATACAGGCCATAGTCTTGTTTTATGGAGGGTAATGCACTCTCAACAGGCACCTTTGGAGGAGAATCAAAGGTCCCTCATTTTCAGGAGTAGATGTACTATTCAGGGCAGGGTATGCAACTTGATCATTGATGGTGGAAGTTGCACCAATGTAGCATCTTTCACCATGATTAACAAGCTTAACCTTAGTACCTAGGCGAACCCAAACCCTTATAAGCTCAGATGGCTAAACAAGGGAGCAGAGGTCAAGGTGGACAAACAATACCTGGTTCCATTTTCAATTGGCTTATAAATATGAGATCTTGTATAATGTGGTCTATATGGATGCATGCCACTTACTATTGGGTAGACCATGGTAATTTGACAAGAATTCTATCCACCAGAGGAGGAGCAACACTTATTCTTTCAAACAAGGCAGCAAGAAGATCACATTGACTCCTCTACCACCTAATCAGAAGAACTATGGGAGTCCAAGTGTGACTGATGGACTCAATGGGGTTCTATTTCTATCTGAAGCAGAAATGATCAAGGAAATGCAATAATAACAACTTGTTCTCATCTTGTTGTCCAAAGAGATTTATGAGGATGTGGAGCATCAACTGCCAGTAGAGGTTAGACCATTACTAGAACAATACCAGGATGTCTTCTCTGCTGAGTTACCTAGTGGACTGCCTCCACTAAGAGGTATTGATGAGCATCATATTAACCTTGTGCCAGGATCTGTACTCCCTAACAGACCTTCATATAGGTGTGATCCCGTTGCTACAAGAGAGTTGCAGAAGCAAACTGATGAACTGATGGACAAAGGATTTGTGAGGGAATCCTTGAGTCCTTGTGCTGTCCCAGCATTGAAGGTACCTAAGAAGGATGGAACTTGGAGGATGTGTATTGACAGTAGAGTCATCAACAACATCACGGTTAAATATAGGTTTCCTATACCTAGGTTGGATGACATGCTGGATGAGTTAAGTGGTGTTAGGATCTTCCCTAAAATTGATGTTAGGCAAGGTTATAACCAAGTGAGGATCAGAGAAGGTGATGAGAGGAAAACTGCCTTCAAGACTAAGCAAGGGCTCTATGAATGATTGGTTGCCCCCAACACTTTTATGAAATTGATGACAGAAGTGTTGAGGCCTTGCTTGAGGAGGTTTGTTGTGGTGTACTTTGATGATATCCTAATTTACAGCAAAACCACAGGAGAACACTTTAAGCACCTTGAGAAAATATTCCAAATCCTGAGAGGTAGCAAATTGTTTGGAAAATTGGAGAAATATACCTTCTTGGCTTCTGAGATTAAATTCCTAGGGTACATCATCTCTGGGAGGGGAATTTCTGTGGATCAAGATAAGATTGATGCTATTAAATCTTGGCTAATTCCTAAGAGCATCACTGAAGTGAGAGGCTTCCATGGCCTTGCTTCCTTTTACAGAAGATTTATCAAAAAGTTCAGTGTTGTTGTTGCCCCTATCACAGAGTACATGAAGAAAGGAGAGTACAAATGGACTGAGAATGCTCAGCAAACATTCAACTTGGTCAAAAGAATGTTGTGTGAGGCACCCATTCTTAGGTTACCTGACTTCAGCTGTTTGTTTGAGGTATAATGTGATGCCAGTGGTGTTGGCATAGGAGCTATACTAGTTCAAGAGAGAAAGCATGTGGCCTACTTCAGTGAGAAGCTAAGTCAAGCCAAGCTAAGCTACTCCACTTATGACAAATAATTCTATGCAATTATCAGGGCTCTTATGCATTAGAGCTACTACTTGAAACCAAAACCTTTTGTGCTGCATTCAGATCATGAAGCTTTAAAATATATCAATGGCCAGCACAAGTTAAATCACAGGCATGCCAAGTGGGTTGAGTTCTTACAATCCTTCACATTTTCAAGCAAGTACAAAGAGGGTAAGCAAAACATTGTTGCGGATGCACTGTCTAGGAGATATTCATTGCTGTCAGTTATGGAACAGAAAATTCTTGGGTTTGAGTTCATGAAACAGCTGTACAAAGATGACCCTGATTTCTATGAAGATTGATTGACTCAAACAGAAGGGACTAAGATCTAGGGAACCAAATTCTTGCTGCAGAAGGGTTTTTTGTTCCATGGAAACAAGTTATGTGTTCCAAGAGGCTCATACAGAGATATGTTGATCAAAGAGATTCACTCCAGTGGGTTAGGAGGTCATTTTTGGGTCCAAAGAACTCTGAATTTCTTGCAGGAACAGTTCTATTGGCCCAAGATGATGGGGGATGTCCAGATAATGCTCAGAAGATGCTCCATCTACCAGTAAGCCAAGAGTTCCTTTCTGGGAGGCCCTTAAACTCCATTGTCGGTGCCAAACAACCTTGGGATGATGTGAGCATGGACTTCATCATAGCCTTACCAAGAACTCAAAGAGGAAATGATTCAGTAATGGTTGTAGTTGACAGGTTCAGTAAAATGGCTCATTTCATAGCATGTAAGAAAATTGAGGATGCAGTGAGTGTTGATGAACTTTATTTCTGTAATATTGTCAAGATACATGGGGTTCCTAAGACCATAGTCTCAGACAGAGATGTCAAGTTCACGAATTATTTCTGAAAGACATTATGGAAGCTTCTCAATACAAGGTTGTTATTCAGCACCTCCCACCACCCACAAATAGATGGCCAAACTGAGGTCACTAAGAAAACCTTGGGGAGGATACTGAGGTGCATTGTTAGCAAGTCTTTAAAAGATTGAGATTTGAAACTGCCACAAGCTGAGTTTGCTTTCAACATAGCTCCATCATCTGCAACTGGTCACAGTCCATTTGAAGTGGTTTATGCGATCAATCCTTTTGAAGTCATTGAAAAAACTGGTCCAAATGCTTACAAGATATACCTTCCTGGTGAGTATGGGGTGCATGGAACATTCAATGTGGGAGCCCTGAGTCCTTACTATGGTGCATATGATGATGAAGAGGGGTTAGGCTTTATGTCAAGCCCTTTTCAAGAAGGGGAGGCTACAGCAGGAGCTGGATCAGGGGCTCCCAACCCTGACCAGACCACATACCAACTCCAAGCAACATCCACTGATCCACCACCAACTCAACCAATCAAGAGGTTCAGCAGGTCCAGCTTTCAGCTGGAGTAGGCCTCAACTAAGCCTATCAAGAGTCTCATACATCCAAGATTAGCCAAGGAAAAGAAAAGGAAAAATAGCACAGGAAACCAGCAAGGAATCAGTCACATGTTGCTGAGAAGAGTTGATAAAGCATAAAGCAAACTTTCCATTTTTGGTGAGGCAATTGTGGGACTGTCTTGGAAAGACCACTGCTCCTTTTCTCCTCAAAATCCTGTCGTGGAAAGGATACAAAAAGCCTTGACTTTGCTAGCAGCCAATGGAACAGTAACCTGTGCACAAGGAGACAACTGACAAGGACAACAATCCATGCTTTATTCAGTCTGTTTTTACCTATTGCTGTTTTAATTTTCACTTAGTAATTTTATTTCCAGCTTGTAATATATTTAAGACAGTTTGTACTCATCTTAGATTGAATCTTGGTCGTTGGATTGTTAGGTTTCGAGTTGTAACTCAAGGACAAGGCCTATATAAGGACCTGTGTCTCAACTGAAGAAAGCAGATTATTTTTGAATGAAAAATTAGCCTTGAGACTTTTCTCATTTCTTTCAAACTTGTGTTGAACTGTAGTTTGGAACCCTGGCCTGATAATTAACCTGCGATCTCTGTGGTTAATTGTTCAAAGTCAGTTTGGCACCATTAAATTGAACCCGTGCCTGTTTGTGGTTCAGTTTGATTGTGTTGAGCAAAGTTCAAGCTTTAATCCTGTGTCCACTGTGGATTTGAGTCTGAAATTTGTTAAGTTAATATCTGGGATTTCCTTTGAATCTTCTGTGGAAATTTAAGGTCTTGACTATATCTTTTCATTTTACAAACAAGTCCTAAACTCAACTGAGTCTGTTGTCTGCAATCTCAGGATTTCAGGCTGTTTCAGTCAATATTAAAAATACTTAGAATCCCTCTAAAATCATGAAATTTGGTACGGTTTTAGTTTGGTATTAAAACTTATTTGTCACAAAAATTCAAAACCAAGGTCATTTAATATTTTTAAAGTGTCCTGCAACCCAGACTCCATTATTGTCTGTCCCTAGTCTTTACACTGCATAAAGTATATATCAAATAGATCATAAAGGAAGGTTTATTAAAAGGATACAATGTTTAATTAAATACGTCAAAACCCAAAAATCCAAAATTGAAATACATCTCTAAAATAAAGTGAATAGCTAAAGTCTAAACATGACAACGGAAGCTAGCTAAATGAACCATCAGTGTCCCATCCATGCCCGCAGCTAAACTCAATATATCACACCTGCTTAATCCACTGCTCCCTATTTGCAGGAAATATCAAATGGTTCACCACAGCTTGGAAAACATTAAAAGGTCACTCAACTATTCAATCAATAATAAGCCCACAATAAATAATCAATCCAATACAATCTAATCTAATCATGTAAAAGTCATCAATCTCCAACTCCAAGAGCTAGTGTCCGAACCGCAGCCCGAACATGACTACACACCGTAGTGAGTAGTCCTGTTAGGTTACCCATCGCAACAGGTAACCCACCCGAGCCAGTGGTTGATGCAACCTTGCCATCTAAAGCCCCGCTCATCGCAACGAGCGAACCCAAATCATTAATGTGCACATCCCCTTATGACGGGAGCCAAAATGGGGCGAACATGGGGGTGAAGAACATCTCCCTACAATGGCTTCACAATCAATACTAGCAATACCAACAAGAATACGATACCAACAACATCAACATGATACTATATCAATGATAATCACAAAATGATCACACCACTCACAATTAACCATATTGAAGAATTGAGTAGGAAACCCTACTTGACTAGCAAATCAATGAATCACAAGTATGGCTCTAGTAAAGCTCCTCTACGAAATCGCCACCTAAACAATGATAATCAATCGATACCAATCACAATCCATCACTAATCAATCTCTACCCCCATTCTAACCCAGATTAGGGTTTGCATAAACTTCTATTAACAATAATAAACTTATTAAGAAATACTAGCTAGAGACTTACTAACGCAAACGATATGAAAATGAGATTCAACGCTCACAAAAGATCAATCTTGGTTTTGTAAAAGTGATTAGAAACTCATAAAACAAAATTTATATTCCTCTAATCATTTTAAACAAAACAGCGCGATTAACTCACATTAGACCGGGCACTCGGTCGAGTACCAATGACACTCGACTGATTACGCCCTACTCGACCGAGTGTTCCCTAAACTCGGTCGAGTGTCACCAAGTCAGAAGCTGGATTCAAAACACCCGACGACGCACTCGGTCGAGTACCTACTCGACCGAGTATCCTATACTCAGAAATGTGTAGTATTACACCATGGCCCAGTCGAGTCCGACACTATGTCATCCTGGGGGGAGGGGGGGTGTGTGCGCGCTGGGGCCGCAATTTTCTTGGCTCGGCCCGCTCAAACACTAACTTTTTAAAAAAATATATAGGCCCAGCCCAGCCCGACCCTAAGCCGGTACTAAATGGGTCGGGCTAAATGGGTCGGGCTGCCTGACCCAGGCCGGTTTGAATTTAGTGCCGTGTTCAGGCTCCACTTCCCCAGCCCGGCCCGCCCTCTATCGCGGCTCACTGCACACCCCTAATAATTTGTACCTTTGTGTTTCCCATTAGGTCTCACTTGTGACGGATATATCCGTCACAAGCTTAAGACGGGTCGAGTATCTCCCACGAAAAGATAAGACAAAAAGTAGAATGTATAGGAAATCACAAATGACTTGTCTTTAACTTCACATGTGGGTTTTATTTGACCCGTCACAAGCTTACGACGGATATCGACCGTCACAAATGAGAATTTATGTTTCGTCAACAAAAAAAACAAATATGTAGGGATTATAATTCACAAAATTTCATTGAAGACGGCGATATCCGTTACAAGCTTGTGACGGATACCATTTCCTCTCACAAAATACCCATGAGAGGTGAGTGGTTGGATCTGCCCCACCTTATCCCCTCTCCCTTTTTGTGAGAGGTCTTCCCCTTGTGACGGGATTAGCCCGTCACAAGCAAGACGCTTTGATTATAATTAACCGAGTCCGTCACAAGCAAGACGCTTTGATTATAATTAACCGGGAAAAAAAAGGTTGAATGCGTAGGCATAGATGTAAGTAAGTAATGCATGCATATTTACAGTGGTGGTATGATGAGATTTTTGTTTCCTTGTGGGGGATGTATTTGTTTAGTGTCCAGTTGCGAGCTGTGGGTTCATTATCGACTAACGTGGTTGGATCTGCCTGCTTTTCACAATTTAATCCCTTTTCCCTTCCTTACCCCACTCTTCTCATTCAGTACCCTCTCTCTCAATTCATAATTTCATTATTATCCTTCCCTTTACCTTTTTTTTTTTTTTTTAACAATATATAAACAACTTTATTAAGACATTGCAGCAAGCTTAGTTGTTAGTAGTACTAGTTGAGTAGACTTGTTGAAGATGATGGTTATTTGAGCAAAGCAAAGAAAAAGCTGATTGAAAAGCCTGAAAGCTTGTTTTTTAAAAAGTTAAAGCTGGGAACCGAAAGATGTTGCCTTTTCCTCCTCCTCCTCCTCCTCATTCTCTCTCTCTCTCTCTCTCTCTCTCTCTCTCTCCCTACTCTACTAACCCTACTCTTCCCTAAATCTCCCCTTAAGTGAAATACAAAACACTCAATCTCCATCATTATTACTACCCAGTACTCCGTATTAGTTTTAAACCACCCAAATTATAACCCAGAAAGTGTTGAGATTATACACTTACTAATCTCTCTTTTTTCTTCTAAAACCCAAATGTTAGGGGGTTCTTCTTCTTCCTCAGCTCCTTCTGATCACTTCCACAACGCCACCCTTGCTGCTGAGCACGCCAATAGCACCAACAAGCGTAAACGCCGCCCTGCCGGAACCCCAGGTATGTATTTTATTTCTCTCTTTTTCGGATACTGAGTTTCGATACCGTATGCATTCCATCTCTCTTGTAATAGAGTATTTATATTTATATTTAATAATTAATAATTAATAATTAATATATCGTAAATAGATCCGGATGCGGAGGTGGTGTCTTTGTCGCCAAAGACGCTCCTAGAATCAGACAGATACGTGTGCGAGATCTGCAATCAGGGGTTCCAAAGAGATCAAAACTTACAGATGCATAGGAGGCGGCATAAGGTGCCATGGAAACTTTTAAAGAGAGAGAACCCAGTTGTGCGAAAACGGGTGTTCGTCTGCCCCGAACCAACTTGCCTTCACCATGACCCTTGTCATGCGCTGGGAGACCTTGTTGGGATCAAGAAGCACTTTCGACGTAAGCATAGTAATCACAAACAATGGGTTTGTGATAAGTGTTCTAAAGCTTATGCTGTTCAGTCTGATTACAAAGCTCACCTTAAGACTTGTGGTACTCGCGGCCACTCTTGCGATTGTGGCCGCGTCTTCTCCAGGTAATACTAACTACATACACGTTATTACTTCCCTTTTATCTTCTTTTCTAAATTTCCTTAACATAATCTTAAAATATAGTTTCAAGTCAATTAATTATATCATATAATAATAATAATAATAATAATAATAATAATAATAATAATAATAATAATAATAATAATAATAATAATAATAATAATAACAACACTACTATTATTATACGTTTTTATTATTTAATTAGGGTGTCTTGACTTGATAAACAACAAGGGAAAAAGATTTAAAATAGGGTTTGGTAATAAATAAGTGGTTTTTATTCTCTTTTAATTTTTTTTAGGGTTATGAGGCCTAATCCATAAGTACAGTTGTGAATAACATGGTTTGACATAAATTTGTTAAATTTGAGAGTATAAAACGCAATTCCCGAGGAAAAGTATTACGAGTACTACTAAGTACTAACTGGCCGTGTGCCTCATCGATTTGAACAGTGGTATATCAGCTTCAAATAAAAAAACCACCATGGCATAAAGTAAAGTTAAAGTTGGCTTTATGAGCAGCAACTTTGCTTGGAATATGTGAACATGGGTGGAATATATGCCTTAATGTTGTGAGAGTCATAATTTATTTTGGTTGTTTGAAACATTGAGATCTTTCTTTTAAGATACAAGATCAAGATGAATAAAGATTAATGGTTTAGTATAGTAGTGAATGTATGTTTGTAGAAGGAGAATAATTTATCAACAGTATGAATTTTGGGGAGTAGCTAGTAGGCTTACATCCCTACATGTCATGTAAATGTAGTCAATCAATTTTTACACTTATCCTTGATTTTCCCCCTATTTAATTTGTCTCTACTACTCAACCTCTTCTATTTAGACAAACCACGCTATGCAAATGAAGCTTCCTTTTAGTAATAACCCACTTTGTTGTTACTTTTTCTAACATCTACCACTACTAACACACTACCAATACTCCAATACCATCCCCCCCAGGCCACCCCCCCTTCCTTTTCACTCATTTTCATTTTGACCCATCATTCCATTTTGCCTTTATTTTGTTTTCTCCTCCTTGTCTTCATCTTCTTAAATTATTATTCTTATTATTATTATAATAGAGTCGAGAGCTTCATCGAGCACCAAGACGCCTGCAACATGGGACGCCACCCTGCTGGCCCACCTTCACATCCACCACATCAGTACCAGCAGTGCCTCTCTAGAGCAGCTTCCAGTTCAAGCCCTTCAAATGATACCACCACAAATAATACTACACCACTTGCTGTTCCATGGACAACACCCGGATTAACCATAAGAAACCAACCACATATGGAGAGCAATAATAATAATAATAATCTTCACAATTTAGACCTACAACTGGCGGTATCCCCCAAGGGAAACGACCAAGAGAACCACTCCACTCAGCTCCAACTCTCTATTGGCTCCTCAGACTTTGGTGAAAAATCTTCCAACAACATAAACTTGGAGACAAACTCGATGACCTCTTCAACGGTCAAAGAGCAGGCGAGCGAGCAACTACGACTGGCAATGGCGGAGAAGGTCTACGCTGAGGAAACAAGGAGAGAAGCCAAACGACAGGTGGAGTTGGCCGAGAGAGAATATGCTAACGCCAAGCGAATTCGACAACAAGCACAAACTGAATTAGACAAGGCGCAAGCACTGAAGGAGCATGCCATGAAACAAATAAGTTCAACTCTTCTACAGATTACTTGTCATGCTTGTAAACAACAATTTCATGCTACAACACCTACTACTACTACTACTACTAGTACGACGGCGTTTTTAGCAGCACAGGCTGAAGATCAAAACAGCTCTCTTGCTGAAAGCCAAAGCCAGGTTGAAGATAATAATTTGCAATGATTAATAAGTCACTCACTTTTTTTTCCCTTAGTGTAAGTGTGTTTTCATGTTGACTGTTGAGTTGCCATTTTGTTGTTTTTGGGAGGTCGTAATAATTACTCCTATAGTACTCCTTATGCGTTAGTTGGGTGGTGTTGGATTAAATAATTAGTTAAATTTATTTTGTTAAAAACAAAATTAATGGTGGTGGGGTTTATGTTTATTCTATTTATGAATTAATTAGGAAGACTAATTTAAGTAATAAGATTATAAAAATGTGAAAGAAGCTTGAGGGATTTTGTGGCTCCCTAATGTAATCTAATCTAAGGCGGTATTTGGAGCGGGCCAGGCTGGAATGCGATATTTTGTTTGGATGTTGCTTTTCTTGTATAACAACCATTTACATAGACCATGAGCTTGATAAAGGAACATTTGTTGTTAGTTGTTATTTATTTCAAATAATACTTTTATGTAACCATTTACCCAATTTCTTTAAGGGTGTCAAAGTAACGTCAGAATATGTTTGGACTATTCAGAGATCTTTGTTCAGAAACGTGGTGGGTGAAATGACATGACCCCTAACTCTATCATCAAACCATACAAGCAACATTACCAACTCCTTCTATTAACTCTACTACGTACGGAATATGATTTCTTTTATGCTGTACATTTTAGTACTCTCTCCATACCAATCCAAAGGTAACATTGACTCGAAATACGTTTTGTAACGTGAATATCGTTAGTTACACATTATTAAAAATTAATTTATTGATATACTTGTAGCATTCATGACGATAAATCAAACAAGATCTCACATGACTATATTTTGTCTTATACTCCCTCATATTCTTAATAACCCTCCCCTTTTATGGAGGGCACGAGAATTAAGGGAGGGGAGTATTATATGGTAAAGTATTGTAGTGGGGTAGGAGATTGGAGAGAGGGAAGGTATTGTGTGATTAAAATAAGTATTGTTGTGGGGTAAGGTGATTAAAATAAGATAAAGTATGAGTATTGTGGGGTATTGTTGTGGGGTGGGTGATTAAAATAAGTATAAAAGTTTGTCAAATAAGGAAATAGAGAGAGTATTGTGAATAGACGAAAAAGGAAATAGGGAGAGTTATTTAGAATAGGAGGGAGTAGATTAAGAATAATCTCGAAGATTCCCTACGACCATGGTCAATGTTACCTTTGGATTGGTATGGAGGGAGTAATTTTTTCGCTCAACTGTAATAATCCACTGTTTAACCGGTTTGACCACTTGCTTTTAATTTGAACCGGTTTGACAATTTGCTTTTATTTTGAACCGTTTATATAGTTATTTTCCATTTTGGTAAATCGTTCAAACTGATTCAGTTATATTGTTAACCGGGACCGTTCAGATTTAGTGTTCACTTATATAAATAAATGAAACAATGTAGCAAATGTAACGATGAACCAGTGAAAGAAGTTTGTGGAAATTTTTGTGTGTTTCTCATTAAGTGCAATTGCCAATATATACATCAAGCCTATCCCACAATTTAGGAATTAGCTATAACCATATCCTTTAAATTAGGAAAATACAATGGGAATACAATCACTATAAAATATAAACATATATCCTAGCTAATCACATAATATTAGGATGTGATCCCGAATATTATGCTAACACCCCCCCTCAAGTTGGAGCATGGGGATTAGCAATGCCCAACTTGCCCAACAAACGATGGAACTGAGAACGTCCGAGCGCCTTTGTGAGAATGTCCGCAAGCTGAGTAGAGGTGGTGACATAAGACGGTGTAATAGTGCCTCGAACAATCTCATCACGAACAAAATGACAGTCAACTTCAATATGCTTTGTTCGTTCATGAAAAACGGGATTGTTAGAAATATGTATGGCTGCCTTATTGTCACAATGAAGCATTACACGGTAGTGGGGTGCTCAAATCCCAAACTTCGGAGCAAACCCTTTAACCACATGATTTCACAAGTAGCGGAAGCCATGGCACGATATTCGGACTCGGACGAACGAGAAAAACTTGATTGCTTGTTTCTTTGTTTTCCAAGAAATTGGGGAACCTCCGAGGAAAACAAAATATGCAGTCAAAGAGCGACGAGTGATAGGGCAGCTATCGTAATCAGCGTCACAATAGGCCTCGAGTACCATAGATGCGTCAGTACGTAAGAGAATACCCTGTCCCGGATTTCCTTTGAGATAGCGGACAACTCGTACAACGGCATCCCAATGTGCTTGAGACGGAGCTTGCATAAATTGAGAAAGAATATGGACTGAATAGGTAATCTCAGGACGAGTAAGTGTGAGATAGATTAGCTTACCGACCAAGCGACGATACTTCGTAGGTTCGGAAAATAATGGCTCCTTATGTAAGGCAAGTTCGTGCTTTTCCTCCATTGGAACAGGGGCCGGTTTTGACCCAAGAAGCCCAGTTTCTGTCAATAAATCAAGAGTGTATTTGCGTTGACATAGAAAAATTCCGCTGGAATTTCGTGCCACTTCAAGTCCCAAAAAATATTTTAATTTTCCCAAGTCTTTCATACGAAAACACTGACTTAGGTAATTTTTAAATTCTTGAACAGCGACACTATTATTACCAGCGATCACCAAGTCGTCAACATACACTAGAATATGAATAACAATATCATCCTTGCGATAAACAAATAGAGAATGATCACAAGGACTGTGAGAAAAACCGTAGTCACACAACGCAGTGGCTAATTTCGCATACCAGCAACGTGGGGACTGACGAAGACCATATAAAGATTTATGAAGACGACACACCTTACCATGCTGTCCATGTCCGAATCCAAGTGGAAGTCGCATATACACCTCCTCTTCCAAATCCCCGTGAAGGAAAGCGTTTTGAACATCCATTTGGTGCAATTCCCAATTATTGATTGCAGCCACAGTAAGAAAAGTTCGAACCGTCACCATCTTTACAGTCGGGGCAAAAGTCTCGGCAAAGTCAATCTCTTCCTGTTGATGATTACCAAAAACAACTAGTCTTGCTTTGTATCGCTCAACTGTCCCATCAGATTTTCGCTTGATTTTATATACCCACATACAACCAATAGCGGTCTTATTTGATGGTAAATCCACTACGGACCAAGTATTATTTGCCTCTAATGCAGCAATTTCTTCCTCCATAGCTTGTTTCCACTTTGGATTACCAATGGCTTCTTTAAAGGAATTCGGCTCAATATCATTAGTAATAGCTGCAAGAAAATGTTGATGGGCAGTCGAAAAATTCTTACAATTAATATAATGAGAAATAGGATACGGAGTACCTGTGACAGACGGTGGTGTGGGTGATGGGCTTGACGGAACCATAGTCGTGTTAATATGTTCAGTGACCTTCTCCCAACGAATAAAGTCTTTATTTCGAGAATTGTCAAATTTCGTCCGTTTTCCGCGACCCATCTCTTCACCGTGGGTAGTATCAGAATGAGCATCTCCCTGATTATCATTAGAACTAGTGGACATATCAGGAATACTATCATCAGTAACATCAGACAAAAGCTCCCCTGTTTCGTTACTTTGTTGCGTCGAATTGTTTTCACTTGCACCATCATCACTACTTGTCCCCTCTTGTTCAACATTTGGAGAGACAACAGGTGTGGGGATAGCAATAGAATCAGACTCTACAAAATAATCATCCATGGCAAATTTTTCTGAGCTATTTTCGGGCGAGGCAAAAGGAAATTGGTCCTCAATAAAATTAACATCACGTGATTGAAAATAATCACCCGTCTCAAGATCGTATAGATGCCAGCCTTTCTTCCCGAACGGATAGCCAATGAAAATACAACGACGACTTCGAGAATCAAATTTGTCACGAGAATAAATATTTTTAGCATAGCACAAACACCCGAATACCCGAAGTAAACTCATATCAGGAGGTTTGCCAAATAATAATTCAAACGGAGTTTTATTTTGTAAAATTCGACTAGGGGTACGATTTATTAAGTGTGCCGCTGTCAAAACACACTCCCCCCAAAACTCAACGGGTAACGAACTTTGAAAGCGTATGGCACGGGCGACATTCAAAATATGTCTATGTTTCCTTTCAACTCGAGCATTTTGTTGGGGTGTCTTAACCATGGAGGTTTGAAAGATAATACCATTTTCTCGAAAATAAGGAATAAGTCCCCGGAATTCCGTCCCATTATCACTCCGAACAATTTTCACAAGGCTATTAAATTGACGAGCAACTAAGGCAAAGAAATCACGCATTAGTTTGGGAACTTCGTCCTTTGTTTTCAATAAATAAACCCAAACGCATCTCGAAAAATCATCAACAATAGACAAGAAAAATCGGGAATCACAAGCACGATTAGGATGATACGGGCCCCAAACATCACAATGAATTAATTCAAACAAACATTCAGCTTTATTATCACTCAACGGAAAAAGAGTACGAGTCTGTTTAGCGCGGAAGCAAATATCACAATTTGAAAAATCACACGAAAAACTAGAAATAGATGGAATGTGCTTCATAACCCGAGATGAGGGATGTCCCATTCTTTGATGCCACAAAGCAGCACTTTCTTCCCCGGTCACAGCATTAACACGAATAGGTTCCGTCATCGTCAAGTAGAAAAGCCCATCCAAAAGATCACCCACTCCAATCGTCGTCAAGGCATGGTCCTGTATCAAACATTGAGCATTAGTAAATTTCACAGATAAATTTTGTGTGGATAGAAGCTGTGAAACGGACAGGAGATTGCATTTGAAAGACGGAACTAAAAGAACATTAGAAAGCGATAACTGGTCATTGATTCTAATAGTTCCAGCTTTAGTGGCCGTCAAACTAGCACCTGTGGGTAACCCAATGTTGATAGGAGTAATATTAACACACGACTCAAACAAATCTTCATTATAACAAACATGTGCGGACGCGCCCGTATCAATTATCCACGTGAAAGGAAGCTTACCACTTAGCCGCACCATATTAGCAACAATTGGAGTCTCACCGAAAATAGCATTTGCTTTAACATTCGAAGTCGAAGCAGAGGACGAGGGATCCCCTGATTTGGGAACATGTCGAGGGTGCCCAACAGGAAACCCAATCTTTTCCCAGCAGCGACTCACCGTGTGACCGTCTTTGTTGCAATGGGAACATTTAAAACGAGGACGAGTATTAGAGTCCGTCTTAGCATTCTGATTCTTACCAGTCACAGCACATGCCATTTGAGTGACGGCATCCTCACGAGACTGAACAACAGATCTGACTTCTTCTTCCTGTGCAATACGTGAATAAACAACATGAATATCGGGTAATGGCGATATACCGAGTATGCTGGAGCGGACAGTAGCATACACCGGATCAAGACCCATCAGAAATCCACGCACTTGTTCAGTAGCCCTGCGTTTGCGGATTATTCCTTCCACATCACAACGTGAACAGCAAGCACACTTTGGAAGAAAATCATAATCATTGATGTCTTCCCACAACATCTTAATCCGACCAAAGTAATTCATGACAGACTCACCGGACCTTTGCTTACATTCGGCAATATCTGACTGAATTTGGTAAATTTTGATATCATTTGCAACTGAGAAGCGCAAACGAATATCCTCCCAGAGATCGAAAGCAGTTTCACGATATGAAATTGACGATCGTAATCCTGTTTCAATAGTGTTAAAAATCCACGCAATAATCGTGTAATTGATAGCAGTCCAATCATCCCACTCCTTCGGATCATCTGGCTTTTGCTTGAGAGTTCCGTCGATGAACCCGAGTTTTCTCTTGGCTCCCAACGCAACCCGGAAACCCTTAGACCATTCTGCATAGTTTTTGGTTCCCGTAAGAACAACATGAGTAATCCGCGCCCCGGTACCATCCTGGTTTGAAAGGGCATAAATCGGATTGACAGTATTATTCCCTCCGCTATTGATGGACTTGTCATCAACCATTGTGGAGGATCAACAGATTGTGATAAAGAGGGAAAAAAAATATATATATATATATATATATATATATATATATATATATATATATATATATATATATATATATATATATCGCAAGATGAGAATGTGGCTCACGATACCATGTAGCAAATGTAACGATGAACCAGTGAAAGAAGTTTGTGGAAATTTTTGTGTGTTTCTCATTAAGTGCAATTGCCAATATATACATCAAGCCTATCCCACAATTTAGGAATTAGCTATAACCATATCCTTTAAATTAGGAAAATACAATGGGAATACAATCACTATAAAATATAAACATATATCCTAGCTAATCACATAATATTAGGATGTGATCCCGAATATTATGCTAACAAACAAACATGCTTGATCGACTCCATTCTCTAACGAAATTTTTACATCACAATGCTTCAACGCTACTACATGCCACAATCAATCATGTTTGTCTCTTTTGTTATTCTTGTTATCACTTGATATCATTTTCAAGTTAAATTATCTCGCAATTATTTATTTATCCTTAATCAAAATACTTTTCATAAAGAAAAGAAAAATTTTAACAAATAAATGAGATGGAGGGTGCATTTATTATTTCACTGCATTATATCAATACATTAATTAACCCTCGAAAGGCCCAAAAGTGGTCAAGGATGTCACTGAAGGGTCACCCACGCTAGCAATAGGGACGAAAAATCAGTGGACTGGTGCATTGCGGTGGAGAATATGAGAGTAGCGGAGGGAGAACTAGGGTAGCTCGATGCGCGTTTTAGTGATTCGGAAGAACTAGTTTTTTAAAATTTATGGACTTTGTTTTCACTTTTTTGGTCTCTTAGCAGCCCAATTAATCTAATGACCATCACATAATTCGGTTTAGTTGTTTATCTTTGATTAAAATTATTCACAAAATAATACATTTTGTTAAACTATCAATAATAAGACAAACAAATAATTAAGAAAAATATAAGAATAAAACCTAATTATACCATTAAATGACAAGAATATGTGCAACCAATGTTAAAAATGAGGAGAGGAATGAAATTCTAAAAAACAAAAAAGGGTTATTTTACATGGTAACCTTGTATTGTTTCAAATTCTAATGGTAATCCTACTTTTCAGAAAACACACATGGTAACCATCAACTCTGTTAATACGCATTATCGTGACCCTTAACTTTTTTTTCCGTCAATTTTGTCCGTTAAGTATGTGACGTGGCCAATTGAATTTTGAGATTTTCTACAAGGTAACCTTGTTTTTTTAAATCCTACAAAATAACCCTATTCATTTTTTTTACAAGAGAAACACTCTTAAAAATACTCCCTTAATACTCCCTTATTTCATAAATTTATCATTCTTAGTACATTTTTACTCGATTACTCCAAAAACATCAACTTTTAATATCATCATCTCTTTAAGGTATCATTACCATAAATTTCTAAAAACCGGGTTCAATAATTAACAAATAAATCCACTATTAAGTCTAATGTTTACAAATGAGTCTCCACTCCTTAATTTTGCCCAACTTTATTTTGTCAATTTGTCGAGTAATTGAAGTTATTATTATGTTTACAACGTTTTTAATTTTATCATATTTGATGAGGTTTTGAAAATATAAGTTTATTAATTAGATTAACCCTATCTATGAATCAAATTTGGAATTGATTATTATAAATTTATAATGCTCGGAGTATAGTACTCTTACTTGGTATTTAGAATATCTTATTGGGAATTTTTTTATCTCGAACAAAGTTCTTATTGGATTTTTCTTTAAAAACTGGTTAATTAAAGGGTAATGAGGGTAGATATGACAATTTGGGAGTAATCGAGTAAAATTGTGAAAAAAAGATTGATTGAGGGATTATATTTTTATGCACATGTGATCTGTAGAAAAAGTAGGATTAACTTGTAGAATTTTTAAAAATATAGGGTTATCTTATAGAAAATCTCAAAATTCAATTGGCAACGTCACATACTTAACGGACAAAACTGACGGAAAAAAAAGTGAAAGGTCATGGCAATGCGTATTAACAGAGTTGACATGTGTGTTTTCTGAAAAGTAGGATTATCATGTAGAAAAACCCAAAAAATTATCTCAATATTGTGTTGTATACTTGTATGTTAGCTAAAATTTCTTTCAATTTCTTAATTGGTGTTACCGTGTTAACATGTCAGAGTCAAAGTTGAGTCAAGATGAAAATCACATGGTAATTTCCTTATAAAACAACAAATCAACGATAAAATTATAAAAAACATAAAAATACAGACTATCTACATTCTTTGGCAAGACTCGAAATAAATCTGAAGTGGTGTTTCCAAACTGACGAAAACATTCATCCGATAGAGATAAGTTAGGTGAGAAGAAGAGTGAAAGAGGAGAGCACAGTAGTACAATAGTAGGGAAAGCAGGAAAACTCTTTATTCACTGGCTTTTAGCAAGAGTCCTTTTTATAAATGCGAGTAAAAAGATGCCATGTTTTTCAGTGCCAATAGTTGTATCCCTTAATGACAGATTCAGTCGTCGCTCTCACTTACGCACACTACGTTACTCTTCAGACACAGACAAACTTCTCCCTAAATGCCATTCATTCACACAAACATATATGCTCTTCATCGGAATCAGTGATGTGGGGTAAGCTGGCTATGAAATTACTCGCATCTTTCCATTTTTTGCTACAGACCCAACACTCCATTTTTCGGTTTATAATTTTCAGCAACTCTCCTATAGGACCGTCCTATAGCATAGGACTGGCCTAAAAGGAGAGACGCCCAAAGATAATATTTAATATAATATTTATTTTAATTTTAGTTTAACAATACGACATTTTATGATAAAAACTAACCTATTTAAATATACAAGTTATTAATATAAAATTTTAATTTATCAAAATAAAATGTTTTTTTTACAAGTATATTAACTAATTTTTTGCGAGTTTTGGTTATTTGATTGAAAAAGGGACTTATAAGTTAATTGTTTGGGCTTTTGAGTTATGGGTTGATCTTATATTATAAGACAGTCTTATAAAACAATTTGTGTATAATTTTAGAGCCTCTTACTTGTGACGGTCATGTTTGGGCCAAATTGTGCATATTGGGTCCGAAGGATTAATTAGGCCGGAGGGGGAATTGGGCTCGTGGAGTGGCGCTTAGACAAGGAAGGAGGGAGCCGTGGATTACTGATGATGGGCTACGAAAAGCAGACACTACTACAAATAAGCATTTGGGCCACGACCATTGTTGTCAGAATCCCGATTCGATCCTACGATTCTACGATTCTACGATTTCACGATCTAAAAATGTTTGACCGATCCTGGATCTTACGATTCTATCATGGTTGTAGAATCTTACGATCCTAATCATCTAAAAATTTTTAGAGGTAGAATCATAATACGATCCTACGATCTTACGATCCAATTTTATAGTAAAAAAATTAATATATATTTTTATATAATGACATCGTAAAACTCAAATTTCGGGTAAGTTGTAGAAACATGTTCATATAATAATATTAAAATCATTAATTATCAATATTTTGTTGGAGTAGTGTCCTCCACAATGAGTGCGTTAAATCTCGTAAAAGAAATATCAGGGATTTATTTATTTATTTGTCAGCTGGTCATCGTCAATCGGTAATGATTGGCTGACTAGAGTTTGACATTACTGTCGTGTGACGACGGTGATCAGCTGATCCCTTTAGGTCACACCTATAGGATGACGCCCAAATAGAATAAATTAATTGTTTGTATGAGATACGAGATAATTAATTCCTTGTATTATTTGACTCTTAGTTAGTCACATAAATGTATTATTTGATGACGGGTTACGAACTCGGGACAAAGAGATTTATTATTTAATTATGAGATATTTAAATAATAAATGATTAGAATTTATTAATTAATTGTTAATTAATTAATTTTATACGATATGTGTATATGTTTTGAGGTAGAATCAATTAGCTATTAAATTTTACAAGCGGTTGAAAAATTAGCTAAATGGGTTAATATTGACACATTGTATGTTGATAAAATGGTCTTATGATTACTTAATGGTTAAGTAGTTATTGGTAGTTAATTTATGTTATTTAAGTGTTAAATAATTAAATTAATGTTTAATTATGTAAGATAATTAAATATAAGACTTATAAGCATTTGTGGGGCAAATGTCGAAAACCGAAATGGACCAAAATTAGTCCATATGTTCCGGTTTTTTAAGGGCATACATGTGTCCATTTTAGTGGATTTTCCACTTAAAATTGTCTCCCATATTTTGCTATATATACCCCACTATTCACCTCATTTCTTAAGTTGGAAAAATAAGAAGAAAAATTGGTCCTTTGAGTCTTCTAAAACCGGTTGCCTACTATACACTTAGAGACTAATTTTCCTTCTTACTTTGTTCATCTTATCATCCAAAACACATATAAATATAAAGTAATAATATTATCAAAGTAATAATATTTATTAGTACATCAAATAATCAATAAACAAGGATTACTACTACATATACCTAGTTAGTATTATAGTAGTATTTTTTGGGTTGATTCTTGGGTGCTTCCTTAGGAGACCATTTTTTTGGGTGGTTAGTTGTCTTGGAGGATCATCCATAGTTGAATAGCTCAAGAACTATAAAGGTAGGAGACCTTTGTAGTGCCCATATTTGCCTTATAGAAATGTAAGGAATTTTTGTCTTAAGATGGTTTAATACCATCTTTTATACATTTTATTGGCATGCATGTAGATTTAGACCACATTAAATTAATTTGTAATTTTAATATCATAAGATGAGTATTAATATGGTCTAAATAACTAACAAGTTGTATCAGAGCATTGTTAAATACATGCATGTTATCTTAAGACGATTTTAGTAATTTATGAGATAAATTAATAAAATTGATATTATGTTACTAAAATTCGTTTTATCACATAATATAGTCTTGCATGTAAATAATCTGGTCTTAGGATGATGTGGGACGAAAATTTTATTTTTGTTAAATTTTTCCACTTTTTATAACTTAAATTGGCATAAAATTGAGTAAAAATGCATTAAAATTAATTAAGAGTTAATTAAAATTGATTGCATGTTAATTTTATGCATATTTATTTATAAATAACCACATGCATGTTTTATTTATGAGATAAGTAGATACTTTAGGTTAATGTGATTAATTTAGGTAGTTTATTGATTTTTATTTGATAAAAATGGGTAAATAATGGTTATTTTGTAAATAAATATTGATTTAACTCTAGGGCTCGAAATTTCTGAATTTTTAGCTCCTGAAAATTGTTCCAAAATGTACAAAATTTTATTTTAAGTCATTTCAATTTTTATGGTTTGATTTAGAATTAAATCGTAAAAATTATCGCTTTACCGATTAAATTGTGAAATCTTTTTAAATAAATTTTAAAAACAAAAATTTTCACTTGCATGGCATTTTTTGGTGTAAGACCAGAATGTTCATGACTTTGAAATTTATTTTTCTATAAATTTTTAAATTAAATGGAATTTTTGTATGATAATTGTGAATTATTATATCTTTTTTGTCACAATTGTGTTTTAAGTCCCATATAAATTCAAGATAATTGTTGAGAATAATTATTTTGATATTAGAACAGATTAGTATGATAAGTAAGTCTTAAAAGTGTTTTAAGAATTGATTATGAATTTTTATTGGTAAAAATTCCGTCAAGGCAAGCTCAAATGATCGTTGTTGGTAAGTTAGACGATTTGGCATGTCATTTTCCATAATGCATTTTATTATTCATTTAGATGAATGGTTTTTAGAATTATAATTATGTAATTTTTTCCTAATATGGCCATAGGTAGAAGTTGGTATTTCCCGAAATGTAAGGGAATATCGACTTGTTTTGTAATTAATTGCGATTTCGCATCGCCTAATTTATAATTAATTAATAGTTTTATTTTAATTTTATTAAAAATTGTATAATAGGGTATTGTTATGTAATTTAATTATTAGTAATTAGATGAAGCTACTAAAGATGGAGTTTTCATGAAGACGATTTGTTTTTCGGAAAGGCGTTAGAAATCCTAAAGAAGGAGGCCAATTTATGAAGACTCAAGGGACCAAGGAGTTGGTTTCCGAAGTGTAATAATTTTAGTTAATTAGATTAACTAGGTGGCCATATTAGGACTTGTTTGTTTCAATTCTTCTATGCATTCATGCCAAATCGTCACTACATGTTTTATTTTTGTTGTTATCGATTTAATCGTCTAGCATTCACTAATTTTGTTCACTTAAAAGTGATAGACAATTAAATTGATAAGATCTCTCACATTTTGTTTAAAATTGAGATTAAGCCTTACCAAATAATAGCACCTATGAATCCCTTCTTCATTAGAGGTAGGTTCGGATCACCGAGGTACACTCTTTTTACGTTGGGTAAGTAGGGTAATAAAAGTTATTACGCATGAAAATTGGTTGGACTCAACGAGATAAATATGGGTTGAATCGGTCCACCGTGCCCATATTTATTCTGGGGCTAAAAGATAGATTTTAAGAAAATCCGTCAACCAAGAGTTCTAGTAGTAGAATCAGTCAAAATGTTGACTCACCAAATTTATATAAATATGGGTTGAATCGGTCCACCGTGCCCGTGTTTATATAAAATTGGATCTTGGAATCATTTATATAATTCAGTGGGAGATCATTATATAAATGGGAACTTGTTAAATAGTTTCACAAGTTAAATATTTCTAGACGATAAATGTTAATCTTTCCTTTATTTCCTTTGTAGTAATCACGATGACTTCTACTAGTGAAACCGCCACCATAGCTAGAGATTCATGGCTACGTTCTTTTATGGACAAATATGTATTAAAAAAAGACGGTAGTAATTTTAAAGATTGGGAAGAACAACTTCGATTAGCTGCCGCAGGTGATGGGAAATTACGCTACCTTGTCGATCCCTCTCCCCCTTCGCCTAGTACTAGGGCCACTGCCGATGTAAGGGAGGCTTTTTCAAATTATCAAAAGGAATCCGCTGCAATAAAAAATGTTTTGATTTTTTCAATGGATCCTGCTTTACAAAGGCAATGTGTCAAGTTTCGTGATGCACATGAAGTATTCTCGAGGCTTTCCACTATGTTTTCTCAAGCCCCGAGAATAATTCAAAGATGACACATTCGTTTCTTTGAGGCTAACCTCAAAGATGGTCAACCTGTAAGTTCACACGTACTTAAAATGATTGAGTACGTGGAAACTTTAGAGGGGTTGGGATGTAAGATCCCCGACGAATTAGTGGTGGACCGAGTGCTCCACTCTCTCTCGCACGCCAAGGGATTTACCCAATTTAGGGTAAATTACAATATGACAAACATGAGAAAGAGTTTAAATGAGCTCCATTCTCTGCTTGTGCAAGCAGAGAAGGACATGGGATTGGGTGGGAGTACGAGGAAAGATGTGCTTGCGATTAATGTGAAGGGGAAGAAGCAGTTTAAGAGGAACGCAGGTAAGAAGCCCGTTCAGGTGGAGGGCAAAGGTAAAGCAATTGCGAATTGCTCTACCAAGCAAAAACCTATAAAGGGTAATCCTCTTAAAGATACTTGTAATTATTGTAATAAGAAGGGACATTGGAGACGTAATTGTACAAAGTACCTGGATGATATAAAAGCTGGCATTGTGAAGCCGACATGTAATTTCTCAACTGAATCTTTTATGATAGACATAAATTATGCTTCAAATACAACTTGGGTATTAGATACTGGTTGTGGTTCTCACTTGTGTAATCATTTGCAGGGCCTAAAAAGCATAAAAAAGCTAAACAAGGGTGATGTCGATCTCCGAATGGGAAACGGGTCTAAAGTAGTTGCCGTCTCTGTAGAAACTTATGTACTTAGTTTAGCTTCGGGGTTGGAGTTACATCTTAATAATTGTTATTTTGTACCAACGCTATCTAGAAATATAATATACGTATCTGTGTTAGACACAGAAGGGTTTTCCTTTGTAATTAAAGACAAGTGTTGTACTTTTTCCCTTAATGGGATTGTATATAGTCAAACTATTTCAATCAATGGTATTTATATTCTAGATACATGCAACGATGTTTATCATTTAGATAATAAAAGACTCAAAACAAGTGATCCTGATCTATTTTATTTATGGCATTGTCGATTAGGACACATCAACGAGAAGCGCATTAAAAGACTAGTGTCGACTGGTGTAATTAAACCTTTTGATTTCGAATCATTTGGTACATGCGAATCTTGTCTTCTTGGCAAGATGACTCGTTCACCTTTTCTAGGAAAAGGATCTCGAGCTAGTGAGTTATTGGATTTAATACATACCGATGTTTGTGGCCCAATGACAGTCACTGCTAGAGGTAATTATGACTATTTCATTACTTTTACCGATGACATGAGTAGATATGGGTATATCTACTTAATGAGGTATAAAAGTGAAGCTTTTGATAAGTTCAAAGAGTTTCAGAATGAAGTAGAAAACCAATTAAATAAGAAGATTAAAGCATTACGATCAGATCGTGGTGGGAAATATTTAAGCAATGACTTTAAAGATCACCTTATAAACTGTGGTATTGTATCTCAGTTAACTCCTCCTGGCACACCACAATTAAATGGTGTGGCTGAAAGGAGGAATCAAACTTTATTAGATATGGTTCGATCGATGATGAGTCAAACAGAGTTACCTAAGTCATTCTGGGGTTTTGCCATTTTATCTGCTGTACAATCACTTAATAAAAGTCCCACTAAAGCAACTGACAAAACTCCATATGAGATATGAAAGGGAAAGTCCCGAATATGCGATACATAAAAGTATGGGGTTGTGATGCTTATGTCAAGAGCAAGTCTGGCGATAAGCTTGCACCTCGTTCTGAAAAGTGTATTTTTGTAGGCTACCCTAAGGAAACTTGTGGATATTACTTCTACAATAGTAACGAGAACAAAGTGTTTGTGGCTCGTGAAGCTGTCTTTCTAGAAAAAGAATTTATTTCTAGAAGACAGAGTGGGAGAAAATTTGAACTTGACGAAGTTCAAGAGCCACAAACTGATATGACAATACAAGAAGATGTTCCTTCTACGTCCGAATCGGTTATTGTTCCTTCTGAACCTAGGAGGTCAGAAAGGGTTAGTCGCCAGCCTGATAGATACCTTGGTATTATCGAGGAAGATGGTGACTATGAGGTTTTACTTTTAGAAAGTGATGAACCCAAGACCTATAAAGCAGCTATTATGAGTTCTGACTCTAAGCTATGGCTCGAAGCCATGCAATCCGAAATGGATTCCATGTACGATAATCGGTATGGGACTGGTTGACTTACCTAAAGATGTTCGACCTCTTCAGTGTAAGTGGATATTCAAGATTAAAATCGGCATGGATGGACATAAAGATGTCTACAAAGCTAGATTGGTTGCAAAAGGTTTCACTCAGGTTCATGGTTTACACTATGATGAAACTTTTGCACCAGTTGCTATGCTTAGATCTGTTCGGATAATGTTAGCGATTGCTGCATTTCATGATTATGAGATATGATAAATGGATGTCAAAACCGCTTTCCTGAACGGGTTTCTGGAAGAGGAAGTGTTCATGACACAACCTGAGGGTTTTGTGGATCCTAAAAATCCTAACAAAGTATGCAAACTTAAGAGATCCATTTATGGTCTTAAGCAAGCGTCAAGGAGTTGGAATCATCGTTTTGATTATGTTATTAAACAGAATGGTTTTTCTTGAAGTGTTGAGGAACCATGTTTATACATGAAGTTTAGTGGGAGTAAAGTTGTTTTCTTACTTATTTATATGGACGACATATTACTCATTGGGAATGATGTTGATCTGCTTGCTTCTGTTAAGAAGTGGTTGAAAAATCACTTCCAAATGAAAGATTTGGGAGAAGCTCAGCGCATCTTGGGTATCCGGATCTATAGGGATAGATCCAAAAAGATATTAGCATTGAGTCACGAAGAATATATCGATAAGATTCTTGACCGATTCAATATGAAAAACTCCAAGAGAGGTTTTCTACCTATGGGTAGTGGGATCACTTTGAGTAAGTCACAGTGTCCTACTGAGCCTAAGGATATTGAACGCATGAAATCGATTCCCTATGCTTCCGCTGTTGGATCGATCATGTATGCTATGATGTGTTCTCTTCCTGATGTCTCGTATGCTTTGAGTATGACGAGTCGTTTTCAGAAAACTCCAGGTGAGAGTCACTGGATAGCCGTCAAGAATATTCTGAAGTACTTGAGAAGGACTAAAGATTCATTCTTAGTGTTTGGAGGAGAATCTGAATTACGTATAAGAGGTTATACGGATGCTTGTTTCCAAACCGATAGGGATGATTTGAAATCCCAGGCTGGTTTTGTCTTTTTGTTGAACGGAGGGGCGGTTTGCTGGAGAAGTTTCAAAGAGTCTGTGACTGGTGATTCTACAACGGAAGCTGAGTACATTGCAGCCTCTGAAGCTGCAAAGGAAACTGTTTGGATTAGGCAATTTTTAGAGGGACTGAATGTAGTTCCGACCGTCGAGGATCCTATCACTTTGTATTGTGATAACAGTGGGGATATTTTTCAAGCAAAAGAGCCCAAATCTAGTAACAAGTCTAGGCATGTACTTCACAAATTTCATGTAATTAGAGATTTAATCGAAAGGAAAGAAATTACAGTTTCTAAGGTTGGGACAGCTGACAACATCGCTGATCCTTTAACCAAGCCATTGTCTCAAGCTAAACATGATAGTCATGTAGTTTCGATGGGGTTGAAACGAATGCCAGAACTGTTGTAAATTATATGATATGTAATAATCAAAATATTGTATTTATTATTTCATATATGATAAGTTGCATTTATCGTTATATTCAGTTTTATGTCTGAATTTATATATTTTGTTTTCTCCAAATAGGTTGTAAAGACAATGTCGAACCCAATTAAGTGAACTGGATTAACATTGTATTTTGTCCCTAGTTACTTAATGAGGTGACGTCTCGGAGTGACTAGATTGTAAGGCGATAGATGACAGGTTCGACTGTCATATGGTCATAGTGATGATTGGTCGATTACATAGGCATATTGTGAGACAATTTGTCGGACAGTGACCGTTTATAGAGTCCTTTTGTTGCTAGGTCGTGGCAAGGACTTCTATTTATTCCTTCGAGTCAATTCTTTAGACTGGTGACTATTTGTCTGAGTTGGTACGGTTTTTCGGTGGCTTTGATTTTTGTTCTAGGTCGCACCGTAAAAGGAGGCCGATGAGCATTTACTAGGTCATTGTGATCTGTATCGAACGAAGAAAATAGTTCAACATGATTGTCCTTTTAAGTCATATTTTATCTCAAGGCCACTCGAGGAGAGATGACTGTGAATGCGTGGCCACGCTCGGATGCGTTCTATAGTATATTATCCGGTCAGACAATCATTCTCCTGATCGAGGAAACCACTTTATGATATGATCACGTGCAAGAACGACCTGAAAGACACCTTGCATTGAGTGGGAGATATTATTGGACAAGAGAATTGGTAACGCACACTTGTGTCAGACAAGTGGGAGATTGTTGGAGTAGTGTCCTCCACAATGAGTGCGTTTACATAATAAATCTCGTAAAAGGAATATCAGGGATTTATTTATTTATTTGTCAGCTGGTCATCGTTAATCGGTAATGATTGGTGACTAGAGTTTGACATTTCTTGTCGTGTGACGGCGGTGATCGGTGATCCCTTTAGGTCACACCTATAGGATGACGCCCAAATAGAATAAATTAATTGTTTGTATGAGATACGAGATAATTAATTCCTTGTATTATTTGACTCTTAGTTAGTCACATAAATGTATTATTTGATGACGGGTTACGAACTCGGGACAAAGAGATTTATTATTTAATTATGAGATATTTAAATAATAAATGATTAGAATTAATTAATTAATTGTTAATTAATTAATTTTATACGATATGTGTATATGTTTTGAGGTAGAATCAATTAGCTATTAAATTTTACAAGAGGTTGTAAAATTAGCTAAATGGGTTAATATTGACACATTGTATGTTGATAAAATGGTCTTATGATTACTTAATGGTTAAGTAGTTATTGGTAGTTAATTTATATTATTTAAGTGTTAAATAATTAAATTAATGTTTAATTATGTAAGATAATTAAATATAAGACTTATAAGCATTTGTGGGGCAAATGTCGAAAACCGAAATGGACCAAAAGTAGTCCATATGTTCCGATTTTTTAAGGGCATACATGTGTCCATTTTAGTGGATTTTTCACTTAAAATTGTCTCCCATATTTTGCTATATATACCCCACTATTCACCTCATTTCTTAACTTGGAAAAATAAGAAGAAAAATTGGTCCTTTGAGTCTTCTAAAACCGGTTGCCTACTATACACTTAGAGACCAATTTTCCTTCTTACTTTGTTCATCTTATCATCCAAAACACATATAAATATAAACTAATAATATTATCAAAGTAATAATATTTATTAGTACATCAAATAATCAATAAACAAGGATTACTACTACATATACCTAGTTATTATTATAGTAGTATTTTTTAGGTTGATTCTTGGGTGCTTCCTTAGGAGACCATTTTTTTTGGTGGTTAGTTGTCTTGGAGGATCATCCATAGTTGAATAGCTCAAGAACTATAAAGGTAGGAGACCTTTGTAGTGCCCATATTTGTCTTATAGCAATGTAAGGAATTTTTCTCTTAAGATGGTTTAATACCATATTTTATACATTTTATTTGCATGCATGTAGATTTAGACCACATTAAATTAATTTGTAATTTTAATATCATAAGATGAGTATTAATATGGTCTAAATAACTAACATATTTTATGGATAAATATTAATAAATAAGTATTTTGATCTTCAATGATATGTTTTTACCAAATAAAACACTATAATTGGTGAGTGTGTAGAATCTTACGATTCTACGACCCGATTCTACCGATTAGATCCTACCCTCCCCATCGATCCAAAGTAGAATCCCGATCCTGACAACATTGGCCACGGCTAAATTCGTGGCGCAAGTGCTAAATTTCGGTGACTAATCATTTTGCCATGAGAATACCTTCCGTGATGCAAGTAGCCGTGTCAAAGGGATAGTCACGTGAAAAACAAGAACGTGGCTATTATTGAATTTTTGGCCACGGATTCTCTCGTGGCAAATAACTCCCGTAGCCAAAAAAAATTCTTTTGGCCAAAAAATCATTCCTGTAGCAAACAATATATATGAAAATTAAATAAACAAAACTTAAAATATTTTTTTTTCACAATGGATATTTTATCATTTATGGAACCGTGACAATGTAGGTACTTGTTTCGCTTGTTAACTCTATTCATTTGAACGCTATTTGGTTTCCGCAGTCATGCATCCGTGCGCATTGGAGAGACTTCACAGGAGGTCACCATCCCAACACTACTCTCACCAGATCATGTTTAACTGTAGAGTTCTTTTGATGTGTTATCGAAATGAAAGTTAACTTTGTTGACATAATTATCACTTTGAATTCTTTCAAGTTTATTTTTTTTTTCTTTCAAAACTTACCTATAGTACTTTTTAATTAAAAAAATGCTACATTATTTACATTTTTTGCTCGAAAAACATTATTTTGCCAATACAATCAAATTTTCGATGTTAACCTCCCGATTAATGATTTTGACGTCATTTTTTTTGTTGAAGTCAGCAAAACCATTTTCTCCAAAAAGGAAACTTAATCTTGTTTTCCTAACATTTTTTTATTTCTTTAATTTAACGACATTCTTATTTTCATTTCTCTTGTACTCATTTTTTCGTATGTTTTTGTAGGCAAATTCTATAGTATGACCGTCGTACCTGCGATATGAAAAATGTGACCATTTTTCTTTTTGTAAAATAACGATCACTTTTTTTAACTAATGGTCGTTTTATAACTAATGAAAGTAAAAAAAATGAACTCCCAGAAATCAATTAAGAAAAACACATATTGGAAAAATTATCAATATAAAAATTCAATATGAAGAATTTTTTCCATTTCAAATGAGCACATCACATAGAAAATATAGAAATTATAATTATTTAACGTCACATATGAAAATAATGTGAACAATTTGAGGAAAAAAATAATAAATCATAACAAAGAGAAATCAGTTTAGGAAAATAAGCGATTTTGTTGTACGACAGTCTTTTTCGTGTTTTTTGAAGGGGGGGGGGAGACCATTAGTTATAAAAAGTAGTCACATTGGCTTTTCCGCATCACCAATTTTCACGTGTCAAATCTTTTATTTTGCATATCTCGCTATTCACACACAAACGCATACGTAATTTATTAAACGATGACGCACGACTAGTGATATTAGACCGCTTTAACCCTAATCGATTAACTCGGTAAAAAATACCAAAATAATTTGGCGCCCACCGTGGGGCATAGTGGCCGTCATCATTAATCTTGCTACAAGCAACGACGGAACCATGTCAGGAAACAAGCAAAGCGCAGCTCCAAGGATTGAAGGATGTCAGTCACCACATCTGACGACAAGACCACCACCGGTGGGCAGGAGTGTAATACCCCGTAATTTCCCGTAATTTAATAAGAATTCTGATAAGAATTAATGAAATTTAAATAATTAATTAAAGGCATTTCTGATAATAATTGCAAATAAGACGTTAATTAAATAATAAAGTAAGTAAGCAAGTCGAGAATTGGACTTAAAGTCAATTAAGCCTTGGGCCGTGTAATGTAGATAATTGGGCTGATTATGTTAGGCCTAGTATGAGTAGTAGTGGGAATTTGAAACGGGATTTAATAATAATAGTAATAATAATAATAATAATAATAATAATAATAATAATAATAATAATAATAATAATAATAATAATAATAATAATAATAATAATAATAATAATAATAATAATAATAATAATAATAATAATAATAATAATAATAATAATAATAATAATAATAATTGTAATACCACGGTTTTATGAGTCTCTGGGTACTCTATCGAGTGGGCCTTACTCTGTCGAGTAAGTGTGTTTTGCGTTTTAAAATAGTTTCTGACCTGTTGGGTACTCGATCGAGTAGCCTTGGTACTCGATCGAGTAAGCGGCACTCGATCGAGTACGTTAGTTACTCGATTGAGTAAGTGTGTTTTACGGGGTTGTTTTGACGGGTTTTGCTAATAATGCGAGTTTGATATAAAAGGTTTCCATCACTTTATTTCATCATTTTTAACCTTTCTAAACCTTTCAAAAGAAAAAAAAGTTACGTAGTTCTCTCTCGTCGCGTTGTTGGCAAATCCCCAAGGCTAGGAGTGTCGGATCATCTTGTTCTTTGCATCATAGTGTTCCTCGTGTCAAGGGTAAGATCTACATACCAATTTTATAGTATTTAGTTAACTTTGATTAAACCCTAATTTTGGGAATTGGGGATTTGTGTTAGCTTTGTGATTGTTAGTAATTATGTGATTATATGTTAGGAGGAGGATTCGTAGAAGAGGAATTTTGATACAGCTGTTGAGACCGTCTGATTGTGTTCCTGTTCCAGGTAGGGTTTCCCTACTCAGTATTAGTCCCATAATGTGTTGTTGGTGTTTTGTGATTGTTGATTGTTATCGTATTCGTATTGAGACGGTTGTTGATTGATTGTTGTTTTATGGTTGTGATTGTTTGTCTCTGGTCCTCGAGATGCGTTCTCGGCTGAGTGGAGTCACTTGCGGGGGTGGCTTCACGCCCTAGTTTCGCCCTCCGTGGAACCCGCCACGGGAGGGGATGTGCACATTAATGGGAAAGGGTTATCGCTCGGTATGATGAGCGGGGATTTGGTGGGTACGGCTGCGGCCCCCCACTGGCAGGGCTGGTCCAGTGGACAGTCGGTGACGTAGATTGATTGGAGTGGGTGTGATTGTGTGTGTGACCGTGTGAGCTGCTTGTTTACTGTGTTGTTGGTTTATATAAATTGTGTGATTAGTACTGACCCCGTTTAATGTTTTAAAAACTGTGGTGATCCATTCGGGGGTGGTGAGCAATTATTGAGCAGGTATGATATGACGAATATGGGATAGCTGGGATGAGTCATCACGTGGCAGTTAGAAGTCTTCCGATGTGTCAGACGATGTTTTATAGCTTGATAGTTTTAGCAGTAGACCGTCTGAGAATCTTGTATTTCAGTTTTGGTTTTGGTTTTGATCATGTAATCACTTTAAACTAATTTGTTATTTAAATTATGTTTCTTCATTGTCATTTGATTATCATTGCCTCGGGTAACCGAGATGGTAGCACTTCCATGCCTTGAGTGGTCCTGGTAAGGCACTTGGAGTATGGGGGTGTTACAAAATGGCATCAGAGCGACGATCCTGAAACCTGTAACCAATGAACCTAAGGAATATAGGGAGTCAAATTAAAATGAACCCGGGGTAAAAGTTGTAGGAGCTAATGCAAAGGCTTGGGAGACGTCCTAAAGTCGCGAACTCGCCCTATAATTTTGAACCGGTCACCATGGGCTATGAGTCGGGATCACTATGTGTTTATTTTGTGAATTTTGTACCAATATAGTGATGTGTGGTATGAATAAGTGTGATTTTGTATGTTGTTGGTTGAAAGCATGTTGGATGATAGTTGGTTTACCATGTTGATTGGAATAGTTGGAAAAGTATGTGAGAATGACGAATGATGTGGTGGAAAAAGGAAGTAGTTCATATGTGATAATATGTGATAATAATGATGTTGCAGTATGAATGATTTATAATGTGTACATACTAGTAACTTGTGATTAGGGGATTTGATATGATTTTACATAATTCTGTTTGCGTAAAGTTAGATAATAAGTTCATATAATTGTCTACTGTGGTATCATATGCACTTGTAGATGAAGAATGTGGTTGAAATAGATGAACTGATTGGAAAAGATGGAGTGTCAATTGCATGAGAATATGAATTTTGTGAATATGAATATGTTTAGATGATGAAGTGGATTTATAATATTGTTGCGTTAGTAACATGGAAATAAGATTTGTAATGTATGAGAATGTTTTGTGTTACGAAAAGTTATAAAATTAAAGCCTGCGGTTAGTACATGATTAATAAGTTAAATAATATATGTGCATGATTGATGTTCTTGCTTGACTTTTGAAGATAGTAACATGTGATTAGAAATACTGGTTTTATGAGTACTGAGTTGTTTTTGTCTACCTTGTTGTTGTTTAAGTCGTTTGGAAGTAAAAATCAAGTAGTTGTGTTTTTCGATTATAAAGAGGTTGTCTTTAAACTGTTATAACTTGATATGCATAAATGATTTTGATGTGATTCCAATTGGAGGTGATATATTGTTCTTTTACGATTCTAACGATAGGTCACACGCCCAAAATGACCAAGAAATGAGTGAGTTATAACCGTTTTACGAAAACTGGATAGTGCTGAGAAATGCGTAGGATACTCGATCGAGTGGCCCGCTACTCGATCGAGTGCATCTTAGTACTAGATCGAGTACCCCTTACTCGATCGAGTAACCCTGGTAAAAATTTTATATACGTCTCTGACTTTCACCTACTTGATCGAGTAAGTCATTTACTCGATCGAGTGGCCTGTACTCGATCTAGTGACCCCTATTTTGGGTCATATGCTTATCTTTTGACTTCGTTGCATATCATGTTTAATTCAAAGGTGTTATCTTGCTTCTTTATGCATTGTTATATATGTATGTTGATCCTGATGCGTAAGTTACCCAATCTTATGATGTAAGGAGTGGCACCTGTGGTGAGTATGAGTTCGGTGGGAGGACATGAGTTATATGTGGTTGTGATAGATAGTGGAAAAAGAAAAAGAAGATCGTTATGGCTTAATTGAGACATAGAGCATGTTTTCTGAGATGAGATGAGTGATATGATTGTGTGTTGAGTAACGTAAAAGCAAGTGAATATGGGAAAGAGATGATGTGAGTCTAAGAAACGTGAGAATAAAAAGATTCAAAGTAAGGATTTGGATAGTGGCAGCTTGAGATGTGTAAAGAATTATCGAGGGAGATGGTTAGGAGTCGTGTGGGTTAAGGATATATGTAGTGAAAGTTCGTTTTAAAGGGGTTGAAAAGAGTGGTATACAGTGAACGTTGATTTATGGATAGATTAGTGGCAAGTGTGAGTAATAGCATAATAAGAGAAGATCCATGGTAAGAAAGAGTGAGGTGATATCGATATAAAATAATGAGATTTGAGTTTGGAGTGATGAGAAGGTAATTGAAGCACTAAAGGGTTAGATAGAAGTAATAAGGAGTTGAGATATTAAATGGAATTGTTGAGTATAAAGAGAAAAGAAGGATAAAAGTAAGCTGAGAAAAATGTTCACCGGAGTTATGTGATATAAAAGTAAGGAATCATCGGGATGTATGATACTACCAAGAGTAAGTGAGTTAATGGTTATACAGAAGTTTCAGGACAACATGATTAATCATGAGTTTCGAGGAATTAAGGGAGTAAGAGGTTGATTTAGTATCTGCACTCTATGAGATTTTGGTGGAGAGTTAGATGACGATACAGTTCGGGATAGTATTGGGAAGAATGTTGAGGTAATTTTGTTGATGGATTTGATGTTCGTTATTTGGGATGTTAACCAAAGATAGGAAAGAAAACGTGATGTTTAGAGATGAGTGTAAGAGGTTTGATGTCCGGACAGTGGTAGTGTTATGGTTTGTGACTAGTGGTCAAGGGTGATGGTATATTAGAAAGGTATCAATTCTAAAGAGGTTGATTTTGTAGGGACCTGTAACACCCCGATTTATGAAGGAGCCTTTAGCAAGACATTCCCTAATAAACCGGACTGTTACCATCTCGGTTTCCCGAGGTAGTGAATAACAAATTAAACTCCAAGGCAAATTATATAATTACTTTAACTTAATTATTACAAAACCTCTTTTACATCAAAGTACAAAGAACTAACATAAATAAAAGTGAAAGTCTTCTAAATAATGATCTAGCTACTAAGTCTTCTGATCCAGAGTCTCACGCCCATCAAGCTCCCATCCTATCTCATAAACCTGTCAAGTCTGCTCACCAATATTTGGATCATCACAGGTGTTCACGAATACACAAGGTCAACCACGAGGTTGAGTAGGGAATACAATGAAACAACAAAATATGATATGCATGCTCCTCCGTCACCTCCATCTCCATCTCAACTCATATCTCATAACCCGGAACGCCCGACCATACCGATCCCCGGCAGGCACAACAATCGACCGTCGTCGATATACCAGCTCTACGGCTGAGGACACCAGGGCAAGTCCTGTAGGACCAGCCTGGGCCTTATCACAACATCACATCGTATCCCAACATCGTCACAACCACTCCATCCTCCAACTCCAATGCATATGAAATGCTCAACAGTAATCAATGCAACACAATATGTATATCAATGAATGAAATCATGCCAGCTACCAAATGTTGTGATAACATACTCAACACGATCAATTCAGTCAACCACATTCCAGTATATGAATCATAACATAAATCAACAACCACGAAACAAGTCAACGTTCACAGCTTGGTCATATGAAACACAACAAGTCAACACAATTTAACAACAGCGCTGATAAGTCAAGTGTATTTCCTGACCTCAAAGATAGCAGCAGACAGATAAGCAGATGCTTTAAAGGTACTCCACTCGAAACTCGTCACCTAAACATATACGTACAATAATTAATTTACTTGCAACGATTCCCGTTCCCAAAAATAGCAAGGTTACTAAATACAGAAATCTCCCAAAATAGATGTTTCCTAAAATAGCAATACTTCCCAAAATAGAAGGTTACTATTTATGGAAACCTTTCCGAAATGGAAGTTTCCTAAAATAATTCCCGACTCACAATTCGTACTCAAACCCGACACAACTTAATAATAATTATAAAATTAACAATTAAATAATATTAATAAAATTATTAATAATAATACTACTAATAATAATAATAATAATATTAGTAATTTCCGTGAAATTACGCAAACCCGACTCAACACGTCTCAAAGCAAATCGCAACGAATTCACGCAACAAACCCGACACAAGACACGCACGCGCTCCATTCCCGACCTCACACTCGCCTCACGCGCCACCCCCTAACGTCGACAACCACTAGGCCATGACACCAGGTCAGGCCTGGCCGTCGTCGACCACCACCAACAGGGTCGACTCAGGCCGGCGAGTCGAACCATAGCCATTAACTGGCCTGGTTCACAGCCTAGCCGCGTCAACCACCTCCTGCAGGCCCTAATAACTCGCAACAACCACCCTGCTTCACCACTGACGCCTCACCGAACCACCACCACCACCACGACTATCGTCCCGCGACCCTGACACACGTGGCACCACCGGCTCGACCTCTCCCGAGTCCACGGTGGCGCCACCCCAACGTCTTACCTTTGCCGCTTCTAACCCGACCCCAAATCACAGCCCCTCTATCAATACCGCTACTGCCACCACCACGAACACCGTCAGCCGCCTAAACCACCGCCATCAGGCTCGACTCCGTCCCCTCTAACCACTACCCTCAACGACAACCACCACCAAGCCCTTAAACCACCCCTGCGACCCGAATTAAAACAACCAATGAAAAAGGGAAATGGTTGTGCTTACCTACGACGGTCGCTCGTACAACCACCAGCGACGACTCGAACCACCAACAACCACTCCTGCCGACTCTCTGATACACCGTCACGCTCGCTGCTCACTCGCCTCCTGCTGATCGTGTGTGTGTGTGTGTGTTGGTGTGCGTCGAAAAGAGGGGAGAGGGAGAGGGTGAGCGGCTCTTAGATTAGGTTTAGGGTAAATGGTGGTTACATGTTCCGGGTAAGGCAAATGGGTTAAACGGGTATGGTAATTGGGTAAAAGTAGATGGGTAAATGGGTGATACGATTCTTGATCCAAAAGACAAAATGTGATTTAACCCGACTCAACATATACGATATAAACCCGACTTAATAACATTCACGATATTACGATGCAACCAATATAAAATGTATAATAACTAATATATAACAATATCCGTTTAATCGATTATAAAAAATACGGGGTATTACAGTCTTTCCTCCTTAAAATGAACTTCGTCCCGAAGTTCGCTCCCGTACTCAAACATCAAAAAGGATATTTTATATCGTACATACGAACATCACGCATTTCTAACACAGTTAACACACACTTTTGACACATCAATTAAATATAACAGACACGAAATGTTACATTCTACCCTCCTAAAAATAAACTTCGTCCCGAAGTTTAACTCATCTTCACTTAACCCAACTAACTACAACTAATAACTACCTGAGAACACAAATGTATAACAACTAAATAACCACCTGAGAACACCGTCATCTTTCCATCTCAATATTCCATGTAATCAGATATCGTATTCTCATCGTCAAACCTAAAACCAAGACAAGGGGTGAGTGAGCTGGCGGGATTAAACCGCGAAACAATACTTCCATCTCAATATCGATTTCAACTCAAGTAACTCAATAACTCAATAACCATGGTCACTCCGGACCGAAAACACAATATGGCACAACGGCCCAACACTCATAACTCAATACTAGTAACCAATTTCCATCTCAATTTCAATATCGATATTGTCAAAGGTTCAAAGAACTGTGCTTAACACCTAGAGTAAAACTCTAAGCTACTCACCCACGAGTCAGGTCAATACAATACGAACCAAAAATCAATATATGAAAATCCGAATAAAATATGGCTCAACTCAAGGCCAAAGTCCACACGGTATATCGTAGTAGAACTTAAGCTCCATATTATGAGAATCAATAGCACAACACAATCTTAATTAATACGTAGTACTTCCATTATCTCCTAGCAACCAAACGAAAGGCCATTACTGCAAACCATTACCAAATCTAATTGTTTCCTTTACAAACTTATAGATTTCCAATCCTTGTGCTCAACCAATCATATATGTCATTCAAATCTACCCAAACCCATCTCACCAAAATCCCCCTCTTGACAATAAGATATATAATACGTACTTATATAATTGCAAACCGAAATAATGACAATCATCAGAAATTCACAATTACCATGTATAAATTGATATCACAAAACGATGACAAATAATGACACATACACATACAACCCCGAACAATAATAAAAGTATTAGGGATGGTAATATCGTGTTACCTCGATAAAGAAAATAAAACTCAACCACGTCCTCGCATATGACGAAAAATAGCTCACTAACTAATGGTCTTCATAATCAAAGTTGGTGTTGGGATAGAGTAGGCACGAGGGCAATGGACATGTATGTAATTAAGCAAATTTGATGATCAATTATAGACCATGAACGAGCGAGAGTAAAAATAACAAAACAATTTAAGAAACTTCTCACATTTGTAAACATATCACAGAAAATAGATCTACCACTACTATCCATCACAATCACAGGATCTTATTGACATGTCCATACAACCATTTACTCACTCACTGGTTTAGGTCACGAATTAGGCCGATGAATTTAAACAATCAACAACATACTCATAATTCATATTTTAAATTATCAAAACTGTTTGCACAATATCAATTCTGAAAACATATTTCCCAATAAAAGTAACAACATATGATCCATGACAACAACAACATTACTTCCATATCACACATGTGTTTAACATTTTAGCAACCATATCATTCAATTGTGTCCAGCAACTTAGTATAACTCATTTTCAGCAACAAAAGATATCGCATAAATAACTTAAACATATACATTTGCCATCATATACTTTGTAGAACATTATCTATGATAAAAGATTAGCAACTTGAACAACTTCTCTGATTTGCACGATTTGAATAATTAGGCAACTCGTAGGCTCAATTAAACGTAACTATAACGACTATCATTTAAACCAACGCATATCGTGTGAATCATCAAAGGGTTATCCCATTATAATTGCCAACATAGTTATCATAAACAATCTTCATTAGAATATAATTGATAGCAACGACTCGAGAATATAGATATGTCAAATGTCGTGCTACATCAAACAGTTTCCTTTATATCACGCCCATACAATTGCAAGAATCACTTTAGCATTTTATGACAATATAATAACGAACATATCCAATAAGGAATAACAACACTGTTTATTATCATGTCATAGGTTTAGGTTCAACTGAAATAATTTAATGTGACGAAGATAATAAATATAACTATGGGCACACAAACTCACATGAAAGACATTAGAACTCAGATGACATACTACATGTGTGGACAGTTAAACATAAATCATGACTACCGTACGTGTGTAAACATTTAAACATGATTAATATTATCATAAAACATTCATGCGGAAACAACAGTAAATTGGCAACATCCAACTATCAGGTGCGATTCCAGCTTTCCACCAACATCCATAGCATATATTATCTATGCAAGAGAAAATAACGATGGTAACAATCAAGAAACATATATTAGAATATCTGGATTTAATGCTTACCTGCCACTAACTTTAATAAGGTAAGACAACATAGGTATTTATGTACATATTCCGGCCATTACAGAGATTATGAACAACAAGAGACATTACGACATGACAACATCTAAGGTACGCAAACAACTGAACTCGTATAAAACATGTCACCTTTGATTAAGAATCATATTCAGCTATTCAATTTCACACATACTATCATGCCAACAATGTTATAAACTAAACTTTAATTTTTATCACTTGTTAAGATACATAACCAATGAATATGCGTGCTACTATCATCATATAAAGACATTATAATTTCACATTAATAAGGCTCATGAAAGAATCAAACAACTGTATGAAAACTCAACATAGAATTCACATTTTAGAAGTTATGATTCACGTTGTAACTTCCAAAAATCACGAATAAATAACCGTTCAACGAAAACTTGAGTTATATTACTTTTTATAACATACAGAGAGTTAATAATACGTGAGAAAAAGAATGAGGTCCAAAGCTCAAGAATTCAATTTTTTTAAAGCATTTTAAAACTCCGTTGGTCCAAACAGCATGTAACAACAATTGGTCCGAAACTTGGGTCAGTTTGTAAAACTTACCTTTTAATATCGAAGTATCAAGAATTTTCGTGGCTTATCAATCTGAAAACACGTGCGAGTATTCTAATCACTCCAATTGGAATTATGCAATAATCATGAGTACAAATTAAATGAGAAATTTTACAAAATTGTTGGTCGAAACATAATTTTACAGGAACTTTCTGACCATAGACCACTAAAATGTTTATTACTCCTAACCGTATATCCTATGAACATGAAACCAACGCCAAATGAAAGCTAACTCACCAGGCTACCTCCCATAAAATTTTCATCCATAGGCGATAAACAGAAAACGAAGGCAGTAAGATCAATTAGAGAGTAAAATCAAACAAAACGTGTTTCAGCACTAGGTCATTCATTTACTATGGTCCAAGCTCTTACAACCACACTATCGATACTAACCCATCCTAACTTAAATCTCACACTGTGTACCTTCGTAACATCTACCCCATAGAATCCCTTCGCATCTCGATCTACTCCTTACATCTAAATCACGATTGCTATGACTAGAAACATGCAATTCAATAGTGTTTCTCATTACTATCACAATACTATACTAGCATGGCTTCGGGATCACATAACCGCATATCACTAGACATAATAGTACTATCAACACATCATTCAACATCCATCCAGATAAATATCATCAATTCGCAATTATTTTCACGCTCGCGATTACCACAATCCAACACTTCATTGATTATCAACCTGAACACGAAAATTTTATTTCTCATCTCCACAACATCATATGATCACGCCATCATTCATACAAAATACTTACCGTAACGTTGTCCTGCAGCATGGTTAGAATATACGGGTCTCAAGGTGTACATCCACTCGATTATATCCAAGGTTTTCCTTCTAACTACCCCATTCACTCAATTTCTCTCGGGTTACCTGGTTCAAAACTGACAGGGCAAGAGAGCACGTATTAAGGGCGCCTTCTTAACCGCACTGTGAGCTCCTAACAGTTCCTACCCAGGGGTTCATTTTATTTAGACACATCCTATGTTCATTGGGTTCATTGGTTTAGGCCTGAGGATCGTTCGCTTTGATACCACTTTGTAACACTCTGATTTATGAAGGAGCCTTTAGCAAGACATTCCCTAATAAACCAGACTGTTACCATCTCGGTTTCCCGAGGTAGTGAATAACAAATTAAACTCCAAGGAAAATTATATAATTACTTTAACTTAATTATTACAAAACCTCTTTTACATCAAAGTACAAAGAACTAACATAAATAAAAGTGAAAGTCTTCTAAATAATGATCTAGCTACTAAGTCTTCTGATCCAGTGTCTCACGCCCATCAAGCTCCCATCCTATCTCATAAACCTGCCAAGTCTGCTCACCAATATTTGGATCATCACAGGTGTTCACGAATACACAGGGTCAACCACGAGGTTGAGTAGGGAATACAATGAAACAACAAAATATGATATGCATGCTCCTTCGTCACCTCCATCTCCATCTCAACTCATATCTCATAACCCGGAACGCCCGGCCATACCGATCCCCGGCAGGCACAACAATCGACCGTCGTCGATATACCACTCAACGGTGAGGACACCAGGGCAAGTCTGTGAGGACCACTGGGCCTTATCACAACATCACATCGTATCTCAACATCGTCACAACCACTCCATCCTCCAACTCCAATGCATATGAAATGCTCAACAGTAATCAATGCAACACAATATGTATATCAATGAATGAAATCATGCCAGCTACCAAATGTTGTGATAACATACTCAACACGATCAATTGATCAACCACATTCTAGTATATGAATCATAACATAAATCAACAACCACGAAACAAGTCAACGTTCTGACTTGGTCATATGAAACACAACAAGTCAACACAATTTAACAACAAATACGATAAGTCAAGTGTATTTCCCTACCCGAAAGATAGCAGGACAGGATAAGCGGATGCTTTAAAGGTACTCCACTCGAAACTCGTCACCTAAACATATACGTACAATAATTAATTTACTTGCAACGATTCCCGTTCCCAAAAATAGCAAGGTTACTAAATACAGAAATCTCCCAAAATAGATGTTTCCTAAAATAGCAATACTTCCCAAAATAGAAAGTTACTATTTATGGAAACCTTTCCGAAATGGAAGTTTCCTAAAATAATTCCCGACTCACAATTCGTACTCAAACCCGACACAACTTAATAATAATTATAAAATTAACAATTAAATAAGATTAATAAAATTAATAATAATAATACTACTAATAATAATAATATTAGTAATTTCCGTGAAATTACGCAAACCCGACTCAACACGTCTCAAAGCAAATCGCAACGAATTCACGCAACAAACCCGACACAAGACACGTACGCGCTCCATTCCCGACCTCACACTCGCCTCACGCGCCACCCCCTAACGTCGACAACCACCAGGCCATGACACCAGGTCAGGCCTGGCCGTCGTCGACCACCACCAACAGGGTCGACTCAGGCCGGCGAGTCGAACCATAGCCATTAACTGGCCTGGTTCACAGCCTAGCCGCGTCAACCACCTCCTGCAGGCCCTAATAACTCGCAACAACCACCCTGCTTCACCACTGACGCCTCACCGAACCACCACCACCACGACTATCGTCCCGCGACCCTGACACACGTGGCACCACCGGCTCGACCTCTCCCGAGTCCACGGTGGCGCCACCCCAACTTCCTAACCTTGCCGCTTCTAACCCGACCCCAAATCGCAGCCCCTCTATCAATACCGCTACTGCCACCACCACGAACACTGTCAGCCGTCTAAACCACCGCCATCAGGCTCGACTCCGTCCCCTCTAACCACTACCCTCAACGACAACCACCACCAAGCCCGTAAACCACCCCTGCGACCCAAATTAAAACAACCAATGAAAAAGGGAAATGGTTGTGCTTACCTACGACGGCCGCTCGTACAACCACGAGCGACGACTCGAACCACCAACAACCACTCCTGCCGACTCTCTGATACACCGTCACGCTCGCTGCTCACTCGCCTCCTGCTGATCGTGTGTGTGTGTGTGTGTTGGTGTGCGTCGAAAAGAGGGGAGAGGGAGAGGGTGAGCGGCTCTTAGATTAGGTTTAGAGTAAATGGTGGTTACATGTTCCGGGTAAGGCAAATGGGTTAAACGGGTATGGTAATTGGGTAAAAGTAGATGGGTAAATGGGTGATACGATTCTTGATCCAAAAGACAAAATGTGATGTAACCCGACTCAACATATACGATATAAACCCGACTTAATAACATTCACGATATTACGATGCAACCAATATAAAATGTATAATAACTAATATATAACAATATCCGTTTAATCGATTATATAAAATACGGGGTATTACAGGACCAGATTGATAAGTATGGTTATGAAAGAGTATAAGATGTGATTATATGAGGCGGTTGTTAGTAGTTGAGTATTAATGGTGTGGCTACATTTGGCAGAGGGTGATGGGTATGCGAATGGGAGAATATGTTATGTGGTGTATACGAGTTAAGCTCGGGTGAGAGGTAACTTTTAGCAGGTGGTAACTTACGTGATCAGGATTGACTGGTTGGATGTGATTACGGGTCTGTGATATTTCTAAATGTTTGTGTGAGGTTTTGACCTCACAAGACGTGGTATGGTGTGATTATCATAAAGTTGTTATTTGAATGTTCTGTAATGCATGTTGGGTACGTTAATCTAATTGAATGATATTCAAAAAGGTAATAATTTGATTGATCTGGCATGTATAGTTAAAATGGTATGTGTATTGATGATACATGTTTATTCCGTAAAATGGTAAGGATGATGTTCATGAGATTCTTGTCAGTTCTTTCCACATAATATGTTGTGTTATAATCCAATAAAACGGTTTTGAGTAAGTTTTCTTGTTCGAAATGTCATATTGAGTCAGTGTTTATGGGAATTATATGTGATTGGAATGTTTATCGATGTGGTTGTGTGCCTCGAGTGGTGATCCGGGCATGGTACTTCATGTCGTGACGCGGGTATTTTCGCACTGCGGTGTGGCTGTTGGTGGCGGTGTTGCGATGCCATCACCGGTTGTGGTGGAGTAGGCGAGATGATTATGATACGAGTTCTCAAAAGTACATATCAGTTATACATAGTTGTTGTTTTGTTTGTTGTTGTTCCTTGTGAGTTTCAGTTTGGACACATAGATTGTTATTTTGTTTGCTACTGTTCCTTGTAAGTTTTGGTTGAACAAGTAGATGGTTGTTTTGTTTACTGATGCTTCTTATCAGTTTCAGTTTGAGAATGAGGGTAGAGTATGATATGAAAGAGAGTGTCTTTGTTTCCGTGGTTGTCATGGCATAGGGATATTCTGTTGATGGGACACAGTTGTCGAAGTTGTTACAAAGACATTTGATCTTGTTGTAGATGAGATATCGGTGCACATAGTCATGGCAAGTGATTCGTAGAACATG